>NW_015090961.1:2143523-2205856 GCF_001431845.1 Calidris pugnax | reverse complement strand
TTTTTAAAAAAAAACTCTGGGGCCCCCCCCCCCCCCCCCACCTCCAGAAGATTTGCTTTCATTAACCAATAAGATTATTATTTTTTTACAGGAGGAATAAGCAATTATGCCACTGTAAGGTAAACTATACAAATTCAACCCTAGCTGATATTAGTGCCCACATGTTTTTTTAGTGTCAGAATAATAAACTACAATTGCTTGTCCTTAATTCACATTCAATGAAAAAGTACCTTTCATGGGTTGGTAATCGCTGTGTCAATAGAAGTAAAATCCCTTTGTGTTAATGAAAAGATCGTATGACTGTGCAGTCTCACATGGGGACTCTGAAAGAGGAGGGGTGTGTAGAATTAAGATCAGCCTAAAAAAATGTCATGTACAATCTTCATGCCTTTTTCAATCTGCTTCGTTTCAGAAACATGTATTTGCTTCACAGATTTTGAAATGTAAAAGTAGTCTTGGGAGAGCTTTTCCATGCTATTTCCACCTGGAACCCTGAAATTTCTCATAATATATCATGTTTCTGAGAACATAGATCTGAAGATCAACTCTTGAAGAGCAGACATGCAGAACTTTTAGCAAACTGACTCTCTGGCCTCTGTTGAAGCACATTTGTTTCTTAATCCCTAATTTCATTTGAGGCAGGGTAAGAGTTTTGTGTGGGCAAGCAGGTTCTTCAGAATTGCGGCCAACAGAAAGGGTGTGTTGGCGGGAGGGGAAGAGCAATACAAGTGAGCAGTATCCCACGCCAGGCGCACCAGGCAGCTGCCAGAAACCCACTTGGGGATACTCTTCCACAACCCACCTGGGGAAACCATAGAGGTATTACTAAATGACCAGGTTTCTGGAAAGAACAAGTAAGTGGGCTGAAAGGTTCTGAACAGGAAATGTGTAATTAATACTGATCAAAAGGAGGAAGCAGACTGAGTGTGGGCACCCATCCTCCACTGGTCAAAAAGGCGTATCCACATCACTCTGCAGCTCTAACCTCAAGACCTGGCACAGTAACTCCACCTATTTCCTCCTGCTGGAGCAGTGATAAGACACCAGTATCAGGAAGCCACTGTGAAGCCATTTCCAGGTGTGTCCCAGCGCTACCTGCTGTCTTCTGTCTGCAGTTGGAGATCTACCACAAGGGCACTTCCACAGGCATATCCCAAATCTCCCCCAACTTGGTGCAGATGTAGATGTACAGGGCAAACATATGCAACGCTTCACCAAAATATTCCCTCAGCTTCCAGCAGTCAGAGGCCCAAGGACTTCCCGAGACATGCAAATTTTGAGTATTTAATATCCACAGAGGCTTCCAGCAGTCAGAGGCCCAAGGACTTCCTGAGACATGCAAATTTTGAGTATTTAACTCCTATAAACACATCTAGTATGTGCTTGAACCCATGTAAATTTTCAGCATCCACAATATCTTACAGAAAGGGACTCTACAGCTTAAATGAGTGGTGAGAATGTTGGTTTTCTTTGGAGCTCTCTCTTGCTGGTTTAGATTTTCTGTAAGAGCTAGAACCTATCCTGGCATTAATTTAATTGGTTCAGGTGATGATGGCCGTAAAGACCTGGCAACACAGGCTGGTCATAAAATTTGTATGCAAGTTCCTGTGATGTTCACAGAACACAGTGTGAACTGAACTATAGACATTCACACCAGTAAATATCACTTGTAAAACTTTGGTCTGCTGAAGACTGGGCATCCTGCCCAAAACCAGAGAGAGGACCTCAATGGGAGTTTCTTCTTGTAGAGTTATTAATTGCATTCTCTCCATCCAAACAAGTGCTTTCTCAGTATTGTGGTGCTTGCTAACAACTTTTATACGGTGACAGGCCCCGGGTCAACACATGTCAAAACCCCCAGGAGGTCAAATGCTTATCCTCTGCAAGCTGTTGGTCTTGGCAGAGTCCTTCCAACCTCCCAGCAATGAGACACACACAGGCGGCTTTCCCCTCACGTCCTCTCCACCAGCCATACAGAGAAGTGCTGCAGCCTTGGTGAGCCCATGCCACCTCCGAGTGCCTCTCCAGTGGGGCTCCATGGTGGCTGAGCTGTGCCGAAGGCAAGTCCTACCTCCAAGGTCCATGCTAAGGAGTCATGGTCCCTTTGCATGTCTGATGTAAGGCTTCAACCACTTCTCTTTTCTCTCACATATATCCTAGGACAATGAGATCTAGCCCACCGGCTGGGGAAGGAGAGCTCTGAAACAAGCATGAGTGAAGGGTATTGGCCTTGTGTTTGTTCATTTTCCTGGTGGGAAATGGTCCATAAAGACTCCGTCAAAGCAAGCCATAAATCTATTAGAGGGTAGCATGAAGGGCAAAATATTTGATAACAGAAGCGTGGCAAAGGTTCATAAATGAGAAATCCACTGCTCATTTCAAGAGAAAGACAGGGTCAAATCAGCACCAGGAAATTGTCAGCACATGGAGAGATATTAATTATGCTCAGATGCAAAAGTTCTCTATCCTACCACAGGCACAGAAGGATGTGGAAATCCCGAGATCAAGTTTGTGTTGATTTCTCTTTCCTGTCCCTGCCCTTGGCTGGTGCTTGGGGTGATGCTGAATGACCATACTGTTGTATGCAAAGTGATACGACATCCCATGTAGGGTGATCCTTCCTTTTCATCCCAGTAATGGTTCTGTTCCCCAGAGCATAAGAATTAAGAGCCTGAATTTAATTTCCTCTGCACTTACTCAGCCAGAGGGCTCCATCTTCTGCAGATCTAAACCCTTGGCGGCACCACCACCATCTCCCTGTTTGCTGTAAAACTGAGCCAAGTCTGACGTCAGAACTTCTTCCTTTTTACATAGGCTTTTAAGAACTGGAAAAAGGCTGCAGCTGAATCAGAAATACAATGGAAAAGCTTTGGATCTGACACACACCTTCCATTATAAATTTCCTTAGAGTACATCTAGAGGAGACCTTCCTAAATTCTGCTTCATCATGCAAAAAACACTCTCTCATCGAGCGCTTTCTGAAAGCATCTGAGTTTTGCTTTCTAATTTTTTTCTCCTATTCTCCCGTGAATCTGTTCCTGCACACTTTGGTGATGCACCCATGGTGTGGGGGAGCAGGAGCAATGGCGGTGGTGGAAATGGCACCCTGGCTTTGCTCAGCTTTGGCTCCATTTGCCTGGCTGGTACACAGCCATGGCCCTTAGCACACTGGCAGCATCCTGTCCCAGCATTCCAGCCATGCCTGGGGTGATTTTGGCAGACTCATTGTCTATGGAAGCAGCAGACCTTGTCTGAGGAAACATGGGGCATCCATAGAGGGAAAGAAGACAAATCCTACCTCCCGGGTACTTAAGGGCATGGGCTTCACGTGTCGGTGGCAGGCTAAAACTTGAAGCCCTGCCTCAGAAGTCACTGAAGCATAACTCAAAAGCACGTCTTGGCAGACCAAGCCTCAAGGGTTTGAGGGCATATTAGGGTAATTCAGGCCAAGAGCTTGAGCTGAGACTATGTGCTGGGGGAAATCTAGAGTCTGGAGCAAATGAGCGACAAGATTCCCAGATCCCATTGCTCACACTTGACAGTTTCTGAGCTGCATTGTTCCCAGGGAAGGCAACAGGAAAGGGAAAAGCCAGCTAAGCCCAGCTGTGACGTATGAAAAGAAGGTAATGACAAAGTTGTTTTTCCCCCAGTCCACCCCATATAATCTTTTCTACAAAATAAGCAGGAACTGCACTGCATAATCAGATTTTCTTCATTTATTTGCATTTGACACATAGAAACAAGCATCACCGATGCTGTTTCCTGTATCTTCAGCAACTGCTTGGTGTTCAGATGGCAATAGCTAGCTGTGGCTTGCTCCTGATAGACTAACAGGCAAGTAGAGCATGGAGGCTGATGCAGAGCAGAGTCAAAGCTCTGGTCATTGGGTCATTTGCTAGGCACTCTCATCAGAAAGGTGGAAAACAAAGCCCTGGATAGTGAAGGGAATATTTTACAGAGCCAGCTTCCTTGTATGCCATGAAACAGTTGGGAAAATGTCCAGCTAACCTGTCCCTGACAATACAAATGCGTTCTTGCAAAACTTGAGCAAGACACCACTCCAGCAACAGATGGGAATGAGCAGTGTCTCTGTAAAAGCATCTTGTACTCAGTCCAGGAGAAAAAACTTACACATCTGGCCTGATTATGTTATTTCCTGCTTATACTGTCTGTTCCCCAAACAGCTCATGAATGAGGAGCAGAGTTCAGACTTCGCACTTGCAAACAGGTACATTTTTGTGTGAATCTCACCTGGACACCAGTGGGGAAAGTGGGGAAGTCCATCATCAACTGATGCGCATCTTGCAAAACTTGAGCAAGACACCACTCCAGCAACAGACGGGAATGAGCAGTGTCTCTGTAAAAGCATCTTGTACTCAGTCCAGGAGAAAAAACTTACACATCTGGCCTGATTATGTTATTTCCTGCTTATACTGTCTGTTCCCCAAACAGCTCATGAATGAGGAGCAGAGTTCAGACTTCGCACTTGCAAACAGGTACATTTTTGTGTGAATCTCACCTGGACACCAGTGGGGAAAGTGGGGAAGTCCATCATCAACTGACGTGCACTGGTTTCACTCACTGATTTCAACTTACCTCCTACCAGTGCGGGCAGAAGTAGAGCCCAACAGAACCTTTTTGAAAACCTTGCCTGGAGTTTGGCTAAGGGTACTTTTCTCAGCTCTGTAATCAGTTGGGCCTGGACTGTTGCAAAAGTAAAAGGCAAATGATCTTTTTGGTTGACAGATTGATCTTTTCCACTGTTTTTTATCATGATTTTTCCTCTGTATCGCTATTTTCTGATCCTGGGAAATTCATTGGGAGAAAAAGTATAAGGAAAAGCAGAGGATGTTACACCTAGGAAGGAGTAAAGACAGTGAAAGGGTCTTAGACCATCAGAGATTAATTTCCAAGAGGATAAACCACCTTGTGCCGCTAAGCTGCAGCAACTCCTTAGTGCTGGAAGCAAAACACCTTGGTGAAACGTAGAGAGTTCTCCTGGATGAGGACTAGGAAGCCCTGCACCTGACCTCTTCTGGCTTCAAGAGAGATTTGAAGAGAGAGACTAAAGTGCTCTTAGTCTTTTGAAGACTAAGGTGGAGACTGAGGTGCTCTTCCCTTGTCAAGTTGGTTCTTCCCTGTGTCGTGCTGCAATCTTATTCCTCAGTCATCTAAAAGCTGTGCTTGTTACTCCCTCCTGAGTCCAATCTTGGGCAAACCAGGTAGCCTCCCTGGTGAGAAACCTGTCCACAGAACAGAGGATGACTTCTTCCAGGGTCTACATGCCACTGGGACCATGCTGGGTTTTGGCCTCTTTGCTCAATACTTTGCATCAAAGTTATTCTAGGAGACCTTGCACCCTCACACTCCCCTTATGCCATCCCACATTGCCCTAGTACACTCAATATTAGAAGCCTGGTACAGTGGAAAGCATCCTGTGTGTTATTTGCCTTTCTCTCCTTGAAGTAAAGGTAGAGGGGCACCAGAAGACACCAAAGCTATAGTCTGTCCATGTCCCATCTGGGGTCTTGCATCTGGGAAAAATCTCCTGGCAGCAGTAGTAGAAAGTGAAGCAATGTAGCATAGCAAAAAACAGGGTGTCCAGCACAGCCACTTTGAATTCAAGAAATTCCTAGTTTTCTATATCATGCTGCCAAGCACCATGGTTTCTGACAGCATACCAAGGGTATAGACTAGGATTTGCCTTGAAAGTCTCTCCTGGAGTCCCTGGCATGGCGCAGCTCCCATGCCACAGCCCCTGCCTCCTCCGCAGCCATGGGCTGGAGCCAAGGACACGAGAGCAGCATCTCCTTGGGCCATGACATTCCCACAACTTCCATGGGAATGCCGCCCGGCTGCTCATCTCACTTCGTGTGCGTGGGAGGGAAATGTGCTTACAGGACATGTACCATAAGGGAGGATTTCAGCAGCAGAGAGGTGGGTGGTCACAGCAGAGACACAGCGGCTGGAGGTGGGGATCCATCCTGCACTCTCCCACTCCTTTCTGTCACATGTCATCCCCTGGCAAGGGGCAGCCTGGAGACGATGGTCCCCATCTCCTGTCTGGTGACAAACTCAGTCTAAATGGGTAACACTTCCACAGAGTGACCAGCTACATCCCACTTCTGCTTATTGGTGGTCAGGAGTTGTGTAAGAGCAATGACTGACCTGAAAAGCCCCTCCTGACACATATCCATACCTGACCATGCCTATGGCAAAACCCTCCCACTATCCTTGTGCACAAGGGAAGACACGGTTCCTCTTCCGAGATGGTACTGATCACGTTAAGATGAGCCCCTCATCCCTCTGCCTTCCCTCCAGCCCTGTACATGTGATGTCTGGGGTGGGAGACTCCAGATGACCCAGTAAAACAGAGAGCAGGAAGGATATGACAAGATCAGGAGGAGCAAACACCACGTGCTGATTCCCCTTCTCCTCCCAACTGAAGGATGCTCTGTGCTTTGTCTTTCTAAGGGGACTCTCACAGGACTCAGCTGGAAATGGTGCAGATAAAGCATTAACCATTCTGAACACAGCGAACAAAAAGCACTTTGAAAACTCTTAGAAAATGTGTGAAATGGTCTTTGAATGCTCAATTACTTTCTCTCCATTCTCACTGCAAGTTTAAAAACAAAAAACACAGCCATTACCCGATGTAGACAAGGAATGAATAAAGATGCGATATGCTAAGTGAGTTCCATGATAAAGACAGAAATGCTTGTAACACCATCCTTGTGTGTACTACTTTGTCTTTACTATACATATGATTCAGCTAGCTCGTCCTCAGACAAAATGCCCTCATGCATATCACGCACAAGCACGCAGAAAAAGTATAAAGAACTACAGAAAGAATAAAAAATTCAGCAGCACAGAGGTGGCATGCCCCAGCGACAAGCTCTTTCTTTAGATACCTAGTTCCTTTCATGCTTTTTCTTCTCTTTAAAAACATCTCCAAGTCCCATATATTTGACTCCAGGGTGAAACATCACCTCTCTTTAAAGCTTCTAAAACTGCAGAGGTGAGCCGGGTTGATAACCCCTGCAGATTTCTCTCATCAGTAGAAACCAGTCAAGGATCACAGGCTGGGACACGTCTGACACGAGCAGAATTTACCCAGCAGCCAGGGCTGAGAGCTCAGCTGGGGACACGTGGGGAGCAGCAGGAGGAGTTCGAAGAGTGACAAGACAGAGAGACGAGCAGGAGGACTGCCCCAGCCCTCATCCTGCCTGTGTGGTGGTCACCAACCATCACCATGCCCTGGTGGGATCCCAGGGGATGGCCAGGAAAGGCTTCAGGCAGGAGGACCCTGCACAGGGTGGCAGGAGCCCAGCGTGGCACCAGAGGTCTGCAGACCTGGGGGTTTTTCCTGGCTGCTCTAAAGCCTCCTTGCTGCACCGTCCTGGAAGAGTCACCTCCTGGCAAATAAAAGGCACGTCGTAGGCCAGATGGACTTGTGCTCTGGAGAGGAAAAGAAATTTTTCCTTCTTTTCTCGGGATTTTAAGAGCAAATTCTCAGCTTGGCTTCATAAGGCAGCTGTAGAGCGTGCACCCGTTCCTGTCTCATCTCAAGGGCCCAGCGCTCACTCTCCGAGGCTCCAGCTCCTCGTCCTCTTCCAGTCAAAGGTTTGCAGGTCACACACCTCTGCAGTAAGTCTCACACCAATAAAAGCTCTCATGAGCTGTTTTAACTCACAACTGGATCCCCTGGAATTATTTGGAAAATAAAAAAAAAGTGAACTCTGGGGAGTTTGCTGGCAACTGATTGGGGATATCTGGCTGTCTGCTTGTAAGGCACGTGCCTTGAATACATATTAAGCATTTTCTGCCGCTAACGATTAAGAGAAAAATAACGTTGACACTCATGGCCAGAATATTTGTGTTAGTTTTTCAGTCCTCTGCCCTAGAATAAGCAACTGGGACTCCAGGAAAAAAATGAATTTAAAAAAAACCAAAACGGAACGGAACGGGACTCCAGGAAAAAAATGAATTTAAAAAAAAAACAAAACAAAACGGAACGGAACGGAACGGAATAGAATAGAATAGAATAGAATAGAATAGAATAGAATAGAATAGAATAGAATCACAGCTCTATGCAGCCCTTCCAGAGAAATATGAGTTTTCTCTCTATTGATCTTAGCAACACCTTCCCACCCATTGTATTTTTATGTTTATGATAAATAGAGCCGCGCCTGCGCTGATATCAGTTACAGGTACTATAAAAGAACGGTAGTTTGTGTCGTAAAGGTTTTACAGTCTAAATAAAAACAAACAAACCATAAGAGAAGTAAATAAAGCCAGTTACTAGCCTAAGGTCATAAAGGGGTTCTGTGGCTTGGCTGGGAGAAGAGCACACGTCTTTTGGTACTTTACCAACCCTCTTGTCCCATCTCCCTAAACCATACTGGGTTTCACTATTTCTTGCTTTCCCACTTTCTTTTTTCCCTGGCAGGGATTCCCTGACAGCCTCAGCCATCCTCACTATGAAAATTACACCTTCTACTTGGAGCATGACTTTTAGATTTCTACTTTATCGAGAGCTACGCTGGAATATAGCAGTAAGAAGATTTCTAATAGTGTTCCTGAAGAGCAAGTGGTAAGAGCTGGCTGAATTTTTATTGATTATTCCCCCTCCCTGAGTGTGTATGTAGGGGCAGCAGACAGACTGGGACGTGAAAAGATATTTTTCTTTCTTTGGTATTATTTTGTAATAATCTGAAACATTTTTTCGGGGAGGTGGGGGAAACCAAACCTTGCTGCTCTTTTGCTAAAAAGTAAGTAAGTTTCCACTCTGTTTCTCTACGCAGGGAAAAAGGAGAAGTTTCTACACATCAGTCTGTGTGCGTGGATAAGTCGAAGAAAGTTTCGGTTTTGATGAGAACCATGTTTTCCCGGGGGCAAAAAATGTCCAATTTCAACAATCTGGGTAAGTTTACATGGCAACATCTCCACTGACAGCTCCTGCCAAACCTTGGCAAGGCCAGAGGGTGGGCTGGGATCAGGCAGGCAATGAATGGAGAAGGGACCCCCTTCCCGCTGGCCATCGGCTACCACCTGAGCGTGTTTCACCTCCGTCAGTTGCCGAGCAACTCCCGAAGTTGCCAAAAGGCAGCAGGGCCTTTTAATCGCGCATAGCAACTATCAAGAAAGCAAGAAAACATAAATCTTTCCCTAGTACCATAAAGTCACAGCTTTTCCAAGTCGTGATAACAGGCGACTGTAAAAGCACAATTAAAAGGAGAGTGGAGAAGATGAGCCCCGCAGTGACAGAGCACCCTGTTTTAGGCCTGTCCCTGGACTCTTTGGTCCATCAGGGACGTTGAGCAACCTGCAGCCCACCGCCAATCCTGCTAAAAGGTAGGTATGAAGCAACATTTCAGCGAATCAATCCCCCCCCACATACTTTTTGGGTTCACTTGTGATACCCTGGCCTTCCCTAAAAGATTCTTCCTTTTTCTCCTGGGGCCGCGCTGAAACTGCCGGGCTCTGGGATGCCACAGGCTCTCCTCCACCGCTGGCTCTCGCTCTCCCCCCTGCTTCTCACTTTCACTCCCATTGGTTTCATGTTCCCTTTGCCATGCGGAAAAGCTCTTGAGCTTATCCAGCCCAGCAGCAGGGTTTATCCTGGTTCCACCCACTGGGACTTTCCTAGCTTCCTTCTGCACGGCGAGGAGGGGAAAAAAAAAAGCCAGACGGAGGCAGGCAGCAGGCACCTCGGGGAGCCCGGGGAGCCGCGGTGCTCTCTTTCCCTGAGCTAGGTTTCTATTGTAGGCGGTGCATTCCTTGGGAGGGAGGGTGTGTGTGTGTCGGTGCCTTCCCACACTCGGGGCAGCTCTTATTTAATGGGGGTCTCCATGCAGGGCAGACGCCAGAATAGGTTTTGCCGTTCCCGGTTCCCATCCAGGAACAGCAGCAGCTGGAATGCCAGGCGCCGGCATGGACCGCGTGGTGGAGATAACCCTGGAGGAGGCGACTCCTGGATCCAACCAAGCCTCCAGGATGCACCTCCGGGAGGATTTGCGGAGGATACGGTGCGCGGTGCTGCTGTGCCTGCTCTCCGTCCTGGTCCTGGCGTTGCCCATTGCCTACCTACTGGTTGGAAACTTCCGAGCCCCCAGCTCCTGCGCCGGCCAGGTAAGAGACCGACTACGACTTCTGTCCTGCCACCCTGTGAGGAGAAAAGCACCGCGTCCCGCGTCTCCAGGGTTGGGTTTGTTTGGTTCTTCTATTCTCTTTAAGACTTTCTCAAGTTTAAAGGAACACGAGCAACTGGCTGCTACATTCCTTCTTCCTTACGCGAAGCAAATCTGCCCGGGATAAATCTTATTACTGTTTGGTCTTTTTAACTAACGGTTTCTGTTCCTCTTGTCTTAATTTCACTAAGGTCACAGTACAGTGTAGGAATTTAAAAACTTTTATTCACATGCTGCAGGGAAACGCTTAAGAAAAATTGCTAGCTGATGGAAATCAGTGTCCCTTCACTGATTTCAGACAGATTTTGACACTATGGCTCATTTTCCTCCCTTCTTTGGGGTTAACTCTGCAACTTCCCTTCCCAGTGTCCTATTTCAGCAAACATCTGCTGATGTCAGTGGGTCAGAGCCGGTCATCCACCACGGGGCAGACAGACACAGTTCTCCTATACTATTAATGCAAACTCCTGTAGAGATATAATTTGGGACAATTAAAGGGTCAGACCTTAAATTTCGCATCCTGCTTTTTACTCATCAAAACTTTCTCTGGATCAGGGGATCTGCTCAGCTCTTCTCCTTTGACAGATGGCTAAAATCTCCTTGCAATAAAGGCTGGATGGTGTGGCTGCTTCTAATGCTCTTCTCTGTCACCCTTCTCCTTGTGCCAGACTGCAAACAAGTGCCTATTTCTATGACAGAATATGAATTCAGCATATGAATGCCCCATGCGAGAGGGGTGCATGTCTGCATGTAGGTCTGAAGAGCTAAGGTTTGAATTTTAGCTCCAGGTTTGAAATTCCCCAGCTAATTAGCGTGTGTGTTATATGCTCACTTAGGAACAGCAAAGGAAATCAGTGTTACTAAGTGGCCTCGAAGGCAGATTTCTGACCTTGCACAGACGTAGCCTAGGGATGTTTAGGGACTGTGAGAGCTGTGCACATGCGCTCTCGGTGGCACGGAGCCCTCATTTGACCTCAGCTCTGCGCAGCAGACACTCAACCCATGCCAGCTCCTGGGTTCAGCATCTTCTGTGCTCCCTGCTTATGCCTTCATATATATATGCTTATACAAACATATATGCTTATGCTCCATATATGCTTATATATGGAGTATGTATAAGTATGGAGTATATACTCCATATAAAGCATATATGGAGTATAACCATATACACTCCATATATGCTTATATACTCCATATATGCTTATATAAACATATATGCTTATACCACCCAATGAAGTATCTCAGGCTGTTAAATCTACCCTTTTCTTGCCCATGTGAAAGTGCCTGTTTCTGTGCTGACCCTGCTACTGCTATTTGGTGGCTGCACAGGGAGCGAAGAGGCTCTTTGGCCAGTCTCAGCTGCATTGCCTTTTGTTTGCGTCCCATGAGGTTGTACAGAGCAGAGCCGTTCCGTTCTTGAAACGAGTGATAATAAAATATTGGCCCGTTTGATCGGAGTAATGTGTTTCCTGGCTCTTGACTCTGTTGGCAGAGTTAGCAGAGAGAAGTATTTGCGTGACTGGGTTTGGCTTCCTAAGAAGAAAAGCACGACGTAAGCCCTTAGGTTTGCTCCAGCCTGGGCTACGCTAGTGTGTACTTCCACGTATATGCAGCAGAGTTATGAGCACGTAGTATTCCCACAGTGATGTAACGGGGTGATCAGATGAGTTGTGGCCTCTGCGAGTCCCAGTGAGGAAGAGAAAAATCATCGGGGCTGGCCGGCCGCCCGCCGCCTTGGTGCCAAGCCCCGTGGGTGGAGCGCCCGGCTACGGCTCAGCTGCATCCTGCATTTTCTGAATTTTTTTCATTGCCTCTGCTGCGGACTGGCTGCACCACCAACGTTGTCCAGGGGCAGAGTGCAGATGGGTGAATCCCCCTGCCTGTGTTGCTTTTTGGTGGATTCCCCAAAGAGCCGGGTCATGGGCTGAGCCCGGGAGCTCAGTTCCTGGGGCTCGGCACGGCTGTAGGCTCCTTCAGTCCTTGGGAATATTTCTGGGCATAAAGACTCTTGGGAAAATGTCTTTTTGAATTTCCTCCTGCATTTGAAGTGTTAGAACCGGATTGCTGAAGGATGTTTTCCTCATGTTCCCCATTGACAGCCCAAATCAGGAGGACTAGGTTGGGACTAGATGTGTGTGCCAGAGCTCTCTGTGGCACTGGTTTTGGGGTGCAGGTGCCCTGAGCGTACTGGGAGAAAGCAGGCAGACCCAAGTTTGCACCTCACACGTATTGGCTTGCTGACCTTTGCGGCAGCGAGCCCACGGGAGGAGTCCTGAGTCCTCTCATTGCCCCAGGACCAGGGCTCAGCCCACACATGCCAGATTTCCAACGTCTCGAGTGCCGGGAGGAGGGAGGGACTTGGCAGCTGGGCAGGTGAGGAGCAGATGGAGTAAATTCCTGAGCCCATCCTTCCTGGAGAAAGGAGGAGGAGAAGGGAAGCTGGGGAAGGTTTGTGCAACCGGGGTGTGCCTCTTTGATTTGCCTGCGGGGTGAGGCAGTTTATTCATCTCTGGTTCTGTGTGGGTGCGCATGGTGTCACATTCTGCCTCTGAAAGGGATACAAACTCACCTTTTCCTCTGGAAATGTCCCTTTCAGGAAAAAGCAGGGTGTTATGTCATTGCAGCAACATGTGTGAGCCAACAGTTCTCCCTCTCTCTCTCACATGATATAATGAGTTTTGCATGAATAATTCAAATCCGACGATTTCCCTTGACACTTCCCAGGCTCACTACACTGCTTCCCT
Source organism: Calidris pugnax (assembly GCF_001431845.1). Taxonomy (NCBI): domain Eukaryota; kingdom Metazoa; phylum Chordata; class Aves; order Charadriiformes; family Scolopacidae; genus Calidris; species Calidris pugnax. The sequence goes on along the minus strand of NW_015090961.1, from coordinate 2,192,922 downwards.
TTTGGAAATAGAAATCACTTTCTTTTGTGCTTTGAGACAGAGCAAGGTGAGGAAACAGGGTTCTTCTAGCAATAACACATGGCTTGCGTTATTAGGTGGAAATCTATAAAAGGCTCTAGTGGTGCCCTGCCAGAAGAAGGGCCAGGACTGCTGTGCATCCTTCCCCAGAAGGAAGCCAAGTTTCAGTCTGAGTGTGCAAATCTACCAAGGGAACAGCACAGCAGCCAGGAGAGCATCTCTGGCTACCTTAGCCACCTGCTCAGCTAGCCCAATACAGCAGAGCATCAAGTCCCCATGGCCTGGAGATGTTGGTACTGAGCCTTATTCTCATGGCATCCTTGGCATGGCAGGACCACAAGCAGCATCAAGGGGAATTCCACAACCTGTCCAAAGGATGGCACGTGGACCTGTGTGTCAGCCTTGCAATGGAGAAGGGAGCTGCTGCAGTAAGGGAGGGACTTTAAAGTCCTAGCAGCTCCACCTGGATCCCATCCAAAGGGATGAAGGCAGAAAGCTAGCAACAAAGCTCAGAGAAGGGCTGCCAGAACACGCAGAGCCAGAAGCCCTAACGGCCTGCCCAAATGGGAATTAGAAGCTGAAATGGCTTGCTGACCCCTAGGGATGGAAAAGCACCTGGGGAGGAGCTGTCAGCACCTCGGCCCAGGTGTGGGGGGTTCCCCTTCCAAAAGCCAGCAGCAGTAAAACCCCTGACTGGCCATTGCTTCTTGATGCACGTGGTCCTCATGGGCAGAGAAACCAGTGAGCACATGCCCTGGGTGCATGCTCACACTGGTCACTGGAGTCCAGCTGAAATACTCCAATTTTTACTGCCATGGGACAGGCTTCTGCCAAAAATGCCCAGACCATGCAGCATCTCTGGAGTGAGCAAAATTGTGGGTGTATGAACCGTGTATACGACCTGCAGAGAACCTGCCTGTAAAATAGCATCTTGTGCTAAAAACAGAGTGGATGGAGGTGCTGGGGATATTTTGCTTATTAATTTCTCTGCCTGCCATGCCAAGCTGCTTTTCCCTTGCAGTTCTCTATCGGATACCCCCGGCCCTTCCTGGGGGTGCGAGAGGCAAGGTGTGTGAACAGGGGATGTTCAGCCCTTCCCTTTGGCTTTAGCAATATATGGATGTAAATGCAGCGGGGCTTTTGGACATTCTTGGTATCAAAACAATATGGAAGTGTTTTGCATACCGCAGCCTTCAGGGTAATTAAGGGTGGTTGAACAAGACATCGTTTGTCTGCAAGTCAGCTCTAGGGTGGGATTTTCAACACCACTCAGTGATGGTTACAGTCTCTCCACAGTAACCAAAGGGAAAATTGAAGGCGTGCTGTGAATTTTTCAGAATAACAGCTAAGCAAGAAAGGAAAAGAGAGAAAAACACTAATTGTGTAAATGATTTCTCTATTGTCTCATGCTGCTTAGCTCTCCCTCAACCCCCTCATCTACACCTTCAATGTGCAACATCTGTGCCTACTTAGAACAAATATTACTAATACCCGGCCGTTATGTAGCACTGAGTAGTGCTAAAATATTTTCTATAGGGAGTTTAGATTTGTATCCTTATCAAACAGCACAATTATAGAAAAAAAAATATCTACTTATGCCAAGCAACAGAATAATTTCACACCTTTCAGAACCGTGTTTTATCTACTGCACCACACTGTCCTTGAGAATCTATGAATGCAGCTCCTGCACCTGGAGTTTCCATCTGGTGTTATTTAGAAACAAGTGAATTGAGGTGGCATAAAAAGCAAAGCTTCTTCACAGTTTTTAGTCAAAACCATTTTGTTATTTTTTTTATAAAGAAGCAGAATTCTTCTTTATATCCTTCCTGCTTTTCCATCATCTCTGTTTGTACTGTGACATCTGCATTTATATGAGGCACTTCAGCAGAAGCTAGGCTTTAAATATGTAAAAAGTCCCACTCAAGTTAAATGACAAAACGTAGGTTTGTGACTGATTTGTGGCTCATTGCAGTACTTAGCAGTGTTAGAAAATATGCCTCTCGATAAATATGTAGGAAGTGTCATATAAATAAATATAAAAGCTGTAAAATATACTCATAGGCATACCCATCTGGCCAAAAGCAAGGGCGAGTGTTTGGGAGGAAGCCTCCACACCCATCTTGTGCTTCCCACCACGAGAAGGACAAAGTCACCTGGCTATGACTCTGTGTCACAACAAAAGTACAGTCATGTTTAGATACCGCAGTGAGCAGACGGGATCTTGGAGAAAGTCATTAGTCATAACGAAAGGTCCAGACACCTCACTGACAGCGCAACGCCGTTTCTCCGTCAGCCACACACTGAGCTTTCGTGCCACCATATCTTCTAGATGACATTTCCCGCTGAGCAGCAGACTCCTGTGGCTGGGCTCTGTCTGTGTGTGCAGGTGGGCAAGGGAGGAAAAAAAATGAGTGTTTTCCCTGGAGTTTTCCTTCTCCATTTTTTCCCCAATGCAGCATTAGAACAACTATTTTAGAAATTATGGTTTTCTGCAGGAGCACATGGATATTTACTGCTAGTAGAACATTAAAATACCTTTGGGCTTACTAGCTAGCAACCCCCAAACCCTGACTCTTCTCCCACAAATACTCTTCTTCCCCTGGACAATATAAATTATCTATTTTCTCTTTCTCCTACCTATTCTCTCTTTCACACAACCTATTTGAAGTCGTGTGAGAGACAGCCACGGGGAGTTAGCTTCAAAATCTGTGCGCTAAGACTATTCCAGCCTGTTTATTTAGCAACGTGCCCCAAATCCTTAGCTGCAAGCAGCTCGGTGGCAGTTGACTGTTCACACTGTGTTTATGGGAGCTGTCTGTAAAACACAACCGTACCACCCCGGCTCCTGACAAACGCCGTGGGGATCGGGGTTCCCGACAGCCAACCCCGCGTAACCCGGCCCGGCTGCTTTGTGCAACCACGGTGTTGGCATCGTCCCACAGCGAGCTGTGCCCTGAGGAACATCTAAAGGATGCTTCCCACACCCCGGGGAGGCTGGATCTGGAGCCAGCACCCTCCAGCCGGTGCCGTAAAAGGTCCGGCTCTTGGCCAGAAGCCACCGGCCATGCCCAGGGGTGATTCAGAAGGACCAGCCCTGGTAGCTGAGTGGCAACCAGGCAGCAGCTTCCCTTTGAACTGCTCGACTGCTAAACGTCAGAAGCACTTGGCACAGCCCGGGGGGCCGTGCCCTGCTGCCATGAGAGTGCACGTTGGCGCTGGGGTGTGTTACGAGTGTGGGGGTGTGTTACGAGGGTGGGGGTGTGTTACCAGTGTGGGGGTGTGTTATGAGTGTACCGGTGTCGGGCTCTACAACAAAGCGTGAGAGGTGAGGAGAGGTGAATGGCCCTGCCTTCCCCCAGTAGAACGTCAGCCAGCCACCCTCTGCCAGCTCTCAGACCTGCTCAGCTCCTTCCCATCTATCCAAGGAGGCCACCCAACACTCAGGACAGACCTAAGCAACGGACTCACAGTCCGAAATAACACAGAGGTAGAAAGACAAGCAGGTGTAGCCGATACACCTCGGTTGGTCTCCTCGCTGGCTTTATGGATGAACCTTTGCTCCTGCAAAGGCTCAGACCTGCTGAGCCTTGAGACGGGGAAGAATCATCCGCGTTGCTCTGTCTGCTCCTCACAGACTGAGGGACAGGGGAGTCTCCAAGCAGCAGAGGTTCTCCAGCAGTGCTGGAGGGAGGCACCTTCCCAAAGGAGGGTTAGTGAAGGCTAATTCACACCGGCCACTCTGCCAGTCCTCTCCCAGTTATGCCAAGGGCTTGTCCAGCCTCAGACCAAGACTGGAGTTTACCACAACCACCACCGCAGGAGCCCAGGTCCTGTCCCTGGCACCCTTTCAGAGATGCAGGCGGTTTCAAACAAAACAGCAGAAAACTCTTGCAACCAAGCAAAGCCCTGTCGGGGCTTGTCCTTTCGCATCAAATCTCTTGCTGAGCTCCACAACATTTCTGTGGCGCGTTCCATTTTCTGGGGTAACACAAACCAGACCCTCTGTGGAGGTTGGGTGTCCCCCGCAGCTAACCCGCTTGCAAATCTCTCCCGCAGGTGACAGAAGAGAGGGGCTCTCGCTTTCTGAAGCAGCGGGCAGTACACACCGGTAAGTTTGCCAGCCCTTTCCCCCCCTCCATCCCCAACACCTTTGTTTGCCCAAGGTTTTGCAATCGCTGCCGCCGCGGCATCCTGCTGGCAGCCTCCCACCCCCCTGCCCCCACTGCCCAAACCCTGCCCCAGCCAAACCAGCCGGGGCAGAGGGAGGAAAACCTGGGTGATAAGATGCAGGGAGATAACCGGGGCCATTTCTAACCCCAGGGCTGTGCAAAAATCGCTCCTTCCAGTGCAGGCACAGACCTCCCACCGGGATAACTCCCCAAATATGCAAAAGCATGGACTCGGGAGACCATGCTCACCACACCTCCCCTCCCTTCGCCCTCCAGGGATTTAAGACGTTGCCACAACGTGCCCTGTCGACACCACAGCAGGCCTGAAGCTATTTGCAAAGGGATTTTTGTTACCTCAGCAGCATCCCTAAGCAATCACAGCAAATAACTCCTGACCCAATGCATGCAGAAATGGGAAGGGGCTGCACACACTTCCTCCACGGCATCGATGTCGTGGTTTGGACAATCGATCACCGCTCACATCTCGTTGACTTGAATAGCAGCAAAGGTCCTTACATACTTTTTTTTTTCTTTCTTTTTTTTCCCCACAGTTACAGATACACTTTCCAGTGCAGAAAAGCCAAGAGCGCACCTGACAGGTAATGCTTGTTCACAAATGAAGCTTTTTCCGCGAGTATTACAGGTGGAGCAGTGCAATAATCTTGGTTTATATGGGTCTCATAGGCTCAGGTGTTGGAGGAAACATGGGGAAAATAATCATTAGCTTTGCCTTGTTGACCACAACATTTTTACTGCAACCTCTGTTTGTAGAAAAGGGACCGTGAAGGAGGTAGTTGACAGAAACATTTCTTCTTGGCAATTTTTCCAAGCTGTTTATTTCATGGAATGAGCACCTCTTGTAACTGAACTTAAATAGGTTCTTGGAATCTTAGCGATCTGCCGAGTCAGAGCCTAAGTGAGCCCTCACAGAGCAGTGAACTAGGAACAGCTCCACCCACCTGGAAAATTTAAGTGTTACCAGAAAAGAGGAAAAGGTTCATGGCTGGTCCCCATCTGAATGGGATTGAGTGTTGAAAGGCTCTCCAGCTGCTCTGGCCTAATGCAATTTAAACCTCTTAAAAATACAGCTCACTGCAGAGGCTTCCCAGCACCCTGTGTGTCATCCCAGGGGAGCAAGAAGCAGCGTGATGCTTCACACAAGCTCTTGTACAGCGCTAAAACAACCAGCGTGTCAGGGCTTATTTCTTTCCCAGCATAATTTGCTTTCCCTAATCCACAAAATCCTTCCTAATGCACTTCCTTGGCCCTATCCCCTTGTGCACAGGGGTTGCTAGAGCTCCAAAACTGACCTGTCCTTTTTCAAAATCTTATCTTTGCTTAAGCACAAGTTTGCAAGGGCACAAAAAGTACAGTGTCTGGTAGTGTCGGTCTCTCTGATTCCCCTCAGTCCCGCCGTGGCAGAGGGACCCAGGGGCTCCCAGTGCCTGACTCAGAAGAGCAGCCAAAGCAGAGCTCAGCTGATGGGAACTTCCCTGGGTTGCACAAAAGTCCATTTGCTGCAGGGAAACACCCAACAGTTTTCTTCAAATTTCCTCAGGCCCCCCATTTGCAAAAATGCCTTCACCATCATTCCTGAACAGTCTCCCCAGGATGGTGCCCATCCTCTTCAACCTGCAGTTTTGGGCCAGTCTTTGCTGGCCATAGAAAGGAGCATGGAAAGGAAAAAGCTATGGGGGTTTTATCCCTCCTTTTCTGTGCAAAAAGGCTACACCCAGGCTGCTGCACTACGTAGCCATCAGGGAACCTAATTTCCATGAACTTATCTTTGACCTTTTTTTTAGCCCAAACATACTTTTGGTGCTGCACCCTCTGGCAATGAGTTCTCAAGCTCAATGGTGCATCGCAGTCAGAAAATATTTCCTGTTATTTTAAATTTGCTGCATAATAATTTCTTGGGTGCCACCCTGGTCTTCTCAGAAACTGTGACTCGGGCAAAGAAAGTGAAAAAGGAATAATTGTGCTTCAGGTCTTTGTTACATTCCCCCACCTCGGGCACCTTTTCCTAAGTGAAGGTGGTAGACTACAAACTCGTACTTGTAGGAAATCTCTTCCCGATACCTATTCTCTCTCTTTTTCTAGTTTTAGGAACGTACATTCTGAAGGTGAAAGCAAAGGAGTGAGAGGGATGATAACTAGCCACAGCATTCCATGGGAATGCACCACTGAATTAACAGTACCAGAATGACTCAATGTTTTGGTCCCTGTTCCTTTATTATGAATTTTCCACCTGTTCTTGGCCTTTTTAACACATACTGAGCATTTTGAACTTATCCAAACTGGCATCAAGATCCCCTCTCCCAGGGTGGTTATAGCTGGTGAGGAATACTTAGCTAGGACTTTTCTCTCCTGTGCACTAAATTTGCTGCTGACTGTGCCATAGAATCATAGAATAGTTTGGGTTGGAAGGGACCTTAAAGATCATCCAGTTCCAGCCCCCTGCCCTGGGCAGGGACACCTCCCACTAGACCAGGTTGCTCAGAGCTCCATCCAACCTGGCCTCGAACACCTCCAGGGATGGGGCCATGCCATCATCCCTTCCTCTCTGACTTATTTGGTTGCACTTTGGGTCAAGATGCAGATGAATGCCTACTCCTGTGGCATGGACAGATGGACAATGTAGCAGAAACCCCATCAAGGACCTGGTTAGCACTTACCATGCTGCAAAGGTATCTGAGCGCTCTGCTAAAACTGGGTAGGACATCACTTTCTGGTTCCACTTGATTGTTAGAAGTAACGAGCTTTTAAGGGCAGTCATTAAACTCCCGGGGCACAATCTTGAGCTACAGAGACCCTGCAGCCATGGGACTTTGCAGTAGATGCTGTACAAGAGCTTTTCCTGCAACAGGAGACTCAGACTCTAATCTCTGGCTGAGACCAGGAGTGGGGCCTCAGACCACAGTGTTCAGTATCAGGCTCCCACACCGGTGAGGGTTAAGAATTGTAGAAACCCCACAAGTTTAGCAATACGCCACAAAATGTACCCAAAAGCTGCCAAGCAACAGAGATTCTACAGCCAGTGACCAAAGCAAAAAGAATTTGGGGAAAGGAGGAGTGATTTCACATGTAAGGGATGCCAAAAACTTAGAGTGGACTGGAAAGTTGAAGGGTCTGTTGCAATGATCACTTATTAAAAGCAGATTTTATTTACTTCAAGAGTTAGTATAATAGGTACATTTTCAGGAAGTATAGCTCCATAATAAAAATAAATAAATGACATGTACAAACTACAACTACTGCTAGAAAAGGAGCTGAATTGCATTCGATGGCACTTGAACATGAATTTTTCCTCTTGACTGGTATTGAAAGCGTGGGGAAAATTAATTAACTTGAAAGTAGAGAGCATCATTAGAGCAAGCTTCATCCTAAAAGGGAGGCTATAGCTGTAAAACTTGGAGTTGCCTAATTCTAGGAGTTATGAAATCATGTACTTCATTTGAGATGCCTGTTAGTTATAAAAAACATTGAAAAATTGAGTGTCACTGACATTTTAAGTGCGTCATTGTATATGGAAAAGAATATTTCACATGCAGCTTCCCTCCAATTTCCCCCCAAAATTCCCAAGATGGAAAAGAGCCCAGAACATGTTCTGGAAATATTCCGATCTTTTCTGATGCTTTCAGTCTCAAACAAGATTTCGTCTACTACCAGCTGATTTCCAAGAAGTATTAATCCAAGCTCTTGTAACCTCAGTGTGACCCAAATGATACTTTAGTTTTATGCCCAAGAAGTAGATGAGGGTGAAGGCAGACCATGAGTCCTTTCACTTTCTTTTATCGTCCTCTCTCTGTATCAGGCAAAGTTCCATTGGCTCTGAGCCTCATCATCCTTATAATACTTCTATAATTCAGCTTGGCTTGCTATCACAATCCCTGTTTATTGTTCTTGCATGGAGAACCGAAATACTCTCCTCATGCACTTTGCCTCCTGGGGAAAGATCAGAAAGATGTGACACTTCAGCAGCACTGACAGGCAGGCTGAAAAAAAGCCATTATTTTGTTGTGCTACTTGGCGAATATGCAAGAAATCGCACTCCTAACACCTTCTTGTCTCCTTAAGGATTATTTATTGTTAGAAAAGAGAGGGAAATAGCTTCCGCTGTGAGCTGGGCACATTAGTTTTTTCTGAACCTCATTTCACCCAGGATAAACTTAATGGTTATTGCCAAGAGAGTTTCAAAGCTTTCCTTTACCTTCATTCAGTTTGCCTTCCTGCCTGTGCACACACCCCCGTTCCCCGAATTCGCAATCATAATCAACCTTGAACATTAACTCAAGCTCATGAAAACAGTCTTATTTCCTGGAAATCGGTTGCCTTAATCTCTCTTAGAATTTAACATCAACATTCCAGGTGCATTTTAATACCTGGCAGAATCTTGATGGTTTTTATCTTCTTCCGTTCCACTGCCTCAGCTGCTGTTTTACCACAATGATATTACGTGGCAGTCAGGAAAGAGCAGAGAAACCCCTTTTGCTTCCCTGTAGAAAAATGTCTAACTACTAGGGCTTGTTCTCCTGGCTGTCCTGTGAGAGAAATTACAATGGTGGAGGAGAGACCAAGGGAATAGGGCAGCATTCCCTGGTTCTTCTCCTGAGACCCACGCAGCCTGGGGAGCATCCTTGGCTTGGCTCAGACTGGTCTGGATTGGAGCTCTGCTTGTAATCAGGCAGCTGCAAAAGTGGGGAAAAAAGGTCTGGAGGAAAGCTGAGGCTAACACTAAGCTTAGTGTTTTGTTCCAGCAAAGCATTTTGAAAAAAAATTGAGATAAATATGGTTTTGAATGTAATGTGTTGCTTTGGAATCAGGCCTCTGGAAACACAGTGGGGTCTTCTGAGTTTTTTGGTGAAATCAAATAACATTTGTAAACTAAAGGCAATTCTACAGCAAAAGATTTCATTGCGAACACCGAGGGAGAAAAGCTTTACAGAGGGGCTAATAAACCCTAACGTCCTCCAGAAGGAACTTGGCAGGAAGAGAAGTTCAAGTGTCTCAGTGCCTGGCGATAGATCATGCTGATCATTGTGAAACTTTTGCAAGGACAGTAGCGTCTGTCTAAGAAACACAATTGCAATCCATCCCTATGATGCTTTAGTATTTCTTATCCCTGTCCCGAACCATTAGGTATGGGCACGGTACCCGTGTGTGCAACTGCCCCAGCACTGGTTTCACTTAAGAACAAGGTATTTACTCTGTAAGTAGGTAAGATAAGCACCCCAGGCCTGCAGGGTAAAGCTCCACAGAGCCATGAGACTCAGCCTTTGAGAAGGACAGTCTCATCATGCAGGATCTGGCCCACAACCAGGACATCCAGTCTCAGCATATCCCTTCAGGCCACCCGGGCTGGCCGAGGTCTTCCAAAAGCATCCTTGGCTTTCACTGCCGTTTGCTCAAATCTGAACACCCTCTGGACGCCGTCCAAAAGCACCACTGGACAGTTGGCCTGCAGCCAATTCACCTCAGTTTTCAAGCTGTAAAATAAGAACACTTCTGTCCCAGCATTTTGCTTACCCTATTTAAATTGCTTGCCCTTTGGAGGATCTCAGATGGCATTCAGCAGGGTATCCCTGGCTGTAATGAACTAACCTACCTCTACTCCCTCTCTCTTCCTCCCGCAGTGAAGAAACAAGACTTTGCCAACACCGTGGGAAACCATCTGCCCATCCTGCAGTGGGAAGACAAGCGAGGATTGGCCTTTACCAAGAACAACCTGAGTTATTCCAGCAACGCACTGGTGATACCTGTGTCTGGGGACTACTATGTCTACGCTCAGGTCACTTTCCGAGGGCCCATTGAAGGGTCCAGTAAAACAAATTCTGTCACTGAGATCATCACCAAAGTGACTGAAAGTTACCCCGAGCCCACCCAGCTGCTGACGGGCACCAAGACCCTCAGTGAAAAGGGAAACAGCTGGTTCCAGCCCATTTACCTGGGCGCTGTGGTCTCCTTAGAAGCAGGAGACAAGCTAATGGTCAACGTTAGCGACATCAAGCTGGTGGATTACACCAAGGAGCACAAAACTTTCTTTGGTGCCTTTTTACTGTAGGTCCCTGGCAGCAGCTGGTGGGGGCTTCCCTTCAGGGCCCTGGTGGGACCTCGCTGGACCTTGGCTTTGTGGGCACGCATCGGGGTGCAATCTCTGTGCTGTCATCCTTCTTCTGTACTGTCACTCGCCTGCAGCTCCCTGCAGCCTTAAATTAAGGGGCAGGGAAAGCTGAAGCCAAACAAACTAAAAAATCCAACAAAACCAAACCCAAAAGAAACAGAAAAATGAAAGTCAAATTGGAGGAAAAAGTACATTTTTGAAAGTGAAAACTGAGAACTCTTCAAAACCATGTAAGCCAAAGAGGAACAGTTTATACCTGTGGGTAGGAATATTGATGTTGAATATTGCAGCTAGGTTACATCTCTAATTCCACCTTGAATGTACAATTTCCTCAACTCAAAAAAGTGTTTTGAACTTTCTCCAGCACTTCCAGTATAGTTTTGCATGACCCTTCTTCAGATTCTCAGTTCTAAAAGGTAATTACTTTTCATCATTTCCTTACAAATAGATCTGCTCAGTACTTTGCACTAATATAAAACTCAGATTAACTCAGATTAACTGCTTAATTAACCCCTCCCAACTTCCTTGTAAAGTAGATTAAAATTCTATCTTGTGTTGTGCAGAATCTATTTGAAATTTTTTTTTCCCTAAGAAATTGTTTATAGTTCTTTAAGTCATTATACAGCCTTAAAACTTTATGCAGAATTTCTAGGGAACACGCACAAACACTTTCTGTTTCGGCACGAAAGGGGAATCTCCCCACCAGGTCCTAACATTAGGAAAACAGAAAAGACAGAGACAGACTTGCAACAAAATTTTCCACACTTTTTAAATCAACCACTGAAATTTTGAGAGAAACCCTCTGCAATATTTTGCTTTCCATTGTGTTTCATACAAAGCAAGTGCAGCTAAAGAAACCACTGTCTTGGTGCTCCCCATTGCAACCATTGTCAATGATGCAGGGGTCCCCTAACCGCAAGGGACTCCCAGCCTTTCCCTGGGGGAGAGCTCACAACCAGTATTCCCTCCACAAGGTCAAAAGATCCAAAACCACGATCGTAGCGTGCCATGGCCAGGTGCAGAGCCCAGGAATGTCTAGCTGCTCACCTTGCACTTATTTATTTTCATAGACCTTGTTGACTCTCAGGGAAATTCCCCAGCTTTTCTTCTTCTCCTGCAATAAATACTTCACTGACAATGGCTCAAGTCACATTCTCATAAACTTGGACTTTAGAGTCTTAACTGCCAGGTCTCACACCTACCACCCAACCCTTCTGCAATGAGCAGGCTTCACCCTCTGCAATTCTTTCTTTTTCCTACCCCAACTCATCGGACTTCCTCTAGTTTCTACTTCTTGGCAAGAAGTCACTTCCAAAGCTCAATTGTCTCATTAATGAGTTAATGTTTCCACTCAAAGCCACCATGGGGCACAAAAGCACACTGTTAGTGTCAGGGAGGCACTGAGGTTGGGGAATACATAGCACCAGGGATGGGGGGTTGTAGCTAAAGAGCTCAAATGGGCAAAGAAGTTCTTTGGTGGAGACAGCCTAGCTACAAAAGACCATGTGTGATATTGCAGCCCAACTAGCAGTGAGACCAGGCTGCTTTGTCCACAGTGAGGCTCTGCCAAGTGGGAGACAATTTCTTGCTATATAAAGATCTGTTTGAGCTGACAAGGAAAAGTTAGTAGCACAGCTGAAGTGTAGAGCATAGAGAAAGGCCAAGGCAGATTGGGTGTGAAGGGAGGAGAGGAGCAGAGTAGGAGGTGGGAGATCCAGGCAACACCAGGTTCTCTGCCTCTTCATGGCTTTCATGCTGACAGCATTGTACTTCTTAAACCTAGCAGGTCTTTTATGTAGTAAATCATCTCAGAAAAGAAGGCTTTCTGGCCATCCTTCCCCATTCTGCAGTGCCTGGGTCCTATAGTAGGTCTCAGTCCCTCACTGTTGTATCTACACTGAGACAGCATTAAACACATGCCAAAAGCTAAGAGATTGCCCTCTTTCCCTCCTCTTCTTTCTTCAGCAGGTGTCTTTCTTGCTTCCAGATTCTCCTTGAGTCTAGTCATTGGGTGTTGGCCCACTATATAACACTGCCCATCTAGGAGACCTTGACAGTGTTCCTGCACCAAAACCTCATTACACTTTGGCTTCCCATCCTGTCTTTGACTTGTCCTTCATTTTCCCCACATCCACATCTCAGCTGTCCTCTTTGTCCTTTTTTCCCACGGGCACCTTCCTGCCTTCTTGGCCCTGTCCATTAGGTACAAGGACATCTTTTTGTCCACATCTAATTTTCTACACAAAACTTCTCTCTTTCAGTCACCCCACTGCACAGAGAAAACTGACATCAGAAAATAGGTTAGGATGGCAGAAAACAAAGGTAATGATCCTGCTAGCAGGTGCAAAAGCTTTGGCCAAAACATCCTCTTCTGTCTTTATTAGCTAGATTGACTTCCATCCTGAAGTCTTTACTCCTGTGTTTCTTCAGCCTTTACTTTCAAGCTGAGACAGGAGCAGTTAATCCCCACATCTCAGTACCTAGCACACGCAACCTTGCCTCATTTCTTCTCAGAAAGGGCGTCTGGTCATTCAGCATGTTGGAAGGGCTGTTCTTACTGCTGAGAAACCCCCTCCACCAAGGTGAAACCTGGTGAAATCTCGCTCTCTTGGCAGTTCAAGACAAGGGTATTCTCTGGGAAACCCTAAGACTTTCCATATCTCAGCTTTTCTAAAGTGTTCTCTCAACACTTTCAGTCCTGAGCTTCTGATCCCTTAGTTGTGTGCTCAAAACAGGATCTGAGCTCATGAAAACATGAAGCTAGCAACTCTTGCAGATCACCACATCGAGCACTTTAGGTGACTAGCACTCAAAACAATGTGGCAAATCTCATAAAGGGAAGACTTAAAAGTGACCTGTCCAGAACAGGTGGTTCTCAGCAACTAAGTAGGAAAGCTTCTGTGAAGTGTTACATAGGATGAATTTGGTTTATCCTTTGATAAAATTAGAGTGCAAATTCTGGCTGTTTTGAGACAGTTACAGAAATTCAGAAAGCTCTTTATTTCTACAAATGAGATTATGTAGCTTTCTTCTGAGGCCATAACTCGATCCTGATAGCCTTATGCAGCAGATTTCCATAAAAACTCTATCTCAAGTCATCATCACTTAATGCCTGGTGCGCTTAATGATAGTAAATATGAGGTCTGAGATAGAGGAGTGGTGAATGCAGCATTTGGCATACAATGAATCAATCTTTTATGGGATATATACATATATATACATAGACATACATGTATTTTTGTGTATATTCCATAGAAATTCTGGGAAACCCATGGCAATAATGAGCCTTATATACCACAAGGCACATAATTTGTATCCACTGTACACTAACAATAAAGGTCACAAGCAAAAAATTGCCTGCTGCCGCTCCATTGCAGGTCTGACTCTCTCAATCCATTATCCATAGCACAAAAATATTTATTTTAGTCTAGTTAGGGCAAGCTTTTGCATGCCATTACACACACCAGGTTTTAGAACGTTTAGTACATTTAGCACAGTTTGTATGACATACAGTAATATACCTGGCATTACTTGTTTTAAAGTGGTGTAGGCATATTAATCCATACATCTATCCTAGTGGAAATTCTCTCTTTCTCCCTTTTTTCCCCCTCTCAGTGCTAATAATGCTCCTGTAACAGTGACCAGCAAATACAATAAGTATTCAGGGACTCATTCTGCCCCTGTTATACATCAGATATTCCTCCACAGAAGTCAATGGCATGAAATCAGAGTAAAGCCACTTAAGTGAGACAGAGGTCAAGCTTAAAGAGAAATACCTCAAACAGACTGACCCCAAGCCGTGGATTTGCAGATTTTTCTAAAGAAAAACAAGGGCAGAAGTGTTCTCAGAAATTTGTTTTTATTGAATTAGAAAAATTTCTTTAATGTAAATAATTTCTGGACAAGTGAAAATACATAGACATCAGCATTTTCAGTTGAATAGGAAGATGATGAAATCTGGTCATGTGAACTAGTGACCTTTCAGTGTGTGGTCAAACTGAAAATGTGTTTTGTTTTGGGTGGATGTGAAACTAAAACAGTTATAAAAAAAAATCCAGGCTGGAGAAAAGGGTGAAATAGACAGCTTATGTTAAATGAGCTCAAAGGTATATGATTTTAGGTTTCGACCCTTGCTTTTCTTAGAAAAAAATAAAAATAAAAAAAAAAAAATTAAGTACTTTTCAGAACAAAAAAAAAAAAAAAAAAAAGTACTTTTCAGAACAAAACCATTAAAAGAAAAAGTAACAGATTATTTATTTTTTTAATACAAACTCTGATCGAAATATTTTAGTTCTTAGGAATTCACTTCTTCCCTAATCTCTTTGCTCCCCCCAAAAACTAACACTAAATACAATCTAACTTCATAGAAAGGTTCACTTACCTACCACTTCCTTTCCCCTTTGAAACTAAGTATTGGTAAATAAGCATTAACTTTCTCACTGTATACATACAGAAGTAAACGTAAATCAAGCTATAAGGATCACGGCTCCAATCTTACCAACATACACTTGAGCTGGGCTTAGTCCTGAGCGTGTGGCTAAAAGGGCATACACTTGAGCTGGGCTTAGTCCTGAGCGCGTGGCTAAAGGGTGTCATTGTAAAAGCCAGCTCCGTTTTCCTATTTGGTGTATGGGAGGGATAAAATCTCCATTGCTCAAATTAAAAGCGGATAAAACATTTTACCTGCGTTTACACTCAACTACATCATTTTAGGAGCAAACCCTCCAAATTGAGGGGCGCTCACAGGGACCGTCTCCAGCACGTGTATGTTGGCAGGAGCAGGGTCTAGAGGTGTGAAGTTGAAGGTGGTGCTCCTTAGCACAACATAACCCAAGGGATGAAAAGGCTGGTGCTAAGGTGATTTTGGCCATAACAGCTCAGTGGATATTGGGATGGGACTCCCGGTACGCAGGGACTTCATCAGGATATGCTGAGCTGCAGCACAGACCCAGTGGAATGGATCAAGGCCATTTTCAACAAAAATATTTCAGAATTGTGAGGGCATCTCCTTTTACACCTCTGTACAATACAACTGACCGCGCTGTGCTTTGTTTCATTAACGTCCTGAGTGGCCCATCATTTCAGATGAGAAATGAGGAGAAAATTCATTCTTTAGAAGAATCAGAAAATGTCAAGAGTTTTTGCCCAGATCTGGGTATTAGACACCAGTATAGCATTTTGCTATTGTAAGGAATTTTATATAAATGATTGTATATTGTCTTGTGCTTCAATGCTGATGTGTGTCTTTGCCAGTTGAACTGACCTAGCTTCTTGTTTCCAATGTTTATTTATGATAATAAAAATGCGAGTTAACTAATGCGATAACTTCTGATCTTGGTCCCTTTCCAAAAACACTAACCAAAGAGCACACTTAAGAGTGATCGGCTAATACAGCCAGATAATGCTGATGTGTAACAAACCTATTTTGTTGTGTGTTAAAGTGTGAATGACCCTTATTCTATGGACGGTTAGAGGTCCCTCACCAGAGTGAACTTGGATTCAGACTTTCCCCCAGGCTCTTATAGAGACTTGAATTTCAAAAAGCAAAAATGTAAAGGGCGAGCGGTTTTACTTTTTCAGTCCCTTTTCCTGTTTGCAGCGTGGGGAACATCTGGTTCCCTCTTTTTGTTATGTCCTAGCCTATTTTGAAAAAGAAAGTCCTACAGAAAAGCAGTGCTCATCAGAAACTGCCTCGTAACCGTACTCTCAGACTGCTGAGTCGGGGAGCGGGACTCCCCGCTGGGCACCCAAGGGAGACAGGAGCCACCTTACACCACGTATGAATCATTCTTTGAAAATCACGGGTTTGCCCTATCTACACCCATACATCAGAGTGCCTTGGCAGCTTGGGAATCGAATGCTTCCAATTGCTCAGCTCTGGGCTTCCAGGCACAAGCCAACGAGGAAATTTTGGCCAAATGAGGGTCAGAGCCTTGTTTGAAAGCAGCGGAGCCCTGGGCACCCTTAGCCCTGTTCTAGCTGGAGCTTGGCTCTCCTCACACTTTCAGCATAATAGCAGCATCCACTGGATATGTCTTTCTTATCCCGGGGGGTGCTGTCTTCAATTCCTCTGCTGCCAAGAATGCAGAAGCTTTCTTTCCACTACCAGAGCTGAGAATCAGTCTCCCATGGAGCATGCTATTTTGCATTTCTAAAATCGCTTTTGTTTTCCTGGCTTGAACTCAAAGTATCATATTTAAATTGCTTGAGAAAAGGTTTCTGGTTAAGGGCTCTATGTTCTTCCTCAAAGAAGATTTTCACTAGAAACCTCTGATGGGGGACATATGTTTACTCTGGCTTCCATCCACTTGCAAATACCTGAGATGTTTTCTTAGCAACCTCTGTAGATCAGCCAAGAGTTAATTGGACAGCAGGAATCACACTGCTTTTTCTTAAAACACAAAAAGATGCTGGGTTTTTTGGTTTGGTTTTTAGATCCAATAACTACCTCATGTTTAACAGAATACCAAAAACAAATTATAATTTTATTATTATTGTTTTCTATTTTAATTTGAGCTAAGCAGAATTCACTTGTTTTATTGCCATTTTACTCCGTGCTTTGCACATATAAGATAATACCTTGAGTTAACATCTTATTTGTGGTCTAAATACACTGGCACATGCATTCCCTCCACATAAGCATTGTGCTTCATTTTGTCTACCTTTAATCATACAGAAGGTGTCTATTCTCAATAAAATTCTAGGCTCCCTTTCTAGTGACGTAGGGGGAAGAGATGCATGTTTCTGGAGGGCTGCACATGCGAGGGAAGGTGGGGATAATGGAGGTGCTTCTCTCCTAGGGCTGCAGAGGGCTGTATATAATATTATTCTAGCTAAAGGCAAATAAGTTAATAGCAGCACTCAGTGAAAGTGAGCTGCACTGCACTCACTTTCTCAGACGGCTGGATAAAGCTGCCCAGCTACTGACTGAGCAGAATCCCCATATTTGTTTAGTGTTGACAAATATGTACATAGAATCAGAGAATTGCCTAGGTCAAAAGGGACCTTTCAGATCATCTAGTCCAACCATCAGCCTAACACTGACAAAGACCATCACACGGACGTGAATCTTGAGGGAAGGGAGAACCTCACTTTCATACGATGGAGTTGTTACTCCATGAAATCCATCCTGCAGAGTGGGACACCACCCATGAGACTTTAACCTCCCCAACTCTCATCTGTTGGCTAAGCTCCCCAACCACAGCTGGATCTGCTACTTGCCAGCTTTGATCCTACATAAAGACACTTTTTTCCCTTGTCCCTCTTGACTTGGGGACAAATTCAGTGTCACAGTTAATATGTCCAGCTTTTGGGAAGAGCTTTGAGTTCACTCTGGCAGGGCACGGAGACTTTGTCTCCTAAGCATCTTGCAGGAGGGAGCATGGGCTGAGATGAAGTGGAAATGGTCTGCACTCACAGCAAGGTCCTGTGCTATAAGAATTTCAGCTCACGGACAGGCAGCTGAGTAAGGGATGTGTTTTTTAACACACTCAGCATCTGTCAGACAGGTTCTCAAAGGAAATGAGAACAACTCCACCGCTTACTTTGTTTTTGAGACCTGGTGCCAAATCTAGGTACGAGATTCTCTTCAAAAGGGCAAAAACAGCAGCCAAGTTTGTCAACAGTGACAGTTCCAAACTCGTTTTGCCTTATAAGTATTATTGCTAAATCCTTTGGAACAGCATGAAAGGCATTGCCTGAAAAGTTATAACCTCTTTTATTAAGGGCCATAAGTCAGGAGTGTTTGGTTTTTTGCTGAATTATGAACTAAACTAGCTTTCCAGATGCCCTCGTTCTTGCACAAATCAAGATATGTTCTTTCATTGATTGTAGAGTTTTATATTAAGATGTCAAAAAGGCATTGAAAATATTTGCTGCATATTTATTGGTACTGTATATATAGATGTCTTAATTTTATGTATGAGAAATTGTAAAATTCACAGTATAAAGTTTAGATCTATTATACTTAACAGCTATTTCTTTGAGAAAATAGCTTTGATGCCTTCTGACAATGAAGTTTATAAATAGGTCTTTAAAACATGCTTTGTGTCTTAAAGCAAAATAAAAGTGATTCATTTGATTCATACGTATTCCCGAGTCTTTCTTTATTCTAATAAGCACCCACCAAGTGCTCATATTTTCAGTTGGAAGGACAGACATTTAGCTGAGCCAAAGCAGTAAGTGTGCCATATATTGCATCTCATGTAGGTTTTCTTAGGTGTGTAGGTTGGTTGTTTTTTTGTACAAGCTATTAATCAGATACAGAATACACATGCAGAAAATTATTAATCCAAACATTTCAAGAACAGTGAAATTAAGCACTACTCATCTGATGACGTTTCAGACATTATCACAAGCCTTTATTTTACAGGCTTTAATTAGAGAGTTTCTCTCCAGTGGCATATAATTGAGTACTGGGGCCATAATTTTCAATTCTACACAGATTGAGTTCTTTTTCTCTAGATGTAGCTGAATCCCACCTTCATTTTTAAGGGTACTTAACTCCCACTGATAGCATCACCCCAAAAAAACAAACAAAAAAAAAACCAATCAGTGCATCCCAAAGACAAGGTACTGTGCTTTAGAATGACAAGTTCCTATTTAACTGCTTTCTGCTCAACAACAAGATTATTTAGTAAAACCTCACTGCATTTTGACATTTCTTTAGAATTTCAAAACAGTGGAGCAGAACAGCATGTATGACTCAGAAATTAGGACTTTGTGTGGATTAACTAAGTTCCTAATTCTCCCAGTAGGATCCCTAGACGGGTCTTCTGAAGCCTAACAGAGATGGGTCAGCTCTCCCCCAGGGGCCATCTCCTTTTCTCTGTTAATTCCAGAAACTTAGAAACTTTTCAGAGCAGGTGAGATGAAACAGCAGGAATCACACCCTGAACTTTTTTCCCAAGCTGAACAAGTGCCCGTTTGTGTCAGCAGCTCTGGTTGTGGCCCCCAGGAAACACAGTTCAGTATTTCCCTGAATCAGAGCATGAAGTTGGCTACTGCACCAGCAGTCAACATGACAGCAATGCATCTGGCTTTCCCCCTTCTCTCCCTGCCTTATTTGATGGGAATAAACTCATTAATTAAACATGAGCGTGCTGTCCTATATGCCAGGAGGGGAAGAGGTTCATCATTCCCTGCTGACGGTCCAGCCCATAGATTACTGTAAAGGCATACCAACATCTTCCCAAGTTTGGAGTCAATCTCTGCAGACAGGATATAGAGGCACAATTCTGCATGCAGAGACCAAAGTGGAAGAGATCTATCAAGACATAATCAAGCAAACAGCTGCCAGGGCATGGTTATCCAGGAAATCACACAAAATAGGCATTTGCTCACTACACTTCCCTCCTCTCATCAGTGCCTGAAAGCCAGGGATGAAAAATGACATCCTTCCAAAGAGATGGTTAGCAGCAAGTGCTGCCCATGCCCTAGCCCTTTAGCAAGATGACTTCATTTTTTGAAGAAAAGGAAGTGGGACATCTGTATGTAAATCAGGGGAATCTCTAGGACAAAAACAAGGAGATATGAAACAACTTTTTGCTATAGCAGTGAAACTGTTCCCCTTTGCTACTGAATTATCTGGTGAGAAGGTGGGAAAGATATTACAACATGTGGAAAACTCCAATATCTGTGTACAAATCTCTAGGCCCACTGAAACTAGACAGTCCCTAGGGCTCTGATACCTCTACCTCATGCATGGTGGCATCTCAATAATTTACCTTCAGCTGTCATCCCTTCATACTTCTTCAATACAGGAGGTGAGAAGGATTGAAAGGGACCATTTCATTACCCATCAGCTGCAGCTAATTCTCACGTAAGCTAAAAGCATAGGACCAGTCTCCTGCATATCACAATATTACTGACCCTCTGCAGTCAGAAACTAGACTTCAATGCTTATTCATTAGGCACATTCTGTTGAGCAAATCTGCCATTTCTTAACCCAGCTTCTAAATCGCAATCCAAATTTCAAGAAGACATTTATGTACCCATTCAAAGCCAAGCATGCAACCACAAACCATTTTTTTGGCAAGCGTAGCTTACTATGGGAGTATTTTCTTGCCTCCGCAGGACACCATGGGGTCATGCTTTCAGGCTGTAATTGTAGCAACGACAACACAGTTCTTTAAAGAGGTTCTACTTGATTTATTCTCGTGGAAGTTTCTCAAGACACAGCTGAGCAATTCCCCACTATTTTTAGGGCAAATATGTTGGGTAAAGAAGAGTCCTGCCATGGTTGCCACAAGGAATTTTCATGCCATTTCTCCCCAGGAAAGTCTTACTGCATCAAAGTGGGTCTCTTAAGTGATAAGAAGAACTATCAGGCTACACCAGCACCTGGTCTATACTTTCTGGAAAATCCCAGAGGAAGGCATCCGTGCTAGGAGCATGGCTGCAGCGGTCGGCTGTGACCACAGTGCCACCAATACCCTTTAGGCAGGCAGCAAGGACTGCTTCCACCTGCACTCCATTTTCCTGTGTTTCTGTAACCCAACTCAGATCACCACACACGCAGAGCAAGGGAAAGGGGACACCAGGCAGGTTCCCAGGCCACCCCAAGCCCAGCAGCTCTAAGCTCTGTCATTTCTCCACCCTCCCTTTCAGCACGTACATTGCCAGGATGAAAGCTTCAAATGCTGAAGTCTTGACTTCATAATTAATGGGTTTACTCCCGTTTTCTGGTAGGCTAAGAAACTAACTGATAACTTCTTATGTTGGGACCGTGGCCCCTCCAGACAGTCCCTGCTTTCCACCCTCTTTACTATCCCTTTAGAAGGAGCTGCAACCCCCAACTCCAAAGCTTCCCAAGGTCCCTCTGCTCCCACACAGGACACCTTGCCCTTTGCAGTAGAGAATACAAATTAAACTGTTTACCTTCATTGTACATTAAGGCCTGTCTAATGTCAGATCCCACTCACACCCACCATAGCAATGGTTTCAGAGGGTAGAATCATAGAATCATTCAGGTTGGAAGAGACCCTTGGGATCATCGAGTCCAACCATCAACCCTACTCTACAAAGTCCTCCCCTACACCATATCCCTCAGTACCCCTACCACCTCCCTGGGCAGCCTATTAAGTATGGGTACATCCATACCTGTTCCCTTCAGTATTAAACTCATGAGTAACAGGTCTGCGAACAGACTAATCACTTTCTAAACTATTTGGCATTATTTGTTCCTTCAGTTTCCTGTGGCAGATTCCTTAAATTCCTCGCTCCCTGCATAAGAACACTTCTACCCGCTTCAACCTGAGGATGGGAACAGCCCTCAAGCCTGGGGCTGTGGCACTCACCTGGAGCACAGGAGACATGAGATCAGTCTAGTCTGGGGCAAGTTCTCCTTCTTGGCCGAAGCTTTGGAACATGACAGTTGTGTGTCAGCATTCATGTTTCCAGTTGTTTATTATTCAGCAACCTGTACCACATGAAAGAAATCTCATCAGAAGCCACAATCACACCCTGTTTCCCTCCCATATGGATACAGTGGCCAACCTGTGTGTCTTCCTGGCTGCCAGACTGCTCCTGGAGCCACAGGAATTAGCATGGATGCTAATAACCCACAGACTGGTTGGCTTATTGCACCACAAGAGGCCATTCTCCAGTGAGCAGAGAGCTCCCTATCAGGGCCCTGTGTCAAAGTGGCTTCGAGGACCTCTTTCATGAGTGATAGCATCAGCTAGTTTCCAGACTCCAAGAAGAAATACCACTCAGCAAGAGTCATTTCTTTTTACCCTGCCATCCCCCCGTTCTTATGTCATTAGTCCCTGACCTGTGAGACAGGGAAAATAGGGATCAGCCAGGACATCGCTGGCTTGTTGCTATTTTCCCTTTTATGAGTTTTCCCATCTGGCTCTTCAGAAAAACCCAATATTTCTTATCTCTCCCCGCCTCCTTTTTCCCCTGTTCACTTGGATTCAGGCAGTCACAGAGCCAGGGAGAGCTGAGAACCCACCCTGCAGAGCTTTGGGAGCCGTGCTCTGGGGATCAGAGGAGAGCACAGCAGAAATCTGCTGTCTGCCACGGCACAGCCTGCCTGCACGGCTGGGATTTACACAGAATTTCAGAAATCACACCAAGAGGCTCAGGCAATAGAAGGACACCTCCTTGCTCACTCTGTAGTCACCGCTATTGATTACTTATGTGGACAGGGATCAGAGAAAAATCTTTGGCTGAAGTAACACACTAACCCAATTCAGGGTCCCGTGGAAAAGAAAACATCAGATAAGAATGAGCCTGAACTATTGCGTTACTCGAATGTTTTTCACTTGGGTACTTAAAGGAGTCAAAGCTGATTCATTAGCTAAAAATAATAATAAATAAATGCAGCCATAAGCAGTCAGACTCCCTCAACTTCCCTTACAACCACCCCAAATAAATCACTATGCCTCAGTTTCCCTCCGTACCTTCAGAGATCAGCACATCCAGGCCCCTGAGCCCCCACTACACACCAAAGCATCTACTGCAGCCCCTTCTCCCACCCCAACACAACCACCCTCCTTTCATCTTCCTCTCCAGTGCACACAGCTGCAGAGGCAGAGAAACCTAGGGCTAATTAGAGAGTCAATTAGCTCTCATTAACACCTTCTTGACCAAAGCAGGTGTTAGCTACCCTCTCAGCCCACCTTCCCGTGTCACTGCCCTGGTGGGACTTCCCCAACCCAACACAGGCTCTGGTCTCTCTGCACTTCACCCTCCTCTTCAGGAAAATACAACTGTTGACAAAACCACACCAAAACACTTAACCTTGGTGCTTTCCACAGTTTTCTGAGATGTCTAGGGCCTCTTACCCACTGCATGAGCCCAGCCTCCACGCCATGGGCAGATTCCCATTTCTGTCATTAGTTTTCTGCCTGCACGTGTGATTTGGATGCGGTGGAGAAGAACCTGCCATTAGACTTCTGCACCCTCCTTGCAAACGGTGCCCTGATCCCCATCCACAGATGCCAAAAGTCTCCCCCTTCACAAGGGAGCTCCATGCTCTCAACAAGGATATTTACTGCAAATCTGGGAGGACATATTACTTGTAACTTATTCTTTGTTTTCTCTGTCTTTACATCCTTCCCTTTATGTATTCAATGACCTAAAGCAGCACCCTGTGAAAGAGCCAAACTAGAGGACAAATGGAGCTAGTTATCAAGAACAACGTCCAAACACCACCGTGTGCTCTGATGCAGTCACCCAAAATATTACTTGTTTTCTTAGGAATAACCGATGTATTCCCAGAAAATCGGGACCTTTCCTGGCTGTTTACTCAGAGGAGGTACTGCTTTAACTGGATTGAGTCGGTCTATATCAGGAGAGTATCTGAGGCTCATTAATGTATTTATCCATCTGTCATTCCTATGAGATAGGGAAAGTCCGTTTTTGCAAATGGGGAACTATGGGAGACGTTAAATGACTTGCCTGGAGTCGCACAGGAAATTTGTGGCGGGGAAAGAAAAGGCATCGGAGAGGTCTTCCAAGGTCCCCCACTTGTACCCTAACCTCTTCCCTGTTCCCTGGCACCCAGTTGAGGTTGTTGGTCAGGGGATGGTGAGAGCCCCTGCCCGTGGAGCTGGTCTTGCAGATGCTGTGCGGAGTTTCCCCTCCCACACAGGCTGAGTCAGTGGTGGACACTGCTATCACCCCGCTCTGCAGCACGGGCTGAGCATCCACCCACCAAGAAAAAAGCATTGCTTGAGTGAGAAGCAGGAACAAGAGGGTGAAGGAGCCCAGGAAAACCAAGCCCAGCCTCCTCTGGGGCCAACATGGAGCCTGGACCTTCTCTTGGGTTCCCTCATAGTCAGTCATCAGCAGTGGAAACACATTTGGAGATACGGAGTGGGAAACCTCCAGCCCAGCTCCCAGGCACCAGGATGGGGCTGGGACCAGCTGGCTCTGGTGCATCCATGATCTTGGCAAGCATGCATGATCCTTAGATACCAAATACCCTTGGGACTGCCTGTTGTCACTGAAAATGCTCTCTTGCTCTCTTGCACTTAGGAAAGCTGTCGTGCATCTTCCAGTGCTCCTGCCCAGTGTTTGGCTGTCTCCACAGGGAAACTGGAGACAATGTTGGCAACAGTCCTTTCTGGAGGAGGGAATCCATCCGCTGCTGGAAACAGTCCATTAGAAGAGGGGATGGGGAAGAAAAAAAAAAAGAATAAAACAAATGAATTTTCAAAAGCATTTTTTTCTAGCCACTAAATTCTCAGTCTAGAGGTTTTTACTTTGAATTAATATGGGTTGTCTTTGCTCTAGGATTAAAGTTATTGATCCAGTCCTTGATTACTGTCATCCGTCTTTGTTCTTGGACTTATTATCAACCATGCAGGGCGAAGGCCTCTAATTAGGGACAGCAATTTACAGTCTTACTCCAGAGAGTCACCAGCAAGGAAGCCACCTGCATGCCAACTGGCTGTGTTATCTGCCAGCCAGCTTGAGTTCACAGGGACCAGTCCCTCTCTGGAGCCTTCAGGTGGGGGACATGTGGAGCCAGGCAGCCTCCCAAAGCTTGCAGGGAGGGTGAGCCTTTCAGAGGTCAGGGCTTCCCCAACATTTATCGTGGGCTCCCACAAAACCACTGGAGTCACCGGCACAGCAATAGATCCCACTTGCTGTTTCTTTGAGTAAGAAACATCTGTCCCAGCTTCAAGATACATTGTGACGCAAGTGAACTTTGAAGAAGCATTTATTATCCAGCAAAGTGGTTTGATTTACTCTGAGCAAGCCACATTTCTTCCTGGTTATCCATCACCGGTCCCTGGGGCTGAGCTGGGAGTCGCGCAGAGCTGAGGAGACATCAGACCACATTGCTGTGCCATGGCAGGGCCTCCAAGGAGAAAACTACTGGCATGAACCACCTTCAACAACTGTTGTAACAAGCAGGAGAGATGTGTGCCAGTGAATAATTACCAGGGGCTGTTCAAGAAAGCTGTGTGAAGTCCCCTAAATAACGTTCCTATGAGTATTATGAGTGTCTGCATATCATCCAACCTTACCCAGAGGGGACAGGTTGCTGGAGCCCGCACGCATGCATGGAAATCATGCAGAGAGAAGCCCCAATCCTCTCCTGGACCTCATGCAATCCCACTGCTTTAGAGGAGGTTTTCACACTGATGCAGACGACTTCATCTTGGCCCGTAGCTTCCTTCACCCAGCTCAGGGAGAAATGCAAACTCCAGTGGTTGCTGCTCTGCCCTGAGCATCCAGATACCCCATCTGAGGAAACCATGGTGGTTTTGAGACAGTATTTATTCCTAGTTGGACTTCACCAGGGTATGATCACAAGGCATGTCTGGGTTACACCCTTGGACTCATTAATTAAACACAGCTTGTGGAAGAAGAAATGCAGTCATGTGGCAAAAAAATCACCTCCTGTAAATTCTGTGATTCTAGGAGTTTTAGCCAAGTGAAGACTTGGAAACTTCTGCACTCAAGAGATTTGGGAATAGAGCAGAATTAGCACCCCAGCTCCTGTGGTTTGCCAAAACAAACAGAAAAACTCTGCATTTGACTGGACTTGCTCATAAAAGTCACACTCTCACGCCCAGGAGAGAAGTCCCTACAATGGGAGCCCCTGCAGCATCTCTGCTCCTGGTATGTCATGGGCAGAGAAAGCATTTGCCTTCTCTGAGCACCATCAGAGAGAGAAGAGGGAAAATCTTTACAGAGGAGCCTGACTCCAAGGCTGGAGCTTGTGGCAGGACAGACTCACCTCCTGTCCTAGGATTTTTATGCAGACTGTGCTCTGAATTTTCCAAGGAACATGTTTGGGTTTTGTATAGAAACCTTCAGGATTAAGTGCCTGAAGTATATTTTTCCTTGGTGATCTTCTTTCATTTGCCCAATGTCTCTTAAAATAGAAACTACCTGAACAACGTCTGACAGAGCCATAAATCCTGCACGCATTCAGTGTGATATTAAGGTTGTTATTCTTTTGGGAGCTTTGGATGTTGGACCGAAGGTCTATTTTTGGGAAGGTTTGCAGCAGAACAGACTGTCTAATGCAGGGAATAAAGCCCGAATGACTGCTGGAGCTGGGGTGGGAGGCTGCACAGCAGCACGTCTGGTGGCTCTGGACCACACAAAAAGCCACCTGAGCTTCAGCATCTGCCCCGTGGAAGCTGGGGGAGATGCAAATTGGGCTAATGGCAAAGATCTGTCCACTGACAGCTGCTCTGAGGAGCCCATTGCTGAGCCTCGACAGTAAAAATGATGTGCACAAAGGTGGCTGGTGAGCGACAGCCTCAGCAGAGCACTGATCGTGCTGTAAGAGACATGAGGATGTGGGAAAGATTCCCATTTTCTGTCTGGTTTTAGGCTAAACTGACCAAGTATTCAGGCACAAAGGTTCTTATGCAAGATCTCTCCCTGAGCAGCTCCTTGCTATCAATTTTGTCCTCAAATGTTTTCTTTAAAGGACACAATATTCCTAGGCATGCATGCCTAGGATGTTTGGGGTTTGACTCAGAGTCACTAAATAAACACAGCATGCTGAGTAAACTCACAAAAACAAAGACATGAAAACTTTGGGGCCCTGTCTGTCCATCTCCTCTGTCCAGAAAGACAGAATCCCTGCAGTTACCCCAGGGACTGAGCGCTGTAGACGTGGCCAGGACTTCTCATCCGGGGACACAGGGTGTCCTTTCAAATGTTCCCCCTTCTCCAAACTATCTTAAGCAAAATTAAGGACGTGTTTGTTAGTGTTGGAGCCAAGATAACTCTGCAAAGGGATGACGATGGAGAAGGAGGAGGGGAGGTGAAGATAAGCCCAGCACAGAAATGGATGGGAATGGGTGGGGGAAAAGAAATGGGGCAGG
The DNA here is from genome assembly GCF_001431845.1 of Calidris pugnax. NCBI lineage: Eukaryota > Metazoa > Chordata > Aves > Charadriiformes > Scolopacidae > Calidris > Calidris pugnax. The sequence goes on along the minus strand of NW_015090961.1, from coordinate 2,165,809 downwards.
GGGGTGGGCAGGAGCTGGCAGCTGAAGCACTGGGAAGCTGCTTCCACCCTACAAAATAAACACGCAGCAAAACCAGGAGCTGAATCTGAGTTCACACTTCTCCTTCCAGACCACTGTCCCCGAGCAAACTGGGATTTTCATTTTGGTATGTTTGGCTTGGGGTTTCTTGGGGTTTTTTCTTTCGATTCCTTGAGATGGGCAGCTTCATTCAGCGACAAACAAGCGTTCAGCAATGGCATCAGGCTTTCCAAACACAGCCTGACACCGGTGGCACCTCTCCTCATGGAACTGCAGGACGAGTGGAAAACCCAAATCCTAGGGTTTCTTATCAACCAAAAAAGCTCTGGAAACCCGTGTGATGTCATGAATGTGGGCATCACATGCTCACTTGAGCAGAGCACTGGGAAGCAGAGAGCGGAGAGACTGGGACTGCCCAGTCCCGGTGCTGGTTTCCCCATCCCTGGTGGCAGAAACAGGTGGATCCTGGTGAATTCTGCAGCCGCAGTCACAAAACAGCTTTTTTCCCCCAGGAAGTTACCTCTGAATGTCCCTGGCACGCTCAGGGCTGGCTCTGCATTGGTTTAGTTCAAACCTGACATTTCAGAGGTTCAGGCTTGGGAAAAATGTGATATTCACTCATAGGTACTGAAAACCTCACAGTGCTGACCTTCAGGGATCCCACATCCTTTCCCCATCTCTAAAAGTACTGTGCAATCTCCATCCAGTACATCTCACTGCGTTTCCTTGTCCTCCCTCAAACCCAGCTTTGAAAAATACAGGCGAAAAAAAAATCTAAAATATAAACTTCATTCTGTATTTACTCCTCAGGTGAAAGCCCTCACAGCTTTGAAACCTTTAACCTTCAAACATGCAGAACTATTTAAGCAAGGAGGGAATGGCAGGTTGAATTCTTACAAAGTAAGTGGTTTTTTTCTAGGTAAGTTTAATGATGGCAACACTGAGAGATTTGCGACCTTAAAGTCCTGGTCTGCCACACTCAAAAACAGAACTTCCACCCCAGGGCAATTTCTGACATTTGGGTTTTCTGCCTTAAAGTGGGACAAAAACTAAAAATATAGAAGTTCACTGAATAAAGACACCCAAGAATTTTTTCTTTGAAAAAGGTGAAATAAAAACTTCTGTAATTTCTATAGAAATATATTTCCTTTCCAATGTTGATGTTTCAAAATGCCTCTCCCACAAGTATTTCCTTATCTTTAACCAGAAGTTTTACTCTAAAACATGATGCTCCCATGAAAAATACCCAATTCAGTGTATCACAATAACTCATTAGGAGTTCTAGGTGAAAAGGTTTTATTCAACCTTTATTCAACCTGGAGTTCAACATTAGATCCTGAAGCCTAGTTAATGGCTTTCTTTTAATAAACATTTTCAAACCACTGCACGTAAGCACGTAACATTCCACAGAGAAAAATAAATTTACAATTATAATGCATCTAATACCCTCAAAATGTGTATGAACCACCCAGTTCATACTGAATGACAACAAACAAACTTTGCAAATCTCAAAGGAAAAAGTATTACGCTGTGGAGGAGGTAATTGTTAGCTTTACACAGACTGTTACCACTGACAAAAAGCCAGAAAATTACTCACATTATTTGTCAGGGGAGGAAGCTTACAACTGAGAGCCTTGAGAATTTAAAAAATGAAATTAGAAAATGAGAAAGAATTGGGAAATATATTCGTAAACAAACAAATAAAAAAACCCACAACTCTTTTGAATTTTATGAGGTAGTTTCCCCCAGAATATCTTTTAGATCATCAAAAGTTAAAAAAAAACAAATAGAGAAATTTTTGGAGAGGCAGAAGAAAAATACTCTGGTGGATAGTCAGAGGGGAAAGCCATTCACAAAATTATCTGTTTTCTCTTTCTGTTTGTTTTGCATTAAGCAACACATCGACTCATGCTTGTAAATATGCCACAGGTTAAAATTTTGGTTAAAACAATGAAGCAAACATCGCCAAAATATGCAAAAACCAACAATTGGCTCGATTCCAACCTCAGCAAATTATTGACGTTGGCTGTAAAGTTGGGAGTGCTTTCTCCCAGTTTTTGAATAACAATATTAATGTCTGCTTTGACCTTTAACAAATAACATCTCCAGCAGCCTGCTAACCTGCAGGGACCACCAAGTGTCACAACCAAACTTATCTTATTTCTTTTACTGTGTTCATTTGAAGCCTGTGAGATAGAGCTACTCCCTGGGCTGAAGCCTCTATACAGCCATAAATAATTCCCTTGTCTCATGTTGCATTTACCAAAGCTAATTGCCTTCGTCTTGCAAAGGACACGTCTCTCATTTCATTATTCCTGGCTGAATTTTCTTTGCTTCGTGTGTGCTGCTGTGAGATGTTTCTGTGGAAACGCTGCTGTAGGAAAAGGGACCTTAGGGGAAACCTGGGAAGTCTGGTTTTTTTTTGCTATTTACGCTTATCCTCATCTTATCTCACCAACGAAATGGAGCAGGGTGGTGTATTTGTAGTGCACGAAGATAGGAAAACATCTCTCGGATGGTTTTCAGCAGTGGGTTTGCCTAGTGGACACACAGGAGTCTGGCAGACTCCTCCAGCCACGGATGGGTATGACATGAAGTCAGAACACACCAGGGAAGTCCTGCATCAGTGGGAGCTCCAGGGGAGGCCACAGGCAGGAATGGAGAAGTGGGATGTCCCAGCCAGCAATGGGCAGGATGTCAGCCCAACGCAGAGTAGTGGAAAAAGAGCTGAAACCTCACGGTCATTAGAGAGAGGAGAACAGTGTCACCGCAGACTACTTCTTTAAAAAGAGGAGTTCCATTAGAAAAAAAATTCATAAGATTACAAATTTGGCTCAGAACGTTAACCAGAGATAAGACATGAAGTGGTTTTATTTTTTTTTTTCCTTTTTTTTTTTTTTCCTCTACTTTCTGTAAAAGCAAAGTCTAAGGCACCCAGGACATGGTCTGAGCCCTGTATGCCTGCAGAGGATGCATATCCCCCCACCTGCCCCCTCGCCAGGCAGGGTGTTGCTCCAGCACCAGGACTGGAGACACTGGGCTCTGAGCAGCCCCAGACACATGCTCAGCTTGGGTTTGCTCCTGCAGCTTCAGCCCAAGAAGTGAGACTCAGCACCAGACAGGTCCTCAGCCACAGAGCAGCCCCAGCAAGCTCCACTAGGACAGTCTTATGATTCGAGGAACCCACAACAATTTATTGTCATCTAGACAATTATTCTGTCACCAAATGACCCCTCTCCACCCAGGAAGCAAAATTTGGAATAAACAAGGAAACCCAGGGGTTGAAATAGAAACAGATTTAACAGAATAAGACTAAATAATTGGGACTAATAATTCTAAAGAACCAATATTGATCCCAACACCAATATCAAATACAGAAGGATCATACTCAGCCCCTTCTATCCCAGGCAGCCGTTCACTCCCATCAGGGACAGCCAATGCGGGACACTGCGAGCGCTGCGGATTTGGGAGGAAGGGAAGGGCTCAGGGCCCTGGCACCAGGGCAAGGAGTTCTGTGCGTCACCACCATCAATGAAGAGAGAGAACACCTCAGCAAACTTTCTAATTTACATTGAATGTGACGTTCATGGTATGAAATAACCCTGTTGGCAGCTCAGGTCAAGTGCCTGAGTCTCGCTCCTCCTCAACCCTCCACCTGGAGAGACTTGAAAACACCGAGACCTTGAAACCTGCACACCAGAGCTGGTAAATATTTTCCCAAATTCCAACACTAGAGTCTTCTAAATGTGGAGTTTTCCGAAGTGTTAGAAGAGAAATTAGTCCTGTGTTGCTCAAACCAGGACAGGCAGAGGAAACCTGATTGGGATGTTTGCCTTCAGCCATGTTTACAGGCCCTGCTGAGCTCCTTCACTAGTCGCTGGTGACTGGTTTGCAGCCTAACAAGTTAAAACGGTAAGAAACCACCAAACCAGAAGCAAAGCAGATGGTCACAGAATTCATCCATGCCAAAACTGGGTTAGCAATGAGGGCTTGTGACTTGCAGATTTAGTTTTCAGTGCCATTTTCCAGTTCTTCAACCTCTAGAACATCCCTTGTGCTGCCTTTCTGCAGCTCGTCCTGAACTCCACTGTTCTCAGCAGTGAGCTGTGCTTCCTAAAGCTGCTGGCCATCATGAAAAAGGAGTGCCAAAGCCTCCCAAGAAGATCTGATAGAGACAAGTGAGGGTGAGCAGCTTTAACCAGCTTCAGGAACCTTTATTGCTTCAGGTATGTTGCAAAATATGAGCACCTTTGGCCTAGAGCGAAGAGGCAGGGAATAAGGAAACCACATGTACACTTGGAAACATGAGAACCCATAAAGCCAATATCTCTCCTTCAGGAGTGTAGAAAACAAACACAAACATTCTCTTTGCTAGGAGAAGCTGAAAGTACTCTCCAACAGCCCTTCCACAACAGTTCATAACTCTCTCTTTGAAGTGAGTGAGTGATGCAAACCTGCTGTCAGGGTGATAGCTCTCAGGAGTAAACAGGGGGATGCTGGCTGTGGTTTAGGTTTAAAGGGAACAAAGAGAGGGTTCACTCCCTACTGTGTCTTTTCATAGAATCATAGAATCATTGAGGTTGGAAGAGACCCTTGGGATCATCGAGTCCAACCATCTACCCTACTCTACAAAGTCCTCCCCTACACCATGTCCCTCAGCACTGCATCTAAACGGCCCTTAAACACAGCCAGGGATGGGGACTCAACCACCTCCCTGGGCAGCCTGTTCCAATGCCCGACCACTTTTTCGGTGAAAAATTCCTTCCTAATGTTCAATCTAAACCGCCCCTGTTGGAGCTTGAAGCCGTTCCCTCTCGTTCTATTGTTAATTCCCTGGGAGAAGGGACCAGCACCAACCTCTCTACAGTGTCCTTTCAAGTAGTTGTAGAGAGTGATGAGGTCTCCCCTCAGCCTCCTCTTCCTCATACTAAACAGCCCCAGCTCCTTCAGCCGCTCTTCATATGATTTGTCTTCTAGGCCCTTCACTAGTTTCGTTGCCCTCCTTTTGGACACCAGTTGCTAGTTCAAAAGCTTCCTAGAACAAAACGAAGTCTATCAAGACAGCATGAAGTACCTCTTAATGTTGTAGTGTTTGTGCCTTTCACTGAGGTTCCTGGGGAATGCCAGAGCCAGAACCAATCCCTCTCCTGTCCCCCCAGGCAGGACCACTGGCTACACAGGGGTATGAAAGTCCCCAGCACCTGTTGTCATTCCATTTCTACTGAGAGTCTCCCTGTATGGGACAGAACAATGTTTTCAAGGTTGATCCAATCTGATTTTTAGGGAGGTTGGACAGAGTTGAATCTTCTGGCTGTGGAGATGAGGCTGCCCAAGAAAGCTAATCAAAAGAGCCACGGTCTTCTGTGACACAATGAGGAAATCCTTCTTAGATAGCAAATTGCCTTTCATTTCACGTAGATGCTATCAAGTGATCAGCAGTGGTTGTTCTTATCTTTCATCAGAGGCCAGAGTAATGGATGACGCCAAATTTGTCCTCCATCTCTTCCAGGAAGAGACTGGGTTTCCCTCAAGTGTTCTGTTAAGACTGGATGGGAGTAGGTGACCCAATGTTCTAATTGCTAAGAAACCTAATGCAATTTCCAATTTAAATGCCAGGAAAATCAATCTTTCTCCCTCTCGATTCAAAGGTCACACCTATCTTCAAAATGACCAGCGTGTACTGCCAGCTGCTGCATATTCTTCAGCAGAACCAATGTACGTGATTTCAGAGACACATTTACCTGCTTCAGAAAGAAAGGGGAAAAAAAAAAAAGCATAATTTATGTATTGCTTATTTAAATGACCCTGCTATAAATACTACTGTGTAGGTAGCAGCAAGCACACCTTGCCCTGTGGGCCATCCTGTTTCCTCAACAGTATAAACTATTTCAGGCAAATTACACACAGAAGCCTTAAAATGAAACATTCCCTTCTCAACAGTGTGATATTCACAGTCAATAGACTACATGGCCTCTCCCTTCCTGTTGCAAACAGCATCCCACATAGGGATTAAGCATTCCTCAGAAGTAGTACGACCTATTGCAGAGCTATTGGCACCTCTCCCATCTCATCAACAAGAGGGAACTCTTGACATAGCTTGAGTCATCTTCCTAGTAGTACTTTTCAAGCCTACACTCATCAGCTCCTAGGTGAGCGGACTCCTGATTTTCCGCTAATATGGCTTTGACCTCTCCAGTTGTGGCCAAATCAAGTAGCCTGCGGAGGAGGAAAAGAACTGGATGTAATTTAGCGTGAACCTCACCCCACTCTGATCAGCACAGCTGATCAGGGCACAGCAAACCAAATTTCTTTTCCTTTATTTGCTTTAATAGAATATTTTGTTTTTCATATTCTCTGGAATTTAGCAGTATTATTCAGCATTTAAGAGTAAGAGTCCTAAAGCCAGAAACAGACTAAACAAAATCAGGTCAGTGGTTGAGGTGACATTCATTTTTTAATGACATTCAAAAATCCAACACTTGAAATCTCCTTTCTGAGAACTTGCCTATTAAATAAAATCATTTTCCAGCCTCTCTGACCATTTTGGATATGCACTTACAAGGAGGGCAGTGGCAAAATGTCACAGCTGAAGCAACTGCACTGTCCTGGTGCCTGACTCAGAGCTTCGCAGACCAGGAGATTGACCTCCACAATTCTCAGAGGCAAGGCAGGTCAGACCAAAAGTTATTTAAAAGAGAGCACATTTACAATGAAAAGGGCAGAACCTCAATACCTATTTTCTTTTTCCAGATGCAAAATTGCATCTTCACTTGCACCCTAGCAAGACTTGGTATTGCCCAAAAGACAGGAAGCCATAATCACAGAAAAGGGAGGAATAAGAGAGTGAAACAGAGTTTCAGTAGGGCATTGAGCTGCATGACCTTAAACACCCAATTACTAAAAACACTTGCCTGGGCAGAACCAGGCCAGGAACTGAGACCTAAACCAAGTCTGAATCCAAATATCATATAGTTGTACGTGTCCTGTTCAAAAAATAAGGATAGATGGACTTACCTTTGCTCCTTAACTTATACCCCAGCCTTACACAAGTGAGATATTTCCACCAGGCTCTTGCAGCAATCTCAATGCCCTTACAAGTCTCCAAATCAATTGCACTGAGAAAAACCACATGGGACACTTCCGTCAGGGTCATGTAAAAGCAATGAAATGGTTGAAATTAGGTCCAGAGCATCCATGGACATGAAGTTGAATGTTATTCTCAATGAAGCCCTGTCAATGATTCACCTGTGAAAGAGAGTTAAAGGAACAAAGACCAGAAATAGTGATTCAGGTCAGGGACCCAAAGGCAAGTTTTGCTCACATCCATAACCTAAATCAGGATCTATCACAAAGAAAGCTCTCGCTGGTGCCATTTTTAATTTTCGAGAGAAGTGGTAATTTCAAAAGCTACATTGTAGAAGCAAGAACCTCTCAAAACAAGTTTGTGTCTACTCATCCCTAGTGTTCGCTCACATTAAGGAGTTCCCTTGGCTTGGTCTGGCTCTTGCGTTACTGCTGTTATGCATGAGGCAACAGCTTGAATCACTTCCAGATGAAATTACAGAAAGCTGCGTATATTGAAATTTCTAACAACACTGAAGCAAAGGATTTAGTTTTTATTATACCTGAGCAACTTGAGGTTCTTTACTGAAACTTAGAGAAGGGAGAGAGATGGGTAGAAGAAACTTTTGATCAACTTGAATATGTTTCTACTCAGGGTGGCAAAATGCTTGAGTTCTATTCCAGGACACACTGAATAAAGTTCACCATTCTGAAGTAATAAAGACTTTTCTTTTAGAGCATAAGTCTACTGTTCGACAGTATATATGAGCTCATCAGCATTTCCATTTATTCTTGCCTGCATGAGGTCCCGTCACTTGCTCAGTTCCCCAGTTCTAGCAGAGCTCTGCAGCACTGCTGGAGTCTGCCACGTTTTAGGGTGAGGGTGTCTCAGAAGACCAGTACATGCAGTTTTCTAGTCCCAAACTGAGAGGTTTTCTGGTTTTTTTAATGTTAATTACGTCACCAATCACAGGGGGTTTGCACACATGTAGAAGCCTAAAAAAGATGTTAATTTATGGGAGCAGAGGATTTCTACCCTATATATGCCTTTGGGTCTAACATCAGATACTCTGTGGCACACATTTAATTTTAAATCCAGTGCCAAAGGCACATTTTCTTCTCACAGGGCTCTTCATTTCAATTGCATAGATTCAAAATATCCTATAATGATATAATGGTGGACTACAACAAGTGAGCCATTAAAATGTACAGCATTGTATGTTACAGCCTTAATTGTTCCAACATTATTAAAGACCTGCATTGTGATTTTAAAAGGGTAAAGATTTCCAATGGCAGAAGGAAGAACTGAAACAATTTTACACTCTCTTAAAAAGTTATTGGACTTTGAAAATCCAATGGATGAAGTGCTTATTTAGGATTGTTATCTTTGTTCAATTTTTGCTACTTTAAAATCTTGCAACTATTAATTCCATCCTGCTGGAGAATTTCAAAGAAACCTGCTTTTCTTCTGTGGAAATTTGTGTGTAACCAGTGGGTTTTCTTTAACAAAAACTAGGAAAATTCTGCACGCAGTAAAGAAGAAATTCTCTTGAAAGGAGTGTAACACCCACCCCAGGATGGAACAGGCAGAGGAGCTCATGGCCTCAATTTCTTAGGGCATTGCCTCATGGCTATTCCTCTCTCTGCTGGTGATGGGCTCCAGCTCAGTTCTGCTTTGGCATAAAGGTAGAAAAAGACATTTCTCGTACTTCTTAGGGAACTTTTCTGTAATTGAACAAAAAGAAGCACCAAATAACCAAGGACGTCTCTTGTATCAGTTCTTTTGTCATTAAGACAGATGTTCCTGTTTCATTCCTGTAGTAAAAAAGGAAGCCAAGCTCCACTCAGTTATTGTTCTCTAAATACTTTACAAATGCCAACAGATGTCAATGAAAAGCTTTTACAAGCCCGTCCTTGGGGTCCCCTTTGTAAACAGCTTCTGGAAGGAATTCAGACATGAGATCAGCAGCACCGGGAATCCCCATGTCAGATGAAGCCCCATGGTTCTTCCTCAGTAGAGAGGAGATGTAGGAAGGAAGGGGGGGAGATGTGTCTTTGGGCTAAGAGGAAGCCAGGTCCACCTTCCCAGAAATGCTTCCCACAGAGGGGCATAAAGGGGGAAGGGGAGGCAGGTCCAGGGAGGAAAAAGAGACGCAAAGGGTGAACGTAGGAACCTGCATCGTCGAGAGAGCTGACGAAGCTGCAATCAAACAGCTGCCATGCCCCTTTCCTTGCCCCAGAGACAGCCATGCCCAGAGGCATAATTTCCATGTTCCTTTCAAATCAAGCAGTGACTTGGATCCCCAGGGCTGAGCTTGCAGGAGAAAGCTCATGGAAAATTTTAGGTTCTTGCCCACAAGTAAAAAGCCAGACTTGTTTAAGGAAGGAGGGTGGGAACCACATAAGCGTGCCCAAAGCAATGAGTGATAAAGAGAATATGTAGAGACAAATATTTGGGGCTTCTCAAACAGGAAAAACAAAGGAAAATCTAGAGGCAAATGATATATTTGAAATGAGGAGGCTTTCTAGTGTGCCACTAAAATTATTTTCACATGATATATAATCCACTGAAGTGATATTCTCTGAAGTGGTAAGTCAGAAATGGTATGTTTTGTTCCTTCTGCCATGGAGAAACTGTATTTCTCAGGGTCTCAGCCTCTGTTGGTTGCCATGTGGAATCAGGGTCCATTATCAGAGATGATACAGAGATATGAAAGCACTAAAAGGATGCAAAATTGGTGTCTTCCAAACCATGATGGTTACAGACTATGTGGTGCTGGGCTGCAGCCAGAGTACCTCTCTCTGCAATAACCTCTTTCCACCCTTTGGGGCCAAGGACCCCAGATTTCTGTGTGGGATGGGAAGATGCAGCTGAGTGTGACTCCCCTCAGCCACAGACAGCCCCTCCTGCCCCCTTTTCCCTTATTGCACAAGTATCTCCACTGGACCAGCACCACACCTTTTGTGCAAAAGATGAATATACAATGGGAAAAGAAGAGGGGAAATCAAGGACATCTCTAAGGCTGTGAGTCCCCAGTGACTCAAGCAGATCTCTCAGCAAGACCAAGCTTTTCAGACCCATCTAGTGCCTTAATCCTCAACACAATGCACCTCTAGGTGCTGTTGTTGGATATGGGACAACAGCTTGCATCACCAAGATGATCAAATATCCAGTGCCACACAAAGCCTGGGAAGCCAGGGTTTGGAGGCACCAAGGCTACCGATGCCTGCTGGTCTCTGGACTCCCCAGGCACCAGCAAGCAGGGTCCTTTCCCATGGATGTACACCAAAACATCAGTGTGCCCTCTACAGCTAGCAAAGTCCAGGCACCTGAGCTGCCCACCACACCAGTGAATGGAGTATCATGTCAACCTTGAAGGAAATGCCACCAAAGAACTTCCAGTAAACATTCAACGAATCCGAACTTCCCAACAAAAATCACACCAGTTTTCTTTCCCCTTCACTCAAAGTAACTCTGTGATCTCTGGTCTTTTGAATTAACAATCAGTACCAGAAGAATGCTCGCATGAGCCATTGGGCAAAGACCCCTCAGGTTTCCCATGAACAGCCCCGAGGGAAACACAACCCTGGGAGATGTAGCTCATGTTCCTGACACAGGAAGGTCATCTGTCCATGCTGACCACAGAGCAAAGCAATGGACAGCTGGGAATGTGACACTAAGGCTTGACACTAAGAACTGAGTCTCGGCATGATCTTTTCTGCCCTCCTGTTAATCCTTCTAGAATGGACTGGTTTTGGAGATGAGGTGGGAGGACTTTAAACAGGCATCCAGCTGCTGTGACATCTCTGAGTAATAAACGCTGCAATTTTACATGTTCCAGGCAGAGCATCTGGACACAACAGAGGTTTCCCTGAAGAATCTTAGGAAAGGAGGAAGCACAGAAAGATAGAAGTGATAACTCCTGTAATGGGGTCATTACTGTAACAAGATTACAAAACAACCCATCTGGTTCTTAACCTTTAATCCAAGCTGAAGGAGAAAGACAGACCATGATGTTTGCCTGCAGCCGTGCATGTCATGGGTTTGTGCTAAGGGCCTGCTGCCTGGGAGGAGACATGTCAGAAGATGCAGGGCTGGCCACAGTCCATTCTCCCTCAATACAAGGGTTCCCAAAGAAAGGGGAAGCTCACAGCACACCCTGTGTGTTACCCTGGGGTAAGAGGAGGGTGAATTTTTAATGCCTGGCACAACGCTGACGTGCCAGTGGCAGGCGGCTGTCACCTTCTTCTTGATGGGGATGGAAACATGAGGAGGTCCCCAACCTTTGGTGTGATTCATTCCCAGAATGGAGAAACCACCTTGCCTTGGCTTGGAAGTGTCAGATCAAAAGATTCAGAAGTATCCAGGCTGGTACCCAGCTCACAGCACACCCTGTGTGTTACCCTGGGGTAAGAGGAGGGTGAATTTTTAATGCCTGGCACAACGCTGACGTGCCAGTGGCAGGCGGCTGTCACCTTCTTCTTGATGGGGATGGAAACATGAGGAGGTCCCCAACCTTTGGTGTGATTCATTCCCAGAATGGAGAAACCACCTTGCCTTGGCTTGGAAGTGTCAGATCAAAAGATTCAGAAGTATCCTGAAGTTTCCAAGTGGTTTTTTTTTTTTTGCATATGTGGCAACCCCAGGCAGTTCACTGCTGTGTTAGCAAGTTGTCTCAGATTGGGAAAACTCAAGTGTGTTTAACTGACACCAAGACTTCTAAAACAACTGATATTGGACCCGGTCCACGGATCGACGAGGGGGTGAATTTCCCAGGCCTGCTGAGGCACGAGGGGCAGTGTGCATGCCAGGGGGTGTTCCATCACCTCCTGGGCTCTGGGGAAGCACCACGAGAGTGGCAGTGACCTTGTCACAGCTGTCTCTGAGAGGAGGCATTGGCAGCAGCATCGCCATGACACACACCCAGTGGCCCAGGCCCCTTTCATCATTTACAAGGCAATGCTTTCATCCCCTTCTTCTAAATTTCAATCAGTTGACTTTGTTCTGGACCTCAGAAGGATTATTAAGCCATGTTTACATAGTTCTCCCCGAGATGTCAACATCTTCTCTGATATTCCCGCTGTTATTAGCCCTCTGAAGCACTGACATCTCCTGCCATTTGGTCACAAACGTCTGCAAAGTTTCAAGGAAATTGGAGAACGTTAAGCCATGACTGCTGGAAACAACATCCCCTGCTTAGATGAACTCAATTGCAACATTTTCCAGGAGATCAGAACAAACCAGACACGAGCAGCATGTAATGTTTTCTCCTTTTCTAGCGCTGAAGACGAAGAGACAAAGAGAGAGCTCCTGCTGCAAAAGCTAAAGAAAACTCCTGGCATTTTAAGGCCAAGGCTCCACCGTGCTGCAGCAGACTAAGGAATGAAAAAAACCAACCAAACAGCATTCTTAGAATAGAATTTTAAAAGTGCTAGGGAACCTGAATGTTTAACCTGTCTCCCATGAAAATTCCAAACACAGTTTCCAGCTTACCCTTTTCCGCAGCAGCCTGCTCCCTACAGAGGCCAGCTGGCAGCACCAGGCCTGCTCCTGGAGAATGAGTTGTCCTCCCAAGCAGGTCCACACTCCCTGCATGGCCAAGGGAGTGATTTCACCAAACTGAGTCACAACTTACATATTCACACCGTGTTACTCTCGTGATAACAGCCAGAACATCACACCAGGAGCGGTTGGTAACTGGTGGTTGGGAGAAACACTAGGCAGGGAACTGGGTCCTGAGGGGTACACCTGGGACTACAGTCTTGGAGAGCACAGCAGGTACTAGTGCCCGTTATCACAAGGGTATGGCATGGCTTACAGAGTCCCAGGTATCGCCTCCTGCGTCTTCAACTCTGGAATAATTATAGAAGAAAGACTGGAGTTTGATTAATTGACATCGGGATTCAGAGTGGGAAGGGTGGAACAACTTGCTCAGAGCTCCCATTCTCTGACACCAAAAATGATAGCAGCTCCAAAGAGCTTCAAGATTTGATTTTGCTAAGTGTTTGTATCAAAATAAGGATGGAAACGGAGGACATTGCCTACAACCTCACGTCACCCATTTGCCGAAGGGAGTAGTCCCTCCTACGTCATCCTGGGAAAGCTTCCCAGGGCCAGGAATGCTTTGTGGACAAGAGATATAACTTGAATTAAGTCTTAGAGACAAGGATGGGTGCCAGCCATGCTGTACCTTGCCTCACAGCTACTGTACCTCACAGCAGCTGTACCTTGTCCCAGTCTGCAGGAAGGAAAAGACGAGAAGTAGCCGAAACAGCTGTAAGGAGTCAAGAGTTGCAAAACCTCCAAAGCAGAACTGCTCACTTCCCGAATACATCCGCCAGGCAGCTGGCACGGAAAGGGGAACCTGGCTGTGAAGCAGAGACCTGGCAAACTCAGAAACACCACAAAGATGGGGGGGAGAGGTGAAACTGAGCCACAGCCATCCTTACTGTAATCATCTGCCTGCTGCTGGGGGCTTGGATGAGGAAGAATAACACAGCCTGAAATACTTTGCAGCCGAGAAGTGGGTAATCTGGTCATGATTAATCTGAGTTTTACCAGACTGGTCCAACACGTGATTGAAATGTGGGGAACACGGTGCCCTCACCGTTACCCATGGCTGAGGGACAGGAACCTTTGGAGAGGGAGAGGTATGGCAGGAGGTGCCACTTGGACATCCACCAGCTCTGGGGCTGAGAGAAAGCTGGTGGAGCTGGATGCTCTGCAGACTAAGGGAAATTAAATGAAGTCATCTTGCTATGTGTGAAATGACTTCCTCAGCCCCGCAGGACAGGCTGGTGTGTCACTGCAGTTTTGGTCTGCACCAGGAGGAGATGCTAGCAAGGGGAAACTGCTAGGAAAAAGCTGAGTAAAACCATCCCCACAGCTAAACCACAGGCCAGGCAGTTTAAGGCAGTGGCTCCCTAGCTGAGCTGTGAAACATTTGAAATATTAATGGCAAGGGAAGCTTGCCCTCTCTGTTTGTCACACCTAGTTGATGGCACTTGCCTGCAGGCAGGTGACCAAGCACAGAGGCCCTTTGACTGAGGGCACAGCCCAAGGGGAGAGCGGACCATCTGCAGACACTGTCTCAAAGAAACCCTCTCTGCTTAGGTGAAAAAGAAAAAGAGAAAAAGAAACTCTGTAGTAACCCGCAATGCAAACCCTGTTGGCTTTTGACAGGCACCTGATAATATCCGGGCAGAAAAACAGTGTGCACGGGGCTAAAGCTACAAACAATGAGATTTTCACTCATGTGTCCATGTAGGATGTTCGAGACGAACAGATGCCTTCTGTGGGAAAGAAAAGAGCAGAAGAGAACGTTGTGGTTGTTTCTGGGGATGGAATTACATTGTATTGATTGAGTCACTTTTATCTGAAATCACATTACAGCCTTTTCCTTCAGAGCTTTTTTATGGTACAAAGGAATTGAGTAACAGCAGCTTTTCCTTCCTGGCACATCCCCCAGAACAAAGGTGCACACAGAAGGGAGACCTTCACAGCTCAAAGGACTGCAAAAGGGAAGAGGAATGAGAGGCCAAGCAGCGCTGACAACACGGCCCTGGCAGACAGAGGGAGTTTTAGGAGTTGAGGGAGGCTAGAAACAGTGAGCCAGGAAGCTACCAGCCCTTCTTTGGCTCCTCATAGGCTCGTAAAATCAGATTTTGATGAACAATCACCTATTTCTCCTTTTAGGAGAAGGGGGCTCACCACACAGGCAGAGGAGGACAGACATCACCCTTCCTGCAACAGCTGTACCCACCACTGCTGCCACCACCTCCACCTCCTTTGGTCCAGGTACCCTCTGGCTTCAGGAACCTCCCAGTAGTTTCCAGTCAAACACTACATGGAGACCCACACTGAAGTGCTCTGGTCCATATAAATCCCTGAGCACTTTATCTATCCCTCCCTCTTCACAGTTATTTGTGATGCTCCAGTCACACAGCTCAGTGTGGGGGACATCTCTCCCCGCTGGTGTAATACTTTATCTCATTTATTCACTGGTTTAACACCAGCAGGTGTCTTTGAAAAAACTCTGGTGGCCAAAGAAAAGCAGGGGGCTGCTGCAACTCTCCTGCTGCTGATGCTCATCTCGGCTCTTAAATTGGCTGCAATAATATTTTAGTTATAAAAAAATGAAAATATAGCTTTGCCATTGATCTCAGTAATATTTTGCTGAGCAACAAAACCTACTGCCTGCCACTGAGCAAAAAGGAAAAAGCAATTATAAGAGATGCCTGGATGAATCTCCCAATCTGTCAATATTTCTGATGAAGATAAATTTTGTTGGTAAAAGCAAAGTTCCAGGCTTAGAAAAAGGAGCCCAAGGCCATTAATACTGATAGAAATCAGACAACCAAACTCATGCAAGGGAAGGTATATTCAGGAGTGGGGAAGGATGGGAACTGGAGGGGCCGAAAGAGAAGCTCCATAGGTCTGTAGAAGAAATCAAAAGAAAGGAGAAGAAGGGAGGATGAAACTCTGCTCAAGAAAACCATTGAGTAGGGCAGTCCTCTGGGAATCATCCCCTCATCAAATACCTGAAAAGTGACCGAGTTAATAAAGAGCAGCCATCAAAACTTGAAAATCTGCCCTTCTTTGGGTCAGTAATGGGCATGTAAAGGCTAGGTCATTCATTAAAGGCTCTTGGGTCAGGTAACTGCCAGCCCAGCCCAACCCAACATGGGACCATGCTGGATCCCAGACTCAGAGATATTCCTGTCCTTTGAGAAATACACCAAATAAAGTCAAGCTGTGCAATCTCAGTTCACTCCTAACTCCATGCAGCTCACAATGGAGAGCATAGGAGATGACTTCAGCTCTCACTCCTCTGGCACGACAGACCATCACTCTTACGGCGTGATTCCCCTGGTCTGGTTCCTCGCTGGATATTTTTTTGCTGTTTTTCCTGGGAGTTTTGCCAATTAATACCAAGTGAAAACCTGTCCCATGGCACACAGTCCTTGTTCATCATATCTTCTTGGGATGTGCCAGAGAGTAACAGGGTTAAACTGTAATGAGAAAGAGATGAGCTGGGCATTAGAAAATGTCCTGGTGGTAAGAACAGGGACGTGCTGGTACCGATTGTTTGGGCAGGGTGGAGTCTCCTCCGGGCAGGCTTTGAGACCAGGATACACAAACTTCCTTCGGGAATACATTGGTTTATTGAACCCGTCTGAGAAGGGATAACTGCATTTCCAAATCCATTTTCAGTGATTTTCTGACCACCAAAGGTTGTTTCTGAGCACGTGTGTCCAGGCAGACCCTACCCAACCTCCTACCCCTGCTAGAGGAAGGGTTCAGGTGAGAGTCCCCTCACCCAAGTTTGTTCTAGTGCAAGTCTTTTTGCTTTCCCATGTGGAGAAGGGCAAAAGCTCCCGTCCCCCTAGGCAGACTCCAAAACCAGACTGGAGGCAGCAGGGATATGATGGGGAAGGTGGAAATATTTTCTCATAAACATCTCACCATTGGCTCCTTCAGGAAAACCTTACCAGTAGGACCCACATGGAAGTGTCCTGTTGCCAGAAGAGCAGAATGGACCAAGGCCATGCAGTCTGATGCTCTGCAGCCTTTTGTATTAAAATCCTGTGGCTGATTGGGAGGTGAACGGCTTCTTTCTGAAGGTCCTTGACAAGTGCAATTAGCTCTCGAAGATGACCTACATTGGAGACAACCCCTCAATTATTTCTGTGTAGCCACTAATGAGCACCCACCTCCTTTCCAGGTTCCTCCCAATTCTGCTGTGTTAGCCAGCAGAGCTGGTTGGGTTTCCTCTGGCCTATTGGCAGTGGCATGAGCACCTTTAAGAATTGTAGATGAACTAGGTTTCGAGAAGTCCAGCACATGACGCTTCCTGCAAATATGGTGCAGATACATAGGGATTTCACAGCACTAAAGTGCAAAAAATTTTGCAAAAATTAGCCGGACACTGTAGCAAAACTTGGGAGAGGTTTGTTTGAAGCTGTACTGAGGGCTGTGTGTCCATGCTTGTTACTGAGGAGTAGCTGGGATGGTTTCTTAGATCTAATTGTACCCAGGAAATGAGGATCCATTTGGTCTTCCCCGTTTCCCTCCCTGGCAAAGCCTCTTTGGTGACCTGAACACCACCCCGCTCCCTGCCTTGCAGGGCTGACACTGGACATGGGCTTGAATAGACACCAACGCCACAGCCTCCACCTCCAAACCAGATCCACTCTACCCTCTCCAGCAAACAGCCCTTTCCCTCCCATCCCTGATGGGAGCGGGAACATCGGTCACCCCTGTGCCTGGGCAGTGCTGGGATCCCCTCCTTCCCCTGCCCCTCCACACCAGCACTGGAGGTTTAGCCAAAATTATAAAAATCCATCAGAAATCTCTGCTTTTGCACCTGACTGCAGTGTACTTTGCAGGTGCAGGGATCCAGCTTTACACTGAGGCGCTGGGAAACAACTGCATTAGTGATTCAGTCAATAAATTTATTTTTTCCATTCAATGTCAAACCCTTTATGAACTTTTTTTTCTTCCTAAACACAGACTAGAAAATTTGAGGGGGTGGGTTGAAATTAAATGTTCCCATGGGAATTAAACCTTTTATTATTTTTTTTAAATCAAAAGGTATCTGAATTTAACATTGAAGCCTCATTTTGAAATGTAACACGGAAACAATTTATACTGAAAAATGTTGAAAGGTAGCACTTCGGCACTAAAAGAAAAAAGATCAATGCAGAATTTGACAGATTGTTTTGTCTGACCTAAATTATAAGTTTCAACGGATAAGCTCATAAAAAAAATCTTGCCCGTTTCTAATTAGCACTAAGTGTTACCATCAGTCAGGTGAAATAATTGCAGTCTTGTACTTTGAACAAAATGCAGAAGTGAAATAACTGCTAATGCAAACAACTTTAAACAGTCTGACAGAGGTCTCCCTGCCAGGATGTCACAGTGTCATTAATTCTCCACCAGTTTTCACATTCCCAGAGTAAAAAGGAAAGCTGCTACAACAGTCAAGGACAATACAATTTTTGAAGTGCCCTTTCAAACCTGATAAAGAAGCAAGAACGGGCACAAGTCCACAGGCTTTCCCCTTGTGTTGTTTTTTTAACGTCCTTAGAAGGATGTTAGATGGAATTAGAAAAAAAAAACTTACAGGAAAAGCCCAGCATTTTAAGGAGTCGGTTACATATGCTCATGGAATCCCACGTAGATCTCACAGAAGACAGTGCCAGCAGAAATACCACAGCTTGCTTGGGTGAACTGGCTCTGCTGCAGGTTGAGGGTGCCTGCCTGGGCAAGGTCTCTGTGCTGTGCTTCCAAAAATGCTGTGCCCATCAGTGCCTGCCTGGGTACCACGGGAGGGATGGGAGCGGGATGCAGGCTGAGAGACCCCCCAGCCCCAGGGCTGGCCGAGGTAACAAGGGTTGCCCTGCTCACGCTTCAGTGTAGGTCATCAGCTGAAAAGTGGTCCCAACAGCTGGTGTGGATGCTCTCTGTTAGAGTGTAGTCAGCCTTAGGTTGCTTTAGTTGAAGTAAGTGTAATTAAACCTCTGTGCCTGCCTGGGTACCACGGGAGGGATGGGAGCGGGATGCAGGCTGAGAGACCCCCCAGCCCCAGAGCCCCCGGGCTGGCCGAGGTAACAAGGGTTGCCCTGCTCACGCTTCAGTGTAGGTCATCAGCTGAAAAGTGGTCCCAACAGCTGGTGTGGATGCTCTTTGTTAGAGTGTAGTCAGCCTTAGGTTGCTTTAGTTGAAGTAAGTGTAATTAAACCTCTGGTAAATTAATCAAACCCAAGTAAGCCCTGCATCAGTTTGAAACCGGAGGGGGAACTAACTCCATTAAAAGCATCTGGAAATTTCAGATATCTTGAAGCATGGCTTCATCCAGAGCACCTGTAAAAGTGGCTGTAGGGGTTAGTTAAATAATTCATATAAAGAAAACAAGTGCAAGTGCTGGAGGGACACGCTGGATGAGGCATCATGAGAAGACAGTACCAAATTCAGAGAGAAATATCATACTAGACAGGCAGGACAACCTGGATGGTCCTGAAAGACAGGGGGGGAGATGTTTTAAACTGAAAGAGGGGATATTTATATTAGATATTAGGAAGAATTTTTTTATTATGAGGGTGGCGAGACCCTGGCCCACGTTGCCCAGAGAAGCTGTGGCTGCCCCATCCCTGGAGGGGTTCAAGGCCAGGTTGGAGGGGGCTTGGAGCAACCTGGTGTGGTGGGAGGTGTCCCTGCCCAGGGCAGGGGGTGGCACTGGATGGTCTTTAAGGTCTCTTCCAACCCAAACCATTATGTGATTCTATGTTCCTTACCAAAGTGAAGCTCTCCAGCTTCCATCCTCTCTCTAATTAATCTGGACAACAGATATGCTATGGTAGGTACACAGGTTCATTATTTCCCACAGTACTTTGCACTGGTGTACCTGGTGTTTGCCCCTGGCTTATGTGAGATGAAGTTATTTCAATCAGAGCTGTGCCAGCCCCAAAAGTCCCTCTGCATTTCTTCCAAGCCCTTGCCAAGCCTTCCTGCAGCCGCTCAAGGGAGAACAGCAATAGGAGCCCTCCAGCCTCAGCCTCCTGCCGAGACCATGATCTTGGATCAAAGACTGATGATTATTACCAGGATATTTGGGAAGAGATAAGCAAGGAACCAGTTGGGATTTCCTCCGGGGAAAAGGGCAGGGAATGGCTAGGAATGAAAATGGTGAATTGCACGCAGCCCTGGAAATATTTTGGTTCATTCCTCAAATGCCAGGAAGCGCGTGAACCCCTCCCATTCCCATTGCGGGCTGTTGAGGCGATGTGCGCAGACAAGAGGAATGCATTCAGGTGAAATATGCCTAAATTTGTATCGGTTTTACTCCCTGCAAACACGCCAGAGGCAGCTGTTTGGCCAGGCATGTTCCTGTGCAGGGTAATGTGTCGCGGGAAGGAAACCCCCAGTGCTCCCTGCCAACTATTCACAAACCATTCCGTCTGATTTTTTTCCAAAGGGTTTCCCTGAATGACCTTTTGGGGAACTATATTTTATATTTTATATTTACTTATAATATCAGTTAAATAGGAAATATGTCATAAAGGAGGAGAATAACCTCAGCTGACTGCCACCTGCTTGTGTGAGAGTAAATCCTCATCCTGGATAATTAAAAATTCCATATTGTTATCAGCAGTGGAAACCTTTAGTCTTGACACACACAACAGCAAGGTGGGCAGGCACCTCTCACAGGCTCAACTTAAGAAGTATTACAGTTTGAGAAACCTACAGCAATTTATTGTCACTTAGACAATTATTCTCTCACCCCATAACCCCTCCCCACCTGGAAAGTAAATTGGGAATAAACAAGGTAACCCAAGGGTTGAAATACAAACAGATTTAACAGAATAGGACTAAATAATTAGGATTAATAATGCTAAAGAACCAATATTGATCCCAACACCAATATCAAATACAGAAGGATCATACTCAGCCCATTCTATCCCAGGCAGCCGTGTACTCCCAGCAGGGACAGCCGATGCGGGACACTGCGAGCGCTGCGGATTTGGGAGGAAGGGAAGGGCTCAGGGCTCTGGCACCAGGGCAAGGAGTTCTCAGCGTGGCAGCCATCAAAGGAGACAGAGAACGCCTCAGCAAACTTTCTGATTTATATTGAATGTGACGTTCATGATATGAAATAACCCTGTTGGCAGCTCGGGTCAAGTGCCCGAGTCTCGCTCCTCCTCATCCCTCCACCTGGAGAGACTTTAAAACACTGACACATTGAAACCTGCACACCAGAGCTGGCTATAAAGCAAATATTTTCCCAAATTCAGACACTAGGGTCATCTAAAAGTGCAATTTCCCCAAGCATTAGAAGAGAAATTAGTCCTGTGTTGCTCAAACCAGGAAAAAAGTGTATTGTTTTTTTAAAATAATCCATTATTTGCTCAGCTTTACAGTTCCCCGGTGGAAGAAATCACTTTCTGCTTCTGCTTAGGCAATCACAACAGTCTGGCTCACAGTCCTTTTTAAACAGTAAAAATGTAAAAGGAAGCCAGAATTTGGAGTGCACAGTCCAGCCTGCGGATGCCAAATGCCAGAACCTGAGACCCTGAGAAAAATCTGCTTCACACCTCGTTCTGGTTCAAACTGAGAAATCCGGACTCTGAGCTTGAAAGCGAAAGAATCACACTTGTTTCCGTGGGTGAGAAGGGAAAACAAAGCAGTTAACTGCACCCACCACACAGTTGGCCTTGGGAGCTCATGCTCCAGCACCTGCTGCCATCTGAACGGTTGCCACGTCCGCACCCGTAACTTGCCACAGAGCAAGAAACCACCGTGCAAAGATCACCCGAGCCCAGCTGGGAGCCTCCCTGGGTTTCCTACCATCGCTTCGATCGAGTGAGAAAGGTGGTGGGACACACCAGGATGGGGGTTATGAGAAGACAGCTCCGTTTGTCTCCCAGCCTGGATGGAGAAGGGGAGATAACCCCTGAAGAAACATCTTCAGCAAGGCAGGCAAGATGCTGAAGGGTTGATTATAGAAAGAGAGAGCCAGTCCTGAAGACCTTCACTCTGTCTACACAGCACCGGGGGAAACTGTAAGGAGACTTCAGTGTTTCTGTTCTTGTCTATCTAAGGGGTTTTATGGCAGCAGGGCTGGCTAAACTTGTTACTGTCGTGAGGTGAGGCTGGTTTTGCACCGCTGCACGCCCCTCAGGAGAAACGCTTCTCTGTGCAAACCAAGTATGAAATGGTACCAAATCAGAGCTTCCCACTTCCACCAGTGGGAGTGTTTTGCCTTTGCTTTCTGCCAGTACCATTCATGGCATATTGCAAAGCGCTACAGTCAGGCTTAATTCTCATTTTGGGATTAATAAATCACACGCAAATCCTTCTAGATCTCGGCTAGCCCTGTCCCAGCACAGACCTGCTGTTTGTGTGGTGCGGGTGGCTGTGTGAATAAGCATTTCTGCTCCCTGAGTAAACGATTGAAACCATGCAAGAAAGCTACAGTGAAATAGATGAGAGAACAGTTTCTTGTGCTAATATTTGTAGAGCGTTTCCAGCCTGCAGGAGCACCCAGCTGCACTGCAGGAATCCACATGCCCTGTGGCAGGAAACTCGTGTGTTCATTCCTGAGTTTGTGCAGCTCAAGATCATTGCATGTTCTTTCTAAGCATGGAAAGGAGGCTGGTGTGGGACCCAAGAAATTCACTTTGTGCTATTCCGTGAGGGAAAGTGT
>NW_015090961.1:2089458-2140614 GCF_001431845.1 Calidris pugnax | reverse complement strand
CAACAGCTGTACCCACCACTGCTGCCACCACCTCCACCTCCTTTGGTCCAGGTACCCTCTGGCTTCAGGAACCTCCCAGTAGTTTCCAGTCAAACACTACATGGAGACCCACACTGAAGTGCTCTGGTCCATATAAATCCCTGAGCACTTTATCTATCCCTCCCTCTTCACAGTTATTTGTGATGCTCCAGTCACACAGCTCAGTGTGGGGGACATCTCTCCCCGCTGGTGTAATACTTTATCTCATTTATTCACTGGTTTAACACCAGCAGGTGTCTTTGAAAAAACTCTGGTGGCCAAAGAAAAGCAGGGGGCTGCTGCAACTCTCCTGCTGCTGATGCTCATCTCGGCTCTTAAATTGGCTGCAATAATATTTTAGTTATAAAAAAATGAAAATATAGCTTTGCCATTGATCTCAGTAATATTTTGCTGAGCAACAAAACCTACTGCCTGCCACTGAGCAAAAAGGAAAAAGCAATTATAAGAGATGCCTGGATGAATCTCCCAATCTGTCAATATTTCTGATGAAGATAAATTTTGTTGGTAAAAGCAAAGTTCCAGGCTTAGAAAAAGGAGCCCAAGGCCATTAATACTGATAGAAATCAGACAACCAAACTCATGCAAGGGAAGGTATATTCAGGAGTGGGGAAGGATGGGAACTGGAGGGGCCGAAAGAGAAGCTCCATAGGTCTGTAGAAGAAATCAAAAGAAAGGAGAAGAAGGGAGGATGAAACTCTGCTCAAGAAAACCATTGAGTAGGGCAGTCCTCTGGGAATCATCCCCTCATCAAATACCTGAAAAGTGACCGAGTTAATAAAGAGCAGCCATCAAAACTTGAAAATCTGCCCTTCTTTGGGTCAGTAATGGGCATGTAAAGGCTAGGTCATTCATTAAAGGCTCTTGGGTCAGGTAACTGCCAGCCCAGCCCAACCCAACATGGGACCATGCTGGATCCCAGACTCAGAGATATTCCTGTCCTTTGAGAAATACACCAAATAAAGTCAAGCTGTGCAATCTCAGTTCACTCCTAACTCCATGCAGCTCACAATGGAGAGCATAGGAGATGACTTCAGCTCTCACTCCTCTGGCACGACAGACCATCACTCTTACGGCGTGATTCCCCTGGTCTGGTTCCTCGCTGGATATTTTTTTGCTGTTTTTCCTGGGAGTTTTGCCAATTAATACCAAGTGAAAACCTGTCCCATGGCACACAGTCCTTGTTCATCATATCTTCTTGGGATGTGCCAGAGAGTAACAGGGTTAAACTGTAATGAGAAAGAGATATGAGCTGGGCATTAGAAAACGTCCTGGTGGTAAGAACAGGGACGTGCTGGTACCGATTGTTTGGGCAGGGTGGAGTCTCCTCCGGGCAGGCTTTGAGACCAGGATACACAAACTTCCTTCGGGAATACATTGGTTTATTGAACCCGTCTGAGAAGGGATAACTGCATTTCCAAATCCATTTTCAGTGATTTTCTGACCACCAAAGGTTGTTTCTGAGCACGTGTGTCCAGGCAGACCCTACCCAACCTCCTACCCCTGCTAGAGGAAGGGTTCAGGTGAGAGTCCCCTCACCCAAGTTTGTTCTAGTGCAAGTCTTTTTGCTTTCCCATGTGGAGAAGGGCAAAAGCTCCCGTCCCCCTAGGCAGACTCCAAAACCAGACTGGAGGCAGCAGGGATATGATGGGGAAGGTGGAAATATTTTCTCATAAACATCTCACCATTGGCTCCTTCAGGAAAACCTTACCAGTAGGACCCACATGGAAGTGTCCTGTTGCCAGAAGAGCAGAATGGACCAAGGCCATGCAGTCTGATGCTCTGCAGCCTTTTGTATTAAAATCCTGTGGCTGATTGGGAGGTGAACGGCTTCTTTCTGAAGGTCCTTGACAAGTGCAATTAGCTCTCGAAGATGACCTACATTGGAGACAACCCCTCAATTATTTCTGTGTAGCCACTAATGAGCACCCACCTCCTTTCCAGGTTCCTCCCAATTCTGCTGTGTTAGCCAGCAGAGCTGGTTGGGTTTCCTCTGGCCTATTGGCAGTGGCATGAGCACCTTTAAGAATTGTAGATGAACTAGGTTTCGAGAAGTCCAGCACATGACGCTTCCTGCAAATATGGTGCAGATACATAGGGATTTCACAGCACTAAAGTGCAAAAAATTTTGCAAAAATTAGCCGGACACTGTAGCAAAACTTGGGAGAGGTTTGTTTGAAGCTGTACTGAGGGCTGTGTGTCCATGCTTGTTACTGAGGAGTAGCTGGGATGGTTTCTTAGATCTAATTGTACCCAGGAAATGAGGATCCATTTGGTCTTCCCCGTTTCCCTCCCTGGCAAAGCCTGTTTGGTGACCTGAACACCACTCCGCTCCCTGCCTTGCAGGGCTGACACTGGACATGGGCTTGAATAGACACCAACGCCACAGCCTCCACCTCCAAACCAGATCCACTCTACCCTCTCCAGCAAACAGCCCTTTCCCTCCCATCCCTGATGGGAGCGGGAACATCGGTCACCCCTGTGCCTGGGCAGTGCTGGGATCCCCTCCTTCCCCTGCCCCTCCACACCAGCACTGGAGGTTTAGCCAAAATTATAAAAATCCATCAGAAATCTCTGCTTTTGCACCTGACTGCAGTGTACTTTGCAGGTGCAGGGATCCAGCTTTACACCGAGGCGCTGGGAAACAACTGCATTAGTGATTCAGTCAATAAATTTATTTTTTCCATTTAACGTCAAACCCTTTATGAACTCTTTTTTCTTCCTAAACACAGACTAGAAAATTTGAGGGGGTGGGTTGGAATTAAATGTTCCCATGGGAATTAAACTTTTTATTATTTTTTTTAAATCAAAAGGTATCTGAATTTAACATTGAAGCCTCATTTTGAAATGTAACACGGAAACAATTTATGCTGAAAAATGTTGAAAGGTAGCACTTCGGCACTAAAAGAAAAAAGATCAATGCAGAATTTGACAGATTGTTTTGTCTGACCTAAATTATAAGTTTCAACGGATAAGCTCATAAAAAAAATCTTGCCCGTTTCTAATTAGCACTAAGTGTTACCATCAGTCAGGTGAAATAATTGCAGTCTTGTACTTTGAACAAAATGCAGAAGTGAAATAACTGCTAATGCAAACAACTTTAAACAGTCTGACAGAGGTCTCCCTGCCAGGATGTCACAGTGTCATTAATTCTCCACCAGTTTTCACATTCCCAGAGTAAAAAGGAAAGCTGCTACAACAGTCAAGGACAATACAATTTTTGAAGTGCCCTTTCAAACCTGATAAAGAAGCAAGAACGGGCACAAGTCCACAGGCTTTCCCCTTGTGTTGTTTTTTTAACGTCCTTAGAAGGATGTTAGATGGAATTAGAAAAAAAAAACTTACAGGAAAAGCCCAGCATTTTAAGGAGTCGGTTACATATGCTCATGGAATCCCATGTAGATCTCACAGAAGACAGTGCCAGCAGAAATACCACAGCTTGCTTGGGTGAACTGGCTCTGCTGCAGGTTGAGGGTACCTGCCTGGGCAAGGTCTCTGTGCTGTGCTTCCAAAAATGCTGTGCCCATCAGTGCCTGCCTGGGTACCACGGGGAGGGATGGGAGCGGGATGCAGGCTGAGAGACCCCCCAGCCCCAGGGCTGGCCGAGGTAACAAGGGTTGCCCTGCTCACGCTTCAGTGTAGGTCATCAGCTGAAAAGTGGTCCCAACAGCTGGTGTGGATGCTCTCTGTTAGAGTGTAGTCAGCCTTAGGTTGCTTTAGTTGAAGTAAGTGTAATTAAACCTCTGGTAAATTAATCAAACCCAAGTAAGCCCTACACCAGTTTGAAACAGGAGGTGGAACTAACTCCATTAGAAGCAGCTGGAAATTTCAGATATCTTGAAGCATGGCTTCATCCAGAGCACCTGTAAGAGTGGCTGTAGGGGTTAGTTAAATAATTCATATAAAGAAAACAAGTGCAAGTGCTGGAGGGACACGCTGGATGAGGCATCATGAGAAGACAGTACCAAATTCAGAGAGAAATATCATACTAGACAGGCAGGACAACCTGGATGGTCCTGAAAGACGGGGGGGAGATGTTTTAAACTGAAAGAGGGGATATTTATATTAGATATTAGGAAGAATTTTTTTATTATGAGGGTGGCGAGACCCTGGCCCACGTTGCCCAGAGAAGCTGTGGCTGCCCCATCCCTGGAGGGGTTCAAGGCCAGGTTGGAGGGGGCTTGGAGCAACCTGGTGTGGTGGGAGGTGTCCCTGCCCAGGGCAGGGGGTGGCACTGGATGGTCTTTAAGGTCTCTTCCAACCCAAACCATTATGTGATTCTATGTTCCTTACCAAAGTGAAGCTCTCCAGCTTCCATCCTCTCTTCCAACCCAAACCATCCTATGATTCTGTGTTCCCTACCGAAGTGAAGCTCTACAGCTTCCATCCTCTCTCTAAACTAATTAATCTGGACAACAGATATGCTATGGTAGGTACACAGGTTCATTATTTCCCACAGTACTTTGCACTGGTGTACCTGGTGTTTGCCCCTGGCTTATGTGAGATGAAGTTATTTCGATCAGAGCTGTGCCAGCCCCAAAAGTCCCTCTGCATTTCTTCCAAGCCCTTGCCAAGCCTTCCTGCAGCCGCTCAAGGGAGAACAGCAATAGGAGCCCTCCAGCCTCAGCCTCCTGCCGAGACCATGATCTTGGATCAAAGACTGATGATTATTACCAGGATATTTGGGAAGAGATAAGCAAGGAACCAGTTGGGATTTCCTCCGGGGAAAAGGGCAGGGAATGGCTAGGAATGAAAATGGTGAATTGCACGCAGCCCTGGAAATATTTTGGTTCATTCCTCAAATGCCAGGAAGCGCGTGAACCCCTCCCATTCCCATTGCGGGCTGTTGAGGCGATGTGCGCAGACAAGAGGAATGCATTCAGGTGAAATATGCCTAAATTTGTATCGGTTTTACTCCCTGCAAACACGCCAGAGGCAGCTGTTTGGCCAGGCATGTTCCTGTGCAGGGTAATGTGTCGCGGGAAGGAAACCCCCAGTGCTCCCTGCCAACTATTCACAAACCATTCCGTCTGATTTTTTTCCAAAGGGTTTCCCTGAATGACCTTTTGGGGAACTATATTTTATATTTTATATTTACTTATAATATCAGTTAAATAGGAAATATGTCATAAAGGAGGAGAATAACCTCAGCTGACTGCCACCTGCTTGTGTGAGAGTAAATCCTCATCCTGGATAATTAAAAATTCCATATTGTTATCAGCAGTGGAAACCTTTAGTCTTGACACACACAACAGCAAGGTGGGCAGGCACCTCTCACAGGCTCAACTTAAGAAGTATTACAGTTTGAGAAACCTACAGCAATTTATTGTCACTTAGACAATTATTCTCTCACCCCATAACCCCTCCCCACCTGGAAAGTAAATTGGGAATAAACAAGGTAACCCAAGGGTTGAAATACAAACAGATTTAACAGAATAGGACTAAATAATTAGGATTAATAATGCTAAAGAACCAATATTGATCCCAACACCAATATCAAATACAGAAGGATCATACTCAGCCCATTCTATCCCAGGCAGCCGTGTACTCCCAGCAGGGACAGCCGATGCGGGACACTGCGAGCGCTGCGGATTTGGGAGGAAGGGAAGGGCTCAGGGCTCTGGCACCAGGGCAAGGAGTTCTCAGCGTGGCAGCCATCAAAGGAGACAGAGAACGCCTCAGCAAACTTTCTGATTTATATTGAATGTGACGTTCATGATATGAAATAACCCTGTTGGCAGCTCGGGTCAAGTGCCCGAGTCTCGCTCCTCCTCATCCCTCCACCTGGAGAGACTTTAAAACACTGACACATTGAAACCTGCACACCAGAGCTGGCTATAAAGCAAATATTTTCCCAAATTCAGACACTAGGGTCATCTAAAAGTGCAATTTCCCCAAGCATTAGAAGAGAAATTAGTCCTGTGTTGCTCAAACCAGGAAAAAAGTGTATTGTTTTTTTAAAATAATCCATTATTTGCTCAGCTTTACAGTTCCCCGGTGGAAGAAATCACTTTCTGCTTCTGCTTAGGCAATCACAACAGTCTGGCTCACAGTCCTTTTTAAACAGTAAAAATGTAAAAGGAAGCCAGAATTTGGAGTGCACAGTCCAGCCTGCGGATGCCAAATGCCAGAACCTGAGACCCTGAGAAAAATCTGCTTCACACCTCGTTCTGGTTCAAACTGAGAAATCCGGACTCTGAGCTTGAAAGCGAAAGAATCACACTTGTTTCCGTGGGTGAGAAGGGAAAACAAAGCAGTTAACTGCACCCACCACACAGTTGGCCTTGGGAGCTCATGCTCCAGCACCTGCTGCCATCTGAACGGTTGCCACGTCCGCACCCGTAACTTGCCACAGAGCAAGAAACCACCGTGCAAAGATCACCCGAGCCCAGCTGGGAGCCTCCCTGGGTTTCCTACCATCGCTTCGATCGAGTGAGAAAGGTGGTGGGACACACCAGGATGGGGGTTATGAGAAGACAGCTCCGTTTGTCTCCCAGCCTGGATGGAGAAGGGGAGATAACCCCTGAAGAAACATCTTCAGCAAGGCAGGCAAGATGCTGAAGGGTTGATTATAGAAAGAGAGAGCCAGTCCTGAAGACCTTCACTCTGTCTACACAGCACCGGGGGAAACTGTAAGGAGACTTCAGTGTTTCTGTTCTTGTCTATCTAAGGGGTTTTATGGCAGCAGGGCTGGCTAAACTTGTTACTGTCGTGAGGTGAGGCTGGTTTTGCACCGCTGCACGCCCCTCAGGAGAAACGCTTCTCTGTGCAAACCAAGTATGAAACGGTACCAAATCAGAGCTTCCCACTTCCACCAGTGGGAGTGTTTTGCCTTTGCTTTCTGCCAGTACCATTCATGGCATATTGCAAAGCGCTACAGTCAGGCTTAATTCTCATTTTGGGATTAATAAATCACACGCAAATCCTTCTAGATCTCGGCTAGCCCTGTCCCAGCACAGACCTGCTGTTTGTGTGGTGCGGGTGGCTGTGTGAATAAGCATTTCTGCTCCCTGAGTAAACGATTGAAACCATGCAAGAAAGCTACAGTGAAATAGATGAGAGAACAGTTTCTTGTGCTAATATTTGTAGAGCGTTTCCAGCCTGCAGGAGCACCCAGCTGCACTGCAGGAATCCACATGCCCTGTGGCAGGAAACTCGTGTGTTCATTCCTGAGTTTGTGCAGCTCAAGATCATTGCATGTTCTTTCTAAGCATGGAAAGGAGGCTGGTGTGGGACCCAAGAAATTCACTTTGTGCTATTCCGTGAGGGAAAGTGTATTTCAAGGCAAGGCATTAGCAAACTTTCCCTCCTCCCTCCTGTTCTACAGATTGGGCATAGCAAAGTGTGGGATTTTTAGTGTTAACTATTTGAAAGAGTTGTCTCTCCTTCGGAAGAAAATTGGCTGATGCATTTCTATATATTCTAGAAAGACAGAGCACCCAGTAAGCGAAAACAGAGAGAGATGTCTTTCCTTGGAGATATATAGGTATATCCCAGCAAATGGAAACTATAAGAATAGAGAATCTTGTGAAAGCTGGATGACACATCCAAGGGCTTTGTAGTTTTATACTTTGCTTGCCCTGCAAACTACATTTCCAAATACCTGCTTTCTCTCAATAACTAAGATCTCCTTTGCCCATCTGAGGTACTGGCATCTATTGGGGTTTAACCTCGATGGCGTTCCATGTGCCAGCTGGAGAGGAGGATTCTGCTTCTGCTGGTATTGGTGTAAGTCAGAGGCAGGTCCACGGCACAAGAGCAGCAGAGGACCAAAAAGCTCTGAATCATGGTGGAGATTCCAAAAACAAAGAAACAAACAAAAAAAACCATGAAAAATCCATCTATTGGGGTTTAACCTTGATGGCATTCCATGTGCCAGCTGGAGAGGAGGATTCTGCTTCTGCTGGTATTGGTGTAAGTCAGAGGCAGGTCCATGGCACAAGAGCAGCAGAGGACCAAAAAGCTCTGAATCATGGTGGAGATTCCAAAAACAAACAAACAAACAAAAAAACCATGAAAAATTCAAGAACTTAATAAAAAAAAGTTATGAGACTTCTTAAAATGGGCTTTTTTCTTTGCATCCTGCTACGTGCTACCACCTGGATCATCACAGCAAAAGAGGCAGTGGTTGGCAGGGATGCTCGCTGAAGCAGCAAACACCCAAGCTCATCACTGCCAGCTCTGGTTGCAAACCACCAAAGTCAGCAGAAGACCAAAGCAGCCCTGCTGCCACCTGCAAACAGCATCCCAACTGACATTTCACTGCCCGCGGCCTCTGGGCATCTCAGCTCCAAAATTAAAGCTTCCTTAGCGGATGTTTGCGAAGTGGGGCACGGCCACTCGGATTAAGAGCGTTCTGAGTCAAGTGAACGGTGAGTGCATCTTGTAATGGAAAGGATATTTCTCTAATTGAGAGAGTTTCCTGGCTCTGACGTAACTGGCAGAATTATTTCTCAATGTGTCAGCTTTACTGTCAAGCCACAGCCGCGCGCTCAGTGCAAAGGCTCAAACTTGTCTTGCTTACGCCATGAGCGTGGTGGCTATTTATAGCTGCCATTTATGCAGCTGCCACTCCCAGAATACTTGAGGACTTCCCCCTTTGAAGGTGTTCCTCCATCCGGGATGCAGGTGAGGGATGGAGGGATGCAGGGGCTCAGACTCGGCCCCTTGCCCAGGCTGCAAAGTAGTTATTTCCACACCAGCCACCCAAATCCCAAATGACCACCCGGGCCTTTCATCTCTATTTGCTGTGGCCAAAGGTGGAGAGAGGTGAGGGGAAATGGTGAAGAGGTGTAAAGTTTTGGGCACTTTGCATGTTTACCTGAGCAGCAGAATCTTCTAGAGTTTGCAAAAGCAAAGCCGGAAATTGCTCAATTACAAAATTTCTATTGCTTAGTCAGGCTAAAAATAAAATAAAACCTTGTGCCAGGCTCATTTCTGCTGCAACCACACGTGTCTCAGCAGAGTTAAATGGGGGCCTCTACCACGTTCTTTTTCAGGGCAACTTCCAGTCACAGCCAGGACAGGGAAATGGAAACCAGTGGTGAGCCAGTTGGCCCCAGCACTACTTCGCCGTGCTCCTCACTGGCAGGTTGCCCCATCCCCAAAACTCACCCCATCTCCTCCTGCTCAGCACCAACCCCAAGGTGTCTGCAAGGCAGCCCTTAGCAACACGTGTCTGAAAGACCTGAGGCACGAGCCAGCTCCATCCCTCTCCTATAAGGTCCCAGCCTTGTGCTTGGGAAAGGGCTGGATGCAGCTTAAGGAGGTTTGAAGCCGTCTTGTTTTTGCAGGCCTCTGTCCTACAGCCTTGCCCTTCCTCGTCTTCTACAAAATTGGCGTTATTATTTTTGTTTTGTTTGCTTGGGGATGATTCATTTCTCCTGGAAGTCCCATGCAGCATCTGCTGCAACGGGGAAGAAACTCTGTTATTTTACCCGAGGCAAGAGGCAGGGCTGATGCTGGACAAATTGGAGGTGCTTCTGCCCCCAGCAGGGTTACGACTGTAGGTGTGACAGAGCTAATGCTATTCATGGTACTCCTGACCCTCACGAGTGTGGTGCTAGGGGTTAGGGTCACGGGATACCAGCCAAGATACAGGGATTCTGGCTGGATGCTCTTTTTCCAGGTATTTCTCAATTCCAGTACAATACAGTGGTATTTTTTTGCACCTGGACTACCCACCCCAGCAGCCTCCCTCGCCAGAGCTCAGGGGAAAGGGCCAAGCCCACAGCATGGGACCATTTTGCAGGTCCCACAGACAGCAATGGGAAGGAGACCTTCAACTCTAGTAACCCTAACCTCTGCTGGGAACAAACCAGGAGCAGCACAAGGGGAGGCTGGCTGTCCCACGTGGCAGCCGTCTACGTTACAGAAGCCACAGAAGGCCCTGAAGTGTTTCCTAAGTGAGTTTCTGTAATGCTGAGAGCTGGCTGCCTCACTGACATGAGGGGAGAAGGGAGCAGGTCCCAGCTTGGGGGTTTTAGAAACCAGTGAGACAAGTATCTTTGAGGAACTGCTTGGGTACAGCCATGAGCCAGGATACAGCTCTTCACTTGGACCATCCTGTGAACTCCTTCCTGCCTCCCCATCCTTCAAGGACATATCTGTGCACCTAAGGGATGTCAGAAAGCTACACTCAAACACAAAAGCTTACAGAATTACCTCAAAAGAGACCTTTGCTGAGCAGTCACGCTTACAGAATTACCTCAAAAGAGACCTTTGTGAGCAATCGTGCTTCTGCTGCATGCAGTAGAAGATGCTCCCATGGGGAAGTCACTCTACTCCGGTGTCATTTGCCACCCACAGCACACCTTTGCAGACACTACTCCACTCACAGAAACACCTCTGAGCACTGCAACGGAGAAACCTCTACCACCACTGTAGCACTCCAGCCTGCTTTGGCCTGTTTTGAACCCAATTCTCTCCACCCATCGCCAGGGGCGGGTTCAGCCAGGTGGAGAGGGTTTGGGTCTCCCTTTCCCAGCTGATCCATATCAGCACGGATCTATCCAGGGCCAGCAGATGGGGCAGCTCAGGCAATCACCTATGGACTTTGTTGTGTTCCTGGAGGTTGCCTGCTGAGCCTTTCCCAGGGCCAAGGACAAATGCTTAATGTGACGTGATCCAGCGGAAGAAATCAGCTGTTGACAGTTTCTAACCCAGCAGAACCTATTGCTATAAACCTTAAATAACTGCAACCTTTATCTTCTCCAGCTCAGTGGAGGTACCTGCCTTCCTCCTGCTTTCAAAATAAGGTAAACCCACCAATACTCCGGTATTTGACCTCAGAGCTTCAGCCCAGAGGTTAAGAGGTTTAATGGTTTGGCTGGTCCCAAAGCCACAGTCAAGCTCAGGATGAGGAGCGGTCCCACCGGGCTGAGCATACCCTAGTTTCTATTTCAGGAGTGGAATTTCTGCTCTAAGTTTAGTGCAAACAATAGAGACACGTGGAAACAGGACTTGCCTTTCACTCTCTAACAAGCATTTTGCCAACAGTTTATTGCTCTGCACCGCGTGACAGGAGAGCGAGAGCTGAGCCAATTAAGTGACAAGCAAATTCCTAATGAATAAATGGGAAAGAGCCTACGTGGGCTGTGTTGTCAGCACACTGGAAGGAGATAAGGCTCAGCTCCTGCTGCAGAGATTTCATGAGAACTGATAATTTTAAACCCTTGCAGTGTCTAGCAGCAGTGATTATATTTCACACCTCGGATGAATAGCAAAGATTCTCCAATATCTTACGGTGTCTCTGACAGGGTGAATACAGAGCTGTGCGTTCCCCTGGGACAGGATGTGCGGATCACCAGCAGAGAAAATATCAGATAAGGTTAGAAAGACATGCAGACGCTGAAATTTCTCCAATTTTTTTTTTTTTTTACTTATTTTTCTAACCGGCTCTCTGAGCCGAGGAAGAAAAACAACTTTTTTTTTTTTTTTTTAAATCGATCATTTGAAGCGACGGGCTGGAAAGCTTCCCAAAATCAAAGCAGCTCAAGTCAGGCTCCTGCATATGTTTTACATTCTGCTGCCGGGTTGACTTTGCAGCCCTTTGGGAAGTACCTCCCCCGGCTGCTGGCAGCAGGGCCGAGGTCTCCATCCTCCCCTCCCTGCTCTGAGTCTTGCCAAGAGCAGAGACCGTGTGCCAGGCCCAGAACTACTCACATTTGGTCTCGTACCAGCTTCCCAGCAGATCTTTCGGTGCACATTCCGTGGGCAAAACTTTGTGGGAGGCACCAGGGGGTATCAGGGCACGGACACTTAATTTATGCATCCAAAACCGTAGCGTCGGAACCTCAGGGGAGTCACATAATTGGGCAGTTTCCGAGTCTGATGCCTCTTACTCGTTTCCCGCAAGTGATTTCAGCAGCCACCCAATAAATCATTTCAGAAAACGCATGGAAATATTAAGCAGTAAAAAAAATTCCACCCCATCTTTCCATTGAGTCATATATACATATATAAACATATTTTTTGCTGGAAAAAACACAGAAAACAATGAGTTAAAACGTCATTTGTACCTTTGCGGTCCTGGTAAAAGTCCCCCATCCCTTCTTCGGCTCTCTCGGTTGCAAGTTCAAAGAGAACAGGTACAGGGGCTGAAGCTTAATCAGGAAATAAAAAATTAGGCAGAGGGGAAATTCAACAAACAAGGCGTGATTGTTGTTCTGAGGTTAAGTTCATTGCCGAGCCTTGGGACCGCTTCCCAGCACATCGCTCCATTGTGACCTTCAAGATAACCGCACGAGAAAGGGCTTTTCAGCACTCTGAATTCTGAAATGACTGACTCTGCTTACTCAGGCATCCTCCTCCTGGGCAAATTACTCACTTTGAGGCTCATTTTGGTTTCTCTGCTTTCTCGTTCTCTCCGCAGCCCGATGCTGGAAGGCACCGCCGGGTCAGGCCCTGTCGTATCTACATCACCATGGTGCTGTTCTCTGCTCAAAGGGCACATTAGTCACTTGGGCACAGAACGGATTAAGCCCAAAACTCTGCAGGACAGTTTTGTACATCCCGGCCTGTGTTTGCTCATAGCAGGGATTTCTCTGAAGATTCTTTGTTTTTCCCAGATATCCTTAGAAACTCTTACCATTCACCCTTTCCCAGAAATCCACCCGATGAAGAGAAATACCCACAGGCCTTGCTAATAAATTTGTCTCTTCTGCACCTCTCTAAAGCCTGAATCTTTCTGACATGGAAAGGGGAGACCAAGGGTTAGTGGCAGGGACGTGGGGTCCAAGAACATAAATGAGCCTTTTACTAGACATCCCACCCAGCCCATCCTTGGCATTGACCCAACACTGCTTGATGGATCTCTCCTGGAGCCCACCAGGACACTGTAGGGAGGGTCCCCCTACACAGCCTGAAGTGAGGTCCCAGCTGTTGGGCACATCTGGATTTTGACACAGATGTTGCTCTCATGCCGAGAGCTCCAGAGCTTCAGGACACAGTCACCTCCTGCACATCAGGGACAAAGAGGAAGCCTCCTGCCACCGAGCTCCCTCACTACAGGACCCTCCAGTGTTGTCCCTTGCTCTGGCACACTCAGTGCTCTGCTGGCTCATCCCTAGAGGCCTTCTCCTCCTGACACCTCCCTTCCACGTGGCCACCATCCAGCCCAGCGATGCTTCCAGCAGGCACCTTTGTTCCAGGAAGGTGACCAAGAGTTTCCAGTCAACCAGCCGTGATGACTGCATTAAATGATTCTTATCCCTTCAAAAATGGCAGGCCTGAACCTTTTCTTTGGGTGCTTGTTTTCCCTCCTGTCACTGCTCTGCTGTGAATGAGCTTCCTGCTGGAAGGGTTTCAAAACGCTGAAAAGCATTTTTGAAGATGTGTCCCAATAGTTGTTTTCCCGTAGGTGCCCCATGGTAACCTCTCAGCAAAATTATGTACAAACCCTTAATTAATTGCCGCTGTCCTTGAGCCAGCAGTGCAGTGAGAGTCCTTCAGCCCCCAATTTTCCTTTCATTCAATTTTCAAGCCCTTAAAGGAATTGTCTGAATTCAGCACTGAGCCCAAGAGAGACATTGTCCCTCCTGAAGAGATATCTCTGGGGGAATGCATCCCCCTCTGAAGAGCTCTGGAGACCCCTCTCCACCAGCTCTCCCCACTCCCCTGCCAACACGGGGCTGCCTGGAGATACCTCCTACCCCACACCTGGGCAGGGAGGTGAGCTCAACCCCCCATGGGGGGAAATACCTGTTTCCTAGTAGGTATTTCAGCTCTATCCCTTGTCCATGTTACCTCCACACTGGCACTAATATCACACAAAAACCCCTATCAGCTCTCACCAGACAACTTGGATCTACTTTGAACCTTGGCATTCCTCAAGCGTCACTCACAGCCAAGGCTGCAGGGAGGGACTTGCACAAAATCTACCAGTTCAAACACAGCAGCAGCCTCAGAAACCTCGTGTTTTCTTCCCTCTTTCACAGTAATACAGTTTTGCATGTAGGAAGGGCCAATCAGGACAATCTAGTCAGCTTACCTCATCAGCCACAAGATTTTCCTAATTTTGATGAGATTTGGAGCCACCCCAAGAAAAGTTGATACACTTTTTCCTTTGGCTCCCCGTGCTGGCTCAGATTCTCTAATCAACCTCCTGATTTTTAACGTGAGCCAGAAGTGTCTGAATGTTTGCACATGAGACACCTGAAAGGCTGATACACAAACAATCACTAATCTCAACTGCGAGATATAAATCACACCCATGTGCTTTGTTACTTGACAGTGGCAGCTCTATTCATCAGCAGATCAATTATGCTAATAACATTCATAAATAACTTTCCTGTTCATTATAATTAGAAATAGGTGTGAGTGTGACTTGTCTAACATGCTGATGTGCAAGATCATTCATCCAGTAAGAACCTGGGTAGAGTTCTTAAACCTGATTTTTAACCTTTAGCTGGCATAAATCAGGGATGGTTCCCTGATAATTCCACCCAAGAAAATGGAATATTTTTTCATCCCTTTGCCTTTATTGTTCTGCACCTATCTTAAGTTTTGAGAAACTTTGTGACTGCCCTTCCTTTCCTGTCTGTTTTGGTCTTTTCTCCATCCCCAAGTCATGGGGACCCACATTCACACCCAGGCACTGCTCGTTTGCCCCCACTAAAGCTGCTGTTTGAAAAGCACAGTTGGTCTAAAATATTACATCTCACTGGGGACCAGGACTGAACTTCTGCTTTCGTCACCGATTTCCTCTTAACTTAACTTAAACACGTCGCTCGCTCTTGGTACATCTTGTGTTAGGCACAGTTGTGAGAAGGAGATGACACGTTTTTCTCGCTTTGGTGATTCACATGGGATGAATCCTCTTGGGGCAGGGACCTCTTCTTGCTGACAGGGCACCATGGGCTCATCCCACCCACCCAGAGACCTACGTGCCTACACGAGGGGGCATGGTCACCCACGTTCCCTCCCAACTCATGGGGATTCTCGGCACCTCTGGTGGAAGAAGGGGGTTTCAGAGGACCTGGCTCACCCCTTGCTCTGCCCTGCACCCCAGGGAGCCTGTGGTCCTGTCTCCAACTTCCATGGCAGTGCTAAGAGTCCAGGGCTGTGGAAACAGGAGGGCAATCAGCTCAAAAGACCCTGTTAATAGGGCAGGGTGGTTAATTGAAGTCATGTGCAAATGGCACTGAGGAGACAGCAGGCTGAGTTGTACGGGAGATGTGGTATCTCATGGGAGATGAGGTTCTCACAGTGCCCAGAGCAACCAAACTGGGACCCCAGCCAAGGGCACCGGCTGCTCCCAGAAGACCTGGAGATGTGGCAGTGCCTCCATGCAGACAGCTTTTCTGTCCTTGAAGTACATCCCACCAGCTGGATGTAACAAAAAGAAGAAACTGCTTGTCCTCCTTAGGGATTTTAAAGGTGTCAAACAGTCTGAAAGTGCTGTTCTTGTCACCTTTCCTCTCAGCTGTGAAATAAATGTCACCAGCACCACCAGGCAGCCCTTGGGCTAAAATCTGGAGCTAAGCCTCTGGGATGAAGGTAAGTCTCTGCTCCCAGCTGTAGCCTTGTAGATACACATCTGGCCACTTTGCTAAGAGTGTTTTTCAGTGGCATTCTTAAGGTGGCTTGCAAAGGTTTGATAGGATCCACTGGCATCCCATACTGGTGATATTTTGTGTGATTGAGCTAACACACCATTCTCCCACTGCACCCACAGTGCTTGTCTATTCCTCCTACCTCCTTTCCTTCCCCAAACAGACTGGGGTTTTTTGCATACCCAGCTTCATTCTCCCACTGCACCCACAGTGCTTGTCTTTTCCCCCTTACCTCCTGTCCTTCCCCAAACAGATGGGTTTTTTGCCTACCCAGCTCCTCTGGAAAAGTATTATAGTCGTATGCAGAGAAGGGATTTTATTTTTCTCTCTCTCCAGCCTCCTGGCACCTTATCAGCACTGTCTTACAGTGGTCCTGACCTGTGTAAGACACCCGCACACGCGTGCGTCAGCAGTGCTCAGCGCGCGAACGATAAGGCTCGGAATTGATAGCTCACGGGCCAAACACACTGAGATGTGTTTCATCACCCATTTCCTACCGATAAGGACCTGAAACACCGATAAACCCGGCGTGCACAGAGGTCCCACGTGCATCACCCACCCTGCGGCTTCCTCTCGTCCGAGGAGTGACACCGCACGGCAACTTTTACTTTTTTAGAAGCATCTCTATGACTCACTGAGAACATCCCTGAGCATCACCGATTCCTGGAAGGCACATTTCTTTCCCAATCATCCCTCGGGCCCAAGGCCTGAGGAAATACCTTTTTAAAAGGATGGCTTTGCCCTTGGATTGCTGGAAGACGGGTGCCTCGTCTCTGATGTAGAGCTCCCAGCCTGCTTACACGAGCAGATCCAGAACAGACCTCTGCTCCCACAGCACTTGTTTTGCCTTCAGCCCTCTCCCTTGGCTGCGTCATTAACCTGGGATTCCCGCTAGAGCACAAGGGCTATATGCAGCCCAGCTTGTTTGCTTTTCAACTTAACAAATAAACCTCATTTCCCAGATTGCTGTTTTGATTAGCCAAGTGGAAGCCGCTGCCTGAACAGTGAGGTGCTTATCTGAAAACGTAAAGCCCTTGAATAAGTTATTCCAGAGTGGTGAGCTCAGATCCGGTAGCCCGGGCTATTTTTATGTCTCTGTTTTATTTAATGCAGCTAAACTTTGACGCTAGCCCAGGAACTCAGTGCTGGATCCGGGATATAAATAGAAATGAGTCTTCCAGCAGGCTGCAAAAATAAACTGGCTGGAGATGCCTTGTTCCAGCTCTCTGCCTACAGCCCTCGCTCTTGGCACCTGGACAAGCAGCCACTTGGGAGGAAGGACCCAAATGTCACGGCTTCCCTCACCATAAGCAAACCGGCTATGACGAATTCACCTGTTTATAAGGAAAAAAATGTCATACCCAGAGCAAAAAGAGGCTTGGAAACTCATCCCCCACCCTACAAAGCTCAGCACCCTCTTTGGAAAGAAAAGAGTTATGCTTACACCAAATTCTGCTCCATTTCTGTCACAAGCTTTTTTTTGGTTTCGGCTATGACGAATTCACCTGTTTATAAGGAAAAAAATGTCATACCCAGAGCAAAAAGAGGCTTGGAAACTCATCCCCCACCCTACAAAGCTCAGCACCCCCTTTAGAAAGAAAACGGTTATGCTTACACCAAATTCTGCTCCATTTCTGTCACAAGCTTCTTTGGTTTTCCAATATCCCAATGAGAGGGACTAAGACACCTCTGCATGCTAAAACTCCCTGCCTCCCCCAGCCTAGGGATACACAGAGAAAAGGGTGGCAGCAAGAAATAAAATCAAAAAAATAATGCCAAACACAGGGAAGGAAATATTATATGTGTGTGGGGCCAACGGCTACAAGAGAATTGCTGAATTTCATCAGTTTCCCACAAGGCCTGGCTATTCCAGCAAGCGTGGCTGCTCAGTGGATTTGTTTCCCTTTTCCAAAATTAGAGTAAACAAGGATGCTGCCAGCTGGCAACCAGATAAAAGTCTCCATGGGGACACATCCACCAGCAACATCCTCTATAAAAGCTGATTTCTGGAGCACTTTATGGGAAATCACCACGTATGTGTGCTCTGGGCGCATCTCATGGTCAGCTGCCTTGCACGTCTGCACCAGCCCTTGCCTGCGCTTCCCCAGAGCCCCCACCCAGCCCCACAAAGGTGCTTTTGGGTGGGTTTGTATCAACAAGGGTCAGGTGCCTAGGTCACCTCCTTCTATGCCAGCACTGAGATCTGAGGATGAAAAAAGCTCTGCTCCCTGTAGAAGGCACACCACATCCATTGCTGCCTTGCTTTTATTCCTGGGACAAATGATTTGTGCTTCCCAAGGACCAGCCTCTCCCTGTTCCTTTGAACTGGCATCTCCCAGCCCAGGATCACAGAAAGCTATGGGGTTGGAAGGGACCTCTGGAGATCATCCGGTCCAACCCCCTGCCAGAGCAGGTTCTCCTAGAGCAGGTTGGACAGGAACGTGTCCAGGGAGGTTTGAATGGCTCCAGAGAAGGAGACTCCACCACCTCCCTGAGCAGCCTCTTCCAGGGCTCTGCCTCCCTCGCAGAAATAGCCTCTTCCAGGGCTCTGCCACCCTCGCAGAAACAAGGTTTTTCCTCATGTTCAGATGGAATTTCCTGTGTTCCAGTTTGTGTCCGTTGCCCTTTGTCCTGTCACTGGACACCATTGAAAAGAGTCTGACCCCATCCTCTTGCCACCTGCCCTTTAGATACTGATCACCATCCTTTCTCACTCTGCTCTTCTCCAGCTCAACAGCCCCAGGTCTCTCAGCCTTTTCTCAGCAGAGAGATGCTCTTGATCATCTTCATATCCCTTCATTGGACTCTCTCCAGCAGTTCCCTCTCCTTCTTGAACTGGAGGCCCCAGAACTGGACCCAGTGTTCCAGATGGGGACTCCCCAGGGCAGAGCAGAGGGGGAGGATGACCTCCCTTGACCTACTGGCCATGCTCTTCTTGATGCACCCCAGGATGCCATTGGCCTTCTTGGCCACAAGGGCACATTGCTGGCTAACGGAAGCAGCCACGATTAGCTTTTGGCAAACGGTTGCACAGGTAGTTAAAAAGGGAGTCACTGCCTTTGCTTTGCAGGTGGGATACAGTGGGACCCAGCGTGCAGGCTTCCATTTCAGAGACAGCAAGCGGAGAAGAAGAAATGGTAGCCATGTCCCTGAGATCACCATGGGGAGAACTGCAAAGCCCCCAGCTCCCACTAAGTCCCAAAAGACAAGGAGGGTTTTCAGAGTGAGTGGTTTCCAGGCATGGAGAAAGCCTGGGAGAAAGCCTGGACCGAGCCCAAATTGCCCAAACCTCTGTAGCTACAGGACTCCACACTCCCTGACATCAGCAGCCTTGGATCTACAGAGGGAAACCACACGGAGGAGTTTTCTCTGCCTTCCAAACACGTTGCAATAGTTTCTTGCCCCAGTAATTTGTAATAAAGATTTCCAACACTATCTAGGAGCTAATGCAGCCCTGTCTCTGGTGCCAGTGGATGTGACACAGCAGAGCTGCTGGAATGGATCATGTACAGAGCTTTTTACCAACAGAAATATGGATGAATGCAAATTTATAAAACCCCTCTATCTAGCAGCCTATCACAGGAAATGAATTCTAAAGCATCCTCCAGGAAAATACAATGTTGGCAAAATTCATCAGAATAACATTTAATCTCCTCGACACTTTGTCATTTTTGTATCCCATTTCTCAATTTTTTTTTGTTGAGCTCTTACAAAAGAAGAATAAGAACAATAACAGCGTAAGGTGGACAAGGGAAAATATGAGCTGGCTGGTGGTATTTCTATGAACAACTGCAGTAATGGGCAGATGAGTGAAAGATGCAGATGGTGAAAATGCAGTGAAAGCAGATGAGACCATAATTCTTAATAGGTATATATTTAATAATCCAAATTCTGGAAGGAGATGATTAATTGCCTTTGTAGGGAATTATTGATTAAGATTTATACCAAAGAGGAAATAGCATTTTCCTGGAATCAATGTATCTTTACGAGTAAGTTTAAAAAAGAAAAACCCAATTAATAATTTTTTGAGACCTCTAATTTGACAACACCTTTGATAACCCAAACCACATCGGATGTTTAACTCTCAGCTGTGTCCTCTTTCCCTTTCCCACCTGAGTCCTGCCGTACCCCTTGGCTCTCACCAGGGGTGTCGCAGGGATGTGTGGGGCACAGAAGCAGCACCCCGAGACCCTGGTGTGATGCCTGCACTGGGCATCCCAAGACGGATGAGGACCTACAGCAGGGTCCATGCCATAGGGCAGCGTGAGGCCTAGTGCCCTGGGAGTGAGCTGCCCCTTGCACAACCACCCCGTGGTTTTTTTTTTTATCCTATCAGCTTCCTCCAGCCTCACTCACATGGGGAGCTTTGCCCAAGGAAAATAAAGCGTGGTCCCTGCCCAAAAAAAATGCCTTAGCTAATCAGACATGAAGGAAATGGAGAAATGAAGGTGTTTGCGTAAGAGCAGAGCCAGGAGCGGAGCTGGTATCTCCTGCCCTACCCGGGAACCCAACTGGTGTGCCAGTTTAGGAAACCTCCCACACGATTTGTCACATCCTCCGTGTCTGGCTTGTCTCATGGGGAGGGAGAAGAGCGAGGATTAAGGAGGAGGGTGGGCTCTGCGGGGGTGCTGCGGGCTCCACGGGGAAGATCTCAGCGGGGTTGGCAGGATGGCATCAGCTTACCCGCTCCGACCTGTGCAACGCCAGACCGTGCCAAGTGGCAGAGGCCTTTTGGCACTTATTTACCTCGGGAGACATCATCCATCCCTTATAGGGGTGACTCCTGGAGATCTTCTATCCCTGAATTCCCTCCCTCCTCTCCGGGGAAGCTGCTTCTGGAGAAATTCTCTTTGACATGGAAATCAGATGACAGAGAGGAGAGGCCGGGTGAAAAACTTTGCTTGGGAAGCTGAAAGTGCAGGCAGCAAGAGGAGTTATCCCTGGGTGACAAAGCACAGACCAGGGACAGACCAAGGGCAGCCCAGCCTCAAACAGAACAACACCAGCACATCTCACAACACAGACCTGTCTTCTCACTCATCTTGCCACAATTAACTCTAGAGGTGAGATTTTGACTGTCCACTAGACTGGACCTAGGGAAACAGCATCTGCTGAGCAGCATGGGAATCTCTGCTTGATTTCTTCTCATTACCCCTCAGTAATTATTAACCTGTTTTTTCCTAGGAACACTTTACTCAGAGACACCGGCTGTAGGTTTCAGGATCAGGCAGAAAGTCCTGGCTCTATCACACCAACACAGAAACTGCTGCAGAGGTGGGAAAGGCACCATTGGCTGCTGTTACCTGCAAAGGAACTTTTCCTGCTCTTGGGAGACCAAGAGCAGACTCGAGCTGGCCCATGCACCAGCAGCTTTGACTCAGCAGCTGCTCCTCAGTGACCTGGAGCATCAGCACTGTGTTGGCGACCAAGCACAGAATCCTAGAATGGTTTGGGTTGGAGGGGACCTTAAAGGGGACCCCATTGGCTGCTGTTACCTGCAAAGGAACTTCTCCTGCTGTGCAATGGGGAGAGCCATTGGCTGCTGTTACCTGCAAAGGAACTTTTCCTGCTCTTGGGAGACCAAGAGCAGACTCGAGCTGGCCCATGCACCAGCAGCTTTGACTCAGCAGCTGCTCCTCAGTGACCTGGAGCATCAGCACTGTGTTGGCGACCAAGCACAGAATCCTAGAATGGTTTGGGTTGGAGGGGACCTTAAAGGGGACCTTTCAACCCCCTGCCATAGGCAGGGACACCTCTCACTAGACCAGGACTCACTAGACTAGGCTCAAAGCCTAGTCCAACCTGGCCTTGAAGCATCACCAATGCATTGAGGTCTCACTTAATCCCGATTTCCTGCCCTGGCTCAGTTAAGCAGAGCATGACTCTTGGTCATGCTTCTCTCGTGTAGCAACAAGAGGTTCTGTTTTCTTGGGCATTGAGGTCAATCTCAAAGCTTCACTGGTCATTTTTGACCACCCCTTGGTGACCCAAGGTCACCTCTGTGAGCAGAACTGCACTCTCAGCATTTGCGAAGAGGCAAGTATGAGGTCTCCTCCCCATGGCCATGCTTGGCACCATTGCTGTTTGTCTGGGGTCTGCCTAAAATCTCTGCAAAGCCCCGGGGTTGTGACTTTTTTTAGTGAAATTTCATCACTTCCCAATTCTGGTCAGACAGAACATCTGACGAGAAACAGCTTTCCTGCCGTCAGCCTTTCGGTTTCAGGCCCCGTGGGATTCCCAGTGACGGGGAGGATGGGGCTGAGGGTGATCCTGTCCCCGGGGTCCCCTCTGTGCTGCCACGTGCTGAATTTTCCCCCTGGGTGGGAGCAGCTTCTGCCCCACGGCTCTGCCCATGGACTCTCCCTGTGAGAAAAGGGATGTGATTTAGCCAACCTAATTTAGAAAGCGGTTTAATTGACTTAACCTCTCTGTGCTAAGGCCAACGGGTGACCTGCAAGCAGCTTGCCTCAGAGGGGTTAGTCAGGCCTTTGTCTGGGATTTTCAAAGCCTCACAACCCACAACGTGAGCCCCACTGGAAGTGGGTTAGGTGGTTCTGAAAATCCCACTCTCCATCCACCCTGAGATTTCAGTATTGCAGGAGCTCCAGCTGGCTTGGCGCGTTGCAAAGACATCAATTTCACCCTCTAATAGGCACAGAAAACTTGATTTCAGCCCCACTTACAGTGCTGTAAATCCAGGCTAACCACATTAAAGCCAAGGGAGCTAACGCTGGAAACTTAAAACTGCTACGAGTAAAAGTCACATCAGGTCCATGCAGTCAACAGCCTGGCCTACAGCCACCCCGGGCTGATTTGTAAAGCAGCTCCAAGAAATTTTTCTATGAATGTTCCATTAATGTTAACAGCTAAATCCCTGGCCTGCTCTAAAAACCTCACCCCCGCCTAAGTTAGTAACAACCGTTCTTATTTAATTTGCTCCCAGGGCTGACAGACCACCGTTGCAAGCTGATGTAGCTCCCTTGAAGTCAATCACATTTATTACTGTCACTAGCAGGGGTATAGTTAGTGCCCTGGCTACAGACCAAATTTTTGCACCA
Organism: Calidris pugnax; assembly: GCF_001431845.1. NCBI lineage: Eukaryota > Metazoa > Chordata > Aves > Charadriiformes > Scolopacidae > Calidris > Calidris pugnax. Next base: position 2,117,966 of record NW_015090961.1, on the reverse strand, counting down.
TCCCTTTTCAAGGTACTAAACAGAATCTGATCACAAACCACGGAGGGTATCAGTGCCGTGAGTTGTCCTTCAATTTTTTGTCTAAATTTCACCTACTGGGAAACTCCCCATGAGTATGAATTTTGGTGGAATATTTTCTTCTGCAACAAATGAATCCGAGGCTTTCTAGCATTCTCCCACCACGAGAGTTTTAAGTAAAACACAGCCTGAAGCTGATGCATCTGTCCTTGTGTTATGCCCAGCACATGAGGTGTGCTGGGCAGTGTTCACCAAACGATGAGGATCATTAATAGAAAGAGAGTGCCTTTATTTTTCTGTTTTCTTTTTTTTTTTTTTTTCCCTGAGCTAAAAGCAACAACTGAGCCACCAGCCAAGCACAGCCCTGGTCCATCCTGCACCCAATCAGTCCCTGGCACTGATTTCCCCGTGGTGCCTTGTGATGTTGGAGGTAGCTGGGGGAGCTCAGAGGTGCTGGGGCAGGGGAACACGGGGATTAGTTCATCCTACACCACTTAAACCTTCCCCAGGCCCTGACTAACCCCATCCCAAACCAGACTAATACCCAAGCAATAGCTTCACTCAGGGGAGAAGGAAGAATTAAGTACTGTTTCATGTAAATAATAGCTGGCTATTTAAACACCACAGCCTGACCCAGAGGGAATTTCTTGCCTTGGCAAGAATGTTCTGGCATTTCCTACTTGCAGCCCAGAGGATCTTCCTCTCCTGTCTCACCCGCCCTGTGCTGTAACCACCAAACTGCATGGCCCCAGGCATAAAAATAACCCAGCAGATTCTAATGCTCAAAGGAGGAGTTCAGCCATTCATTACGGCCATCACTGATGGCTCCTGATGCAGCTTTCTCATTGTTTCAGTCTGAAAAAAATTAACAAAATTCTGTGGTCCAACCACATAACAGGACACAGTGTCTTCAGACGAGACACATCCCTTTCCATCCTCCTGCTGTAGTCTCTCCATTATTACTGGAAGCTCTGCTGTGCGTTGTAAGCCACAGTTTATCATTGGAAATGAATCTGGGGTCATAAAAGGACCAAAAGTCAGAATACTCAGCCACGAGCCAAAGGTCCTTTGCTCATTTGGCTGCCCTACAGCACTGGAGCATGATTTAACCACAGATGCGATCTCTTCCTAATAAAAATCTGCATCATATGAGACCCGTTACAAACACAGCAGTAATATCCAAGGACTGTGGTTAAATACTTTCTGCTTGAATATTTAAGGATCCCAATACTACATTTGGCTTTGGTCAAAAATAGTTCCTCTCCTGAAGCCAGGAGCTCTTGTTCCTGGCGGGAGGTGAACCCTGATGCCGGCAGCGAGGGAGGAAGAGCATCTCCATCACAACCTGCCGTGACCCTGCCAGAGGGACAGACGCCTCCCTGGCTCCCCCACAACCCCGTAAATCCAGCCTGGGGACTGGTGCATACTGGTGTGGTTGCACTGAACCGCGCCAAGTGAAAAAACACAACCACAGAGTTTAGAAAGAAGGAAAACTTACACTCCGAAATTATTTCAGATCATGTGAACAGTCAGTTCAAGTTTTAGTCTGTGATGTGAACTGACTGAGAATCTGAAACCAGAAAGTAATCAAAGCGAAGCAGAAGAGTGGGCAGCTCGTGAAAGAAAAATAAAGGCATGATAGCAAACCCTTTCCGGGCAGAAAAATAGAAGGTGTTATGAAGAACCAGCATAGTTGCAACAAGAAGTCTTTCACAAAATCAGATTGAGCAATACAACGTATAGAAATGAGGATATATGGGTAAATGCCACCTAAGACTGGCACAAGTATTTTGCGATAAACTCAAATGCTGAGATGCAAGTTGAGATGTGGATAGAAAGGGTTAAGAGAGACACCAAAAGAAAGGTTTTCTGCACTTGTCAGAGCTAAGAGGAGAAGAAAAGGAAACACTGAGAGCCACAGGGAAAGTTACAGCGTTAGATACCCTTCTTGTTTCAGTCTCCAGAGAAAAAATTCTCACCTAATTCTCACCAGCTGCCTAGCAATGAGGCAGGAGTATGGCAGGAAATAAAGGCTGTGTACATTGAAAAAATACATCAAATATTTGGTAGTGTTGAATAGTCTGGTATTTAATGGGTGAAAGCCTCTGAAACTCTAACAGCCATCCCAAAAACTCCCTGAAGACAGTGGTGACCTGGTGGCCAGGGAAGGGGAGAGCCGAGCCAGTCACCCAGAAAGGCAGAGGAAAGAGGAGAGGGGATGGTCAGGAAGATGGAACATCATAGGGCTGAAGAGTCTCTACACAAGCTTTTAAGGGCAACACAATGGCAAGAGACAACCAAATAGCATTTTTTAAAAGCAAATTGGGTTATATAACAGCCTTTCTAACAGGTATCTGGCTGTGTGGGTAAGAAGAAAGTGGATATATCCAATTTTAGCAGGGCTTTGGACACTGCTTTACCTGTACACCTGTCTTGTGTGTGGTTTTAGGGCTGCCCTACAGGAGAGCAGGCTGCTGACCAAGCCCCGTACAAATCCTTGCAGCTCTGACCTGTGTGTTCACTCATTTCTGTGCACCCAGAGAAGATGCAGGTGACAGCGATCTTTATTTTGTGCTTGGTGGGCAAATGGTCTCAAAATGCTGTTTCTTCAGAGGTTGCCAGTAATTGCTAGAGATGCCCAGCCAAGAGGGATAACCGCAGCAAGGCCAGGCCAGGCGGTGGCTCCCACACCATTAAAATGATTAGCAAACAGCAGGAGGGGAAATACACCCCGAGGGATCTCCTCCCTGCCAGCGTTGGCTCCAAGAGCCTGGGGATGAGCCAAGCCGGGGTGGCATTGCTGCCATCCCTCTGCCCTTGCTCTACAAGGGACAAACCAACCCACCCTGGGGGACCATCTCTCCCTGGGGCTCTTACACACACCCCCCAAGTCCTCCTGAAACCCTCCCCATGATGGTTGGGCACTTTCCATCTCATGCTTATCCATTTCTACTGGCATGGGTGTCTCTTTTCCCCTCTCAGCAAGGATGTCATTTTGCCAAGGGTTGGGAAAGGCACATGTAAATAATTTTGTGGGGTTTTTTTTCCATGAAAGGCTTGGAGTCACCTTCATCTCTTCTCAGACTTGTAAATACCAGGACGAATTATTTGGAAATACGCTTTTCTGCAATGACTGCATCCAGACTGGAGAGGAAGAGCTGGGCTGGGCCGGTGGCACGGGCCCACCAGCAGAAATGAGCACCGTGCCACAGCAGAGAGGTCACCAAGGTGACAAGAGCCGGTCCCACCTGAGGAATGTTTGATTCAACAGGAATTCCCCACCATCGATGCCAAGAACAAAGCATCTGGAAAAACACGAAGCCAACTTTGGCTTCCAAAAAAAAAAGCTTTTCCCTGTCTCATTACCCATGGTCATGAACAATTGCCATGGCAGGAGTGTCACCAGCTTCTACGCACCAACAGCCCTCTGTCCCTGCATGCCGGACTGATGGAGAAAAGCCTTGTTTGGATTTGCTGACATTTTGCTTACGCCTTGACTCCTCATGACGCCAGAGATGTTTTCCAACACAGCACACAACGTGCCTGTGCTTATTTTGCAGCATTTAAGTAAACAGCAGCAGCGCCATGTTTACAGAAGCACATTTTGCCTCCTTGCTGCCCCACAGCCCACTGAGCTGCTCTGGAGCCACAGCCGTGATGCTCAGCTGGTTTGCAGAGACCCACCTCCCTGGGTGCTCAATGTCACCCTTCCTTTCTTCTGGACTGGACCAGACCCCTAAACCCATCTCACCCATCTTATTTCCTCTTTAGCAAGCAGGCCCTCAAGGAAAGATGCCATTTTGGAGCTAAACTGAGGTGGTGGGAGAAGGGTAGGTGCAGCAATGCTGAGGGTAAAATCCACCAATAAAATTGGGAAAACAGTGGGCATTTAGCTGTGGCCACAGCGCTCCTTGTAACATCTCTGGTTTCATTCACACTAAGGGTATCTCCAGGTCTACCTGCAGAATCCACAGGTCATGGAGTTGGCTACAGCAGAGATGGACTGGAAGGGAGTCAGGCTGGTGGCTGGAGATCACAGAATCACAGGACTGTAAGGGACCTCTGGAGATCATCTCCTCCAACCCCCTGCCAGAGCAGGGTCACCCAGAGCAGGTTGCGCAGGAACATGTCCAGGCAAATTTTGACTATCTCTAGAGATGGAGACTCCACCACCTCTCTGGGCAGCCTCTTCCAGGGCTCTGCCACCCTCACAGCAAAGAAGTTCCTTTAGATGGAACTTTCTATGTTCCAGTTTGTGCCCGTTACCTCTAGTCCTGTCACCAGACACCACTGAAAAGAGACTGGCCCCATCCTCCTGACATCCACCCTTTAAGTATTTATAAGCATTTTAAGACTCCCCCTCAGTCTTTTCTTCTCCAGATTAAAAAGACCCATCAGCCTTTCCTCATCAGAAAGGTACTCTAGTCCCCTAATCATGTCTGTAGCCCTTGGCTGTCCCCTCTCCAGCAGTTCCCTGTCCTTCTGGAACTGGGGAGCCCAGAACTGGACCCAGTGCTCCAGATGGGGCCTTCCCAGGGCAGAGCAGAGGGACAGGATGACCTCCCTCCACCTGTTGGTCACACTCTTCTTGATGCACCCCAGGATGCCATTGACCTTCTTGGCCACAAGGGCACATTGCTGGTTCATCATCATCCTGTTGAGGTCCCTCATTAACTTCACAGGCCAATGTTTTGTGGTCATGGGCAATATGAGAGGTTTTAATGGATGACAAGTTGCCCGCAGCCCCGTAGATTAATTTAAGGACTAAATTCTTTCAAAGGTTCTTGCACTTCTTGAGAAGGAGAATCAAGAGGCTGAGTAATCTCATCTTCAGTAAAGCTCGGATGTCACGTCAGCACTCGGAAAACTGCTCTGCTTTTCCCCAGATCCCAGGGTGCTGGGTGTTGGTTTTTACAGAAAACATGGCCTCGGGTAACCTGATATAAACCATGAAGTGCTGAGCACTTATGACCATCATTGGCTGCTTACAAGGGGACTGAGCTGTTCTGAAAGCCCAGCCCAGATTATGGGTTTCAAATACTAGAAAATCTCTTAATCCAGTTTATGGGCTCATCACACAGATTATGGGTTTCAAATACTAGAAAATCTGTCCCTGAGCTCTTAATCCAGTTTATGGGCTCATCACGAATGGAGCTGAGCCATTCTTGGAAGGAAAACTTGGCAAAAGCAGTCTTTCTCCACTCTATCAGGAGAAACCGCATTCAAAGCTCAGGCCAACAAATCTAGATTGGGGAGTAATTAAAACCCGTAGCAGCCTCTCTGGATGGACCGCATTCAAAGCTCAGGCCAACAAATCTATATTGGGGAGTAATTAAAATCTGTAGCAGCCTCTCTGGATGAATAGAGGAAGCGGTGATTTCAGGGCAGCACCCAGAGCTAATTGCTCAGGAACAGGACCGACACCAAAACTCACCTCTCAGGTGGGTCTCCAGGTCACACACCTGGATGGGAGCTGAAAGCTCCTCGTCTCCAGTCGAGCTAGGCCTGCTGGTGCCAAAGAGCTGTCTTCTGCAGCCCTGCTGAAACCAGCAGGTTGTGTCTCCACACCATCGGTGCCTACAAACATCTTTTCCCTCAGCAGAGCAAGGGGAGAAGAGATCAATTCTCCTCTCCCAGCAACGTTACATCCACACAGCCCTACGGAGGTTAATAGAGTTGTTCTCCCCTTATTTATACTTAGTGGGAAGAAAAACAGACCTGAATGTGCCTATTCTTTTTTAAAAGCTCTCTTCTAACAATAGCTCTTTTTTCAGTAGCTTATTTACTGCCCATCTGTGACTCCCAAGCAAAATCTGTTCAGCTCTATATCTAGAAGACTTCCCCTTCGCAGCTAATCCTCAATGATCCTTGCTGTTCTCTGGCAGCCAGGCTGGATTCTCTCTCAATTGCCCACATCAATAAATCATACATTATCTATGCTTGAATTTGGTTAAGATTCTGGCTAATGATGCATGAGATAGAAGAAGACTCAGCTGATGTAGTCTTGCTTGTGCTCTCAGTGAAGCTGCTTGAAGTGGAAAAAATAGCTAAGATGGATTTTTGCCATTAAAAAAATCAACTTGTCTGATTTAGTGCCTGGGTAAGAGCAGATGCACTGATTAAAATCGTGATGCATTCGTGGAGTCTCACACATCAGCAAGGGAAATATGAAGTGGAAGAAGGGCCAAGAGAAGTATTTGCTGCAAATAGACCTGATGAGTGCCATAGGAGATGCGCTGTACAAACGCACGGGTGCAAGCAGAGAGCTGAGATGTTCCCCCAGGCCAGGAGACCTCAGGCGGTGCCAGATGTGCAGAGGCAGTGCTCTGCAGGACAACCTCTCCTCCCAGGCCTCTCGCCTTTTCTCTTTAGCTTAGCACCATCTAGAGGGATGCATCTGCAAACCCGAGGCCTCAGCTCTATGGTGCACATCTGGTACAGGATTCCATCCAGCTGAAACACATGGGGTTTGGAGTCAGGTGGAACCAAACCCTTGAAAACAAAGCACCAGAAGAACAGTTTGCTCCTCCAGCCACCTCCACTGTTTGTTAAAGCATGAGGTTGTGGTGCAATCACTCCCCTTGTCTGGGTGAGCTCTTGTGTGAAATGGAAAGGTGGGTTCTCCAGAGAGGATTGGAGTTTGGGGGAGGGAGGCTTAGGGGCAAAGGTCTGAAGGGTGATGGTCGGAGTTTGGGGGGGGTTCTTGAATTTTTTATATTTTTTTTGAAGACCTACGTATCTTGCATCACATAATCCTGCAGGCTCTGAGACATCTGATGATGAGATGGGGAATCCTCTGTGGCTTAGAGCAGAGGTCGTTCATCACGCCTTTCTCCAACAGCACAGAGCAGCGTGACAGGACACCAGCTGGGCTAGAGGTTTCTCTGCTGCATTTTACAGCTTTCAGCCCAACGTATCAGAGCTTACTCAAATCTCCTGACGTGGAACACCAGAACAAGACCGAGGGTGGGGTGGGGTGATGTTAGCTCCTGTCTCACACACTGATCTTGCATTTTCTTCTGCAGCAGCCCTTGCAGTCCCGTGAGACGCGATACCTACACTGCGTCAACCACCTCTCTGGTCCAACCTCATACAATCCCAAGGCAAGGCCATCAAAAACCAAAGTCCAACCTGCATGAATCAGTGAATGAGTGGTTTAGAGATATGAAGCATGTTGCTATGGTCAAAGGGCAAAGGAGAAGCTTTCAGAATTCACCTGACTTGGAGATTAAGGAATGCACGCTTAACAACAGGAAGTATAAATAACAGGAAAGTTTTGCAAAGGATGCACAAAACCTGGATTTTTTTTGGTTGCCGTGACCCTGAGGACAAACTCAAGCAGTGCTCTGGAGGTGGTATTGGGGAAGGACCCCAGAGAAACCAAGACCAACACTACTGCCTACAGCTTGTCTGCTAGGGATGTCACCCCGACCTTCCCCTGTGTACAACAGGATGTGGTATAAGAGGGTTTGAAGGTCTGGCTGGGGGAGGGAAGGACTTTCTCATCCCTGCAGTGTTCAGACAGTGGCAGGAAAGGAGACGAAATAATAGAATCACAGAATGGTTTGGGTTGGAAGGGACATTAAAGATCATTGAGTTCCAACCCCCTGCCCTGGGCAGGGACACCTCCCACCAGACCAGGTTGCTCCAAGCCCCCTCCAACCTGGCCTTGAACCCCTCCAGGGATGGGGCAGCCACAGCTTCTCTGGGCAACCTGGGCCAGGCTCTCACCACCCTCAGAGGGAAAAATTTCTTCCCCACATCTCATCTCCATCTCCCCTCTTTCATTTTGAAACCCTTCCCCCTCATCCTATTGCTACACTTCTTGACAAAGAATCTCTCCCCATCTTCCTGGAGCCCCTTGAGGGACTGGAAGGGGCTCCAAGGTCTCCCCAGAGCCTTCTCTTCTCCAGGCTGAACCCCCCCAACTCTCTCAGCCTGTCCTCACAGCAGAGGGGCTCCAACCCTCGGAGCATCTCCATGACCTCCTCTGGCCCCGTTCCAACAGGTCCACGTCCTTCTTACATTCCCTTTCTTCACCCCTGCTCCACACAAGCCCCGTGCAGGCTGCAGCCATCTTCTCCAGCACTGCTTAGAGATGGCAGCACACGGTGGACCTCCCCGCATCTCAAACCCAGGTCCTCCATCAGCCACAAAGCACCACCAGCAGCTCCCTCCAGCCAAGGCCAAGCCATGGCCAGCTCAAACCCCAGTGCCCCTGCCCATAGCTGGTGCTCAGGGTGCTTTCTCCATCCTGGGAGTCACGGGGATCCCAGTCCAGCACGGCACAGCCCTGCCCGGAGGCAGCACTGGGCTGAGCCTGCCTCCCCGCGCATGACCGGGCGTTACTGGAGCAACGTCCCCGCGGGACGGACGGAAGGAGGAAGCCAGGCTGTAAAGAAATAAAACCAACAGCAGCAGAACTGACAGCGAGAAGAGAGAGGGGAAGAGACAGGCTGGCTGGGAAGGACAGCTTTGCTGAGCCCGGGAGAAAATGGTTTGAGTAATTATCAACGGTAAGAAAACTTCTTGTTTGAGGCAGGAGAGCTTAGAGGGATTTCTGCACGGTTAATATTCTGCATATTTTACGGCGTTGCCTTGCCGGGGGAGAAAGGCTGGTGTCTGAGTGGTTTGAAGTACAGCCAGACATAGTAACTCTCTTTTAGCCTGCTAAATTCAGTCCCTTCCAGTTCCTCTGCTACTTCTGGCCACGATCCACCACGGGTCCAGCATGACCCCCAGCAGATCCTCCTCTGATGGGGATCCCCAGCTCGCAGGGAGGTCCAGCTGTGGTCTCGCTAGGGAGGTATTTTGGGGGTAGCTGGTGTTTTGCATTACTGCAGCGAGCAGATGGTCTGCCCTTTCTCCCCAGCCTGCCGCTATGTGGCCAGGAAGATTGGGACCCTGTGTGGCCGAGAGCTCCAGGAGCCACCATCCTGCCCGGCGCAGGCAGCCCCCCGTAGCCACCACCCAAGTAAGCCTCTGGGGACGGGGACATCCACACGTCACAGCCCCAGCTCTGCTGGGGACAGAGGGACCAGGGCTCGTGGGCTGGGGGTGGGACACCTCCTGTTGCTGCCCACTGTTTCAAACAAGCTGCTGCCCTGCCCATGGGGGAGATGTGTGAGGTCCCCATCCCTCCCTGCTTGTCCTCCAGCACCCATAGCCTCCCTCACAGCTGGGAGCTTTGCCTGAGGAAGAACCGTCACAGGTAGAAGTTGCAAAAGTTTGTTTTCTTTCCTGCTTTATCTTCCCTCGCTGGGTTTTGCCTTTAAATGTCATGGCTGCATCCCAGCCCCTGAGAGAGACGAGGAGCAAATACCAGCCTTTGGAAGGGGGGACAGAGTCCCTCTGGGGGTAATCAGAAGGGCAAGTGGATGGAACCTGCAGAAACAAGGCTTCCCCAGGGATAGGTCCCCCCAGGGCAATCTGCTATTCCAGGCACCCTGCTAAATACCAAAGTGCATTCACCACCCACCCCAACCAGCAGCCAGAGACCTTCTGTCCTTGCTCCCAATCTTCCCCAGCCCCTTCCCGCCCCATTAAAACGCAAAAACCACGATAACTTTGCAGATCACTCCTGTGATGTCTCCAGGAGTGATCTGCTCCTCCCGGCCACCCCCCATTCAGCATGGTGGGAATGATGAGGATTTTCCTGGCTCCTCATCCTCATCCTTTTCCCAGCCATGGGGACTGTTCCCAGTGAGGAGTTACCCCCGCGTTCCCCGGTGATGCTGCCAGGGCGTTACAGCTGGCTGTCCAAACGAAATCATTTTTCAACAGCAAACAGAGGAATCTCAGCACATGGGAAAGTCCTGCCCCGCCAATACCAGTTTCACTGGTTGGGCTGAGTCACTCCTGGTTGCTCTTGTCCAAACATGCCTCATGCTGTTCCCAGGCAGGAGCACATTCCCGGGCAGCTGCCACCAGAGCCAGGTCATGCCCCGTGGTCTCCTACCTCTGCCAGGAGCTTAAGGCTGTCTCAGGAGACGCAGAGAAGAGCCATTCCTTCTGCTGATCCCATGTACGATGGGGAAAATAGGACCTGCATGCCTAGGGGTGTCCTATAAAATCTTCAGAGTATCACCTTTCCCCTAAAAAAAACCAGCAGGATCCTTAGTGGAGGGGAGGAGGTGGGGAAAAAGGGAGGTCTCCTTTCACTAATGCCTTAATTAAGTGCATATGGAGGAAAAGCAGAGCATTAATCTGGCCTGCAATGGGAGCCAGGACTTTGTGGAGGCCACGGATGGGAAGAGCAGGGCAGGCACCTGGGCGTATCAGTGAGAGGACTCAACCTTCACCTTTGAGTCAAGCTCCTGCCCTGCAGTTAATTGCTGGGTGTTAATCGCCATCAGGGGAGCTGCCCCAATTGGCACCAGCAGAGGTGGTGCCAAGGAAGCACCTTTCTGGCAGGGTGGGCATGCTGGCCCCTTGGCCACTGTGGATGTGGGGGGGATGCACCTCTCTTTCTCATGGGGCACCCCACAGCTGTGAGCCCTGCAGCACCCCCAGGGAAAGCTGGCCCAGGACATGAGGAGCATCCAGCTCAGCAGAGCACGGATCCATTGGGAAACGCAGATGGTCTGGAGGCACCTGTGGTGCCCAGGTCACAGCTTGGAAACTGTGGAGCTTTATCCTCTCCTTGCAGCCCGGTGGGCTCTGCTGGAGATAAACCCTCTGTGTCATAAACCTGGCCCAACTCCCTCACACTTACCTGATGTTTCTTATGGTTTCCACCAGGAGGTTTTCTGAGCACCTTGCTAGTTCACACCCCAGCCTTGCCCCTCCAGGAATAATCTCTCCCCTTGGCTAATCCCAAATTCCCCTTTTTTCTCCCATGCTTGTGTGTTTGCAGATGTAAAGGCTGAGGTACCAGCAACCCCCCAAGCAAGTGCTTCGCTTCCCAGGAACAGCGGCCCCATCCAGGAGCAGCCCTGCAGGTCCTGAGGGTAAAAGCCCTCGTGGACCTCCCCTGGAGGCCACGAGCTTTCTTCCCACTGGTTTTCCCAGGGAATCCGTTTGCTGGGAATCCTGCAGCCCAGGGATTGGAAAATATCAGCAAATCCCTCCTGTACCTGTTCTCAACACAGAAGCACGACGACAGAAAATGTCCTGATCGGTCCCTCGTTACCAGAATTTTCTAAGTGGCAGGAAAAAAAAAAAAAAGGCTAATGTTTATCAGATGCTCCTGGCACTTTTGGGCCACAGAGCAGCAGGGGAGGAGCATGAGCCACTGCATCCGAGCAGCAAATTGGATTTTTATCCTGTGAAACCAAATTGTTCTCCCGATGGGATTGGTATGCATTCAGACAATTTCCAGGAAGGTAAAACCAGCTCCTGAGCCGGAGTAAGGAATCTTAGAGCTTAGGTCTGTGGAAATCCCATGATGTTTTGTACAACACCCCCTCTCTGTGCCCAGTAAGCCATCCCTACTGGGCAGCCAGCACCCCATAGTGATGTCCAGCACCCCCAGAGCAGAGGGAGCTGCAGGGACCACAGTCGGGTCCCCCCATCCAGTGACACCCCCCCCCAAGTCACAGAGAACAATGACAGCAGACTCACAAACTCCGCTGGCGCGGGGAGGAATCTGCCCGACCCCATCCTGTGACAGCCCCAGACGAACCAGAAATAAAGATGGATGAGAAGAGGCTGGCTGAGAGCGTGGTGGTTTTTTCCTCCGGGGAGGGCTTTGCTGTGGTTACGGTGTTTGAACAGCCCGATGCTCGGGATGGCACGTTGGCAGCAGCGGGGCTCGCTGCCCAGGCTTGCCCTGCTGCTCACGTAGGGAGAGATGGATCTTGTCTCCCCATTGCTGGTGACAGAAACAACAGGGGAGGGGGCAGAGCCATCCTGACCCCCCAGGGAGAGCTGGCTGTAAGCTCCTGCATCTCCAGGGCTGCCCTGAGTGATGGTTTGACCTTCAGTACCAAAGACTTTTCTGGTACAATATCACGTGAGGGGGAGATGCTCGGGGGGATGATGCTCAGGGGGATGATGGGACATACACAACTGAGGAATGTGCATAAACTAAGAATCTTGATTTTAAAAGCCTCCTGTCTTTGTGTGGGATCCATGCGGAGCCATGTTCAGGTGGGAGAGGCACAAGCCCTGCCCGGGAGGCTGTGGGTCTCTGCGGGAGATGGGGCAGGCTGGGAGGTGCAGAACAGACCCCAATCTCCTACGCATTCAGCCACAGCAAGGCTGGAAAACACAGACATTAGGATTCTTTATTCTCACCATCTCCACTTCCTAGGACAGCTATCACCACCAAAGCATGTGGTTAGGTGGTCAGGTAAACATCAGTGCACGCAGCCACCTGAAATTCATGGAAATGCCTGGCTCTGGGGACAGAGGAGGCCACCAGCAGTTCCTGGACCGTACAGCAGTTCTCCATTCATGGGCACTACCTGAGCACATCACCTCTTGCAGGCTTAAAGCTCTTCATTTCTCACTCCCTTAAGGTCTCCCAGCAAATGTGGAGGTCTCCTGCTCACCACCAGCAAACGCAATGGGAGGGGATGAGGAAAGGAAAACCAAAGGAAATCAGTCTGTCACAAAACGGAACTGAAAAGAAAGTCTAAAAATAGTCACGCTCCAGGATGCTCTACACAGTGCCCAGTGCCTTCTTTAAGGCCTCATCCCATGGATCATCAAGGTGTCCATCACCCTCCTCCCAGGGGAGGCAGCAGAAGTGCCAGGTACCGGGCACCATCCCAAGCTGGTTCTTCACTGGAAAGTTTGCCAAGTCACAAGCTGAGCCATTGTCCACGTCTGTCACAGGACAGAGCTCAACTGTCACCATAAGTGACACAAACATAACCCAGAGCAAACATCACATTTGCAACACTGCTCTGCACAGATTTTCCCTGTCCTCCTTGTACCAAAAAAACCCCTCAAATACTTCATATTTTGAAGGCATGGGGCTGGCACCTGCAGGTATTCCCCAGGGAAGAGCAGCAGGAAAATTCCTAAGGGATCTCCAGGCTGTCCCCAGCTTGTTTCTGACCTCCCAGAACAGCTTCTTCCCACCAAGCTGGTGGGCAAGCAGAAGGTCCCAAAGGCGAGCAGCTTCCTGGTGAGTGTCTTGGGTGTTTGATTTAGAGTCACACTTCCACCCGTTCATCTGGGTAAGTCCAGGATGAGCCATCACAGCCCTCTCCTCTGCCCCACAGCTTCTTCACGCTGCAGTGTATGGACAGCTTTTATTTCAGCCTTCCCCAGCCCCCTCTGGTCACCTGCCCATGAACCAGCCCTGGTGTGTGTTGAGCGCGGTGGTCTCGATGAACTGGCAGAGACAGGGCACGTTGCTCTGCTCCAGGTGTCCCCCTGCCATGGCCCGGGGGAGCTGGCCGGTGACCAGGAGCCGGACGTAGCATCCGCTGAAGATCACCAGGAGCTGCTGGGCCATCACCTGGAACGAGCACGAGAAGTGTCAAGAGCAGAGCATCAACCTGCAGGAAGCGTGGATGATGCATTAAAAATACCATTTTCTCCCTCCTTCAAGGACTGTCCTTGTCTGAAAGAAACAGGATGAGAGCCAAGGGTATATATAACTGTCCCAGATCCCCTTCTGGTCAGCAGTGCTGGCACACTGTCCCCACAGGGGAGTGACATGACATGACCCCTCGCCAGTGGGTGGCCAGGGAGCAGGCTGATGGAGACCTGCCTGCTCTGTCACTGCCTCCTGGTGCTTTTCTTTTTGCCTGTAGACAGCCAGAAAGCTTCAATCTGCAGGGACGTCACCTGCACTGAATTAGCTCAGTAACAGTAAGGGGAAAACTGTAAAATAAATCAAAATCATCCCTTTTGAAGCTTCTTGCTGAGCGGGAATGAGGACACATTTGTTGCTCAGCATGGCACAAGTCTTTGAAGGCATGTTCCATGGAGGAAACAAAGGCTGGGCAGGGCCATGTCTCATCCCCATCCCGGACACAGGCACTGGATCCCTGCATGGACCCTGGGAGGTTGTCTACCAAGCAGGGATCCCAGCCACCAGCAAGAAAAAGCCAAATCCATTAATTCCTCAAGGATTAAGCACCAGCTGCTCAGCAAACATTAACTGCTTAGCAGTGTCAGGGTTGGAGAAGGTGTTTGCAGACTTTCAGGCTTCCAGGTGCAAATGGGTGAAAAAGGAGGCGTCCCCACCTTGCTTTGTGGCTGCTGGGACAAGTTTTGGAGTCAAGGTTGGGTGGGAAATGATTTGGCACCTCTGTCCATTGGGGAGGGATGTTTCATTACCTCTGGTGGGCCCTCGGGAACGAGGCGGAGCAGCTCGTTGCACGTCACCCGCTCTTTATTTAGGTTCCCTCTACTGGATAAGAGAGGGGACTCTTCACACGAAGCCTCCTCCTCTGTCCCCGGATCGGGCTGAACCGCCGCCTCCATGACCACACAGAGCTGGTCCAGGCTGTGCCGCAAGCCCGACTGGAAGAGAAAGAGATTTTGGGGCATCTCCAAAGGCAGGAGCAATAGTGTCGTGAGGACAGTCTTTAAAGGGCATGATTTCCTCCTGCATGCTTTTTACTCCTGGGAATTACCACCCCAAGAGTCAAAACCAGCATTGGCCAAGAGCGCCTTCATTCCACAGCCCTGCTGCCATCAGCTGCTCCCAGCGAGATGGTCACAGCCCAGCACAGGGAATTTTGTCTTTAAAAACTATGAGTTCTGTCAGCCAATGCGCCAATCGGTGTGTTTCTGTCCATCCCCTCATCTGCCTCTGTTGGCTCATGCCATGAGATGAGCAGCCTTGAGGTTTTTGGAGGGTTGTGCCCCCTTCACCTCCCATCCCTCGGCCGTGCTCAGCCAGGGCACCTCAGTGCCAGAGAGCGTGGTGTTTGTGTGTTACACACCCACACAGGGGAAAACGTTTTCTGAAGGCCAAGAGGACAACATTTTTATACAGCTAACCCAGTCCAGCGTTTACTTGTCCCTCAGGCTATCACATTTATTTCAGGAGGACAGCACAAGGTGTCAGCTATTTCAAGTTGTGGCACGTGCTTTCAAATTTGCCCTTGACTCTTGATGACTTTCCTTTATTAAAGTTGTCTGGTTAATTATCCAGACACACACGTGCCACAGGGCTTAATGAACTGCACCAACAGGCGCAATTTATCCACCTCTCAGTCTGTCCAGCTCCCAGTTCACAGCAGGGGATGCCCAAGAGGACACTCAAACACTCAGTTCTCCTTGTCCACCTCCATCCCACCAAAGCAGGGACGTAGGGGTGGACC
The DNA here is from genome assembly GCF_001431845.1 of Calidris pugnax. Classification (NCBI taxonomy): domain Eukaryota; kingdom Metazoa; phylum Chordata; class Aves; order Charadriiformes; family Scolopacidae; genus Calidris; species Calidris pugnax. Next base: position 2,102,718 of record NW_015090961.1, on the reverse strand, counting down.
TACACGTGTCACCATAAGATCTTGGGCTGTGCCCGCTGTCACTTACCTCTCGTGTCCTCTGCAGGTCCATGATGTGGGCTGACAAGGACTGGAGGCAGCGCTCGGGGCTGAAGTGCACAAACCACAGCTGGGACAGGCAGGGTTAAGGAAGCATCTTTCCATGCTTCCTCCACCATCTTCATGCAGGTCATGGCACTGACCTCGCAGGAAGCGGAGCAAAGGCTGGTGGTGCCCATGGGATGCTCAATATGCAGGAACCAAATAACACATCGTGGGGCTAATTTTAAGCCAAGAAGGACTGGGCTATGGCGAAACTTCAAGGTAAAGGGGACGAGCAGAGGGGTGGCAGGGAAGGAGGACATTGCTCCAGAGGGCAGCCAGTCCTCCTTGTGCACCTCCTGCACCCTTGGGGGGGTGAAAACTGGGATAACTCAGGGCCATTGCCCATCACTCATCTCAATGGCCTTACATCTGTATAAGCTGGTGGGTCACCTTGACTTAACTCCCCAAAACTCCTTCCTCCTTTCTTTCATTTGTTTCTATGAATTCATCCTATTTATTTTTTTTGCAAAATTTACTGTACTTGGTGCTTGCCTTCAGGACAGAGGCACTGTTTGTGAAGAGCCTACCAAGAGCAACGTGTTGGGGATGCCAACTTTGAGAGCAGCAGCCCCCCAGGAAGCAGCCAAAGGTCTGCCCTTGTACATCTACTCAAGCTGCCATCATCAAGGTGATTCAGGAACAACATAAAAACTAGAAGGTTAGAACAGATCTGACATTGGAGCAGACTGAGAAATCGTAAATCCTTGGGTTGTTTTCTGTTCTCGGGCAGTCCTGGGACACATCAGTAGAGGTGACCTTGGATTAGTCCTCACTGAGGTGCAAAACTATGCTGGTCTGAACAAACGTGTAATTCAAGTTCTTGAGTGTTTCCTCCTCATTCTGCATGACTTCACCCCTGCCAGCTCTCCTGCGGTATTCCCTGCCCCCTTCTCTGACCCTCTGCTTCACCGTCGGTTCCCTCTCCATTTCTATTTTGTACCTCTCTGTATAGATGGGGTGGAGTGAGTTCTACCAGCAAGTCTGGGAGACCACCTCTATCACCTTCCAGTGACAATTTCATGCTGTCTTAAAACTCTCTTATTTCCCCTAAATCTTTGTCTAGTCCAGAACAGGTATCTCTATAAAGCAGCAAATGAGCTTCCCCCTACCTGGTGCCTTCAACCTGCATTTTTAACAGGCCATGAAGGTCAGAAGTGCTTGGCAGCTACAGACCTGTCTGCCAGGCACAGCCCCGTGAAATCAAGCTCTTTAACATGCCTGAAAGAGGAAGCCCAGGGCTACAAAATACCCAGGGAGGAGAGACACTTGGATGCTGTTGGCTTAGTTTGTCTCTGCAAGGCAGAACATGAGCTCTTGGGGATGGAAACTGGTTTTCTCTGTGCTGGGTTGATTTTTATTTGCCATAGGCACATTGCTGTCACTCTGCTTGTAATGAGAATCATCACTGTCATGTAAGTGTCATACACTTTCAGGAATAATTGCCTGCCCAAAGGACTAATCCCACTTCAGTCTTTTAGACTCATTATTTCATATTGCCTTTGGGCATGTCTCAATCTTCACTTACAGGAGAAATAAAAATACACAATCCCTCTTTCCATCCAATAGGTGAAAAGAAAAAAGCAAAAAAAAAAATCCAGAAATCAAACTCACTGGACATCCTCATGGATCAATAAATAACTCCATGTCATTAGCTACCCAGGAAGGGGTACAAATGATTCCCTACAGAAAGGATACTTGTAGGATGTTGTGTGGCCCGTCCAGGGCATCTGTAATCCCCAGTATTAAACTGTGTTTGATAAAGATTTCGTTGACGGCCGCCAGCCTCACATCTGTATTCATATTTATCTATTAGAGAATGCAGGAAAAATTAACACACTTTACAGCAAAGGTTGGGCCAGCCTACAGCTACAAACCACATCTGGATAATCCCAAATACCACATCTCTGGATGGAAAGCAGTGACAAGAGCAGTCTGTGATAGGCAGGATTGTCACCAGCCATCAGTGTCGGGCCAGCCACCGCTAGTGGATGTCTGTGGAGCCAGAGATCTCACCAAGGATTATTTCTTTTCTAGATGAGATGTCTGAAGTGGAGTCGACTTCCAGTACCATGATCTCTTTTCCTTTCCCAACAGTCCCTGAGTGAAGGACTCCTTTCCTGAACCTCTGTGCACCCACACGTTTGCCACGTTTCCCTTTGGAACAATCACTGCAATGCTGTGGTTAGAGACTTGCCCCAAAATCCACTCACAGCAGTGCAAAGACCCCTCTGGATTTTGAATCAAGCCTTTCCAATATTGATCTTCAGATCGCTCCTTAGAAATTTCCATACTCCTGTGATTCCTACAAACAAAACTTGACAACAACCAAGCAGTGGATGCTGGAGGATGGTTGGCTCTCATGTTAACATCATCTCTATGTTCTATGACTTTATTGCAGCTTCTCTGGGTTAGAATCATAGAATGATTTGGCTTGGAAAGGACCTTAAAGATCATCAAGTTCCAACTCCCTGCCCTGGGCAGGGACACCTCCCACTAGAGCAGGTTGCTCAAAGCCCCATCCGGCCTGGCCTCGAAGCTAGGAGCTGCCTTTTTGTCCAGAGCACCGCAGAGGCAAAATTAAACGATGCTATTAATGGCTGCACACAGCCAAGATTTCAAGGACTATCGTCAGGAGCAGGACAGGAGCCAGGTTTTCTGATGAGCCCCTGTGGCTTCCCACCAGCCGTGGGAGCATGAACCATGCTCTGCATTGGGTTGCGTTATCTCCAGCGACAGCAGGTGCTTTGAGCCCGCCTGCCGGGCTCCAGCACCTACTTTTTAGGCATTACAACATCTAACTTGGCTGTAAAACATCCCTTGCCTGAACCTGATCTCCAAGTCTGCAGTAAAAATATTCCCTTCCTCCCTGGATAAATGCGTTCTTCATACCTATCTAGGAGATGACCCGGGTCCCAGCTCTTTGGTGGGAGGGGGTCCTGCTCCCCGTGTGCCCACTGGCAAGTGGCCTCCTCTCACCTTCCTCTGGCGACGATCGATAACCAGTATCACAACCACAGTGACCACTACAGCAGCCAGGGTCACCAGCACGCTGGCCTCCCAGTAGCGTCCGAAGGAGCACAGCTGGACCGTGGAGTAAATGTTTGTCCAGAGAGACACGTAGAAAACCTATAAAAGCCCAGAGAGACTGATGGTACTCACAAAACTACGGAAGTGAGAAAAGTCAAGAGAGGAAGAAAACTACCAGGGTTAATACCTTGCCATAAATTCAGTCACGTGAGATTTTCAGAGGGTGAGAAAGGACAGAAGTTCCTTCCGATAATAAATAGCGGAAAGAAAGGAGTAGAAAAACTGAGCGAGCGCTAGTTTATTATAAAAAATTGCTGGTCATCAAAGACAGAGAGTGAATTATTAACAATGATTCATACCTAGGAAGGATTTCAACCGAGTTCTTCCATTTAGATAAGAAATGCACTCACTGAGGCATATTGATAATCCTTCTAATGGAGCCTGTATTTAGAAAGCTCCTATGTCAAAGCACTCAAGGTGCTGCAGAGACTACTCAATTACAGTAACGCTCAAATGGTGGACACAGACACGGGGCTCAAGGACTATCTTAAGGACTAACAAATATAAGGCACAAAGGCAAAACTGAATTCATTTGGCCTTTACTTCAGAAAGCATGGATTTGGGCAGGAGATAGCCTGAAAGCAAAGATGACATATGACACAGAGTGTCACAGCATCATCTGGCAATAATATAACTCATTTGCACTAAACAGGCACCAAAACCCTCAAAACACTGAGCACCAATTCCTACAATATTACTGAAAGGAGGAGAAGACACTTATAATGGTTTAAATGCAATTAAAATGAAGGAGTCAGATTTTATGACGCCCTCAGCACGCTGCAAAGTATCAACCTTACAGAAGATCACAGAATGGTCAGAGTTGGAAGGGACCTTAAAGATCATTGAGTTCCAACCCCCTGCCCTGGGCAGGGACACCTCCCACCAGACCAGGTTGCTCCAAGCCCCCTCCAACCTGGCCTTGAACCCCTCCAGGGATGGGGCAGCCACAGATTCTCTGGGCAACCTGGGCCAGGCTCTCACCACCCTCACAGCAAAGAATTTCTTTCTAGTATCTAATCTAAATCTCCCCTCTTTCAATTTAAAATCATTACCCCTCATCCTATCACTACATTCCCTGATAAAGAATCCCTCCCCACCTCTCCTGTAGCTCCCTTAAGGTACTGGAAGGCTGTTATAAGGTCTTTGGAGGAGCTTCCTCACCAGAAGCAGCCAAACAAGACCAGACAAGCAGCTCAGTATCCAAAGTTGACTGCTTCATTGGTGTGAATTAGCATCAGGACTAGAATATCTACAGATTTTTAAAATCAAGTTAAAAAAAGCACCTGGTGTAGGTAACACCACCTCAGCATATGCTGGTCATACAGCAAAGGACAACTCACTTCTGTGGGACTACCAGCAAGGGGTTGGAGAAGGTGCCTTGCCCTCCATTCTGTCAACTGGGATTTCCAAAGGAGCCTTAAGCTCACTAAGAGGTGTGAAAACCAGTATCCCTTCCCCATCCAACCCCATCTCCCTCCCTGGGCACAAGAACCCCAGTTGTTCTTGCATCTCAGCAAGCACGTGTCTATGACAACCCTGGGAGAGACCCCACCATCCTTACCACAGCGATGGCTATCTGGAACACCCTGGAGTTGTAGAACATGTACCGTCTCACTTCGGGAGTCAGGACAGCATCCTGGATCAACCTTCTCCACTCATCCGCTGCCACCTGCTCAGGGAGCAAACAGCAAAGTGGGGCCACCCACTCCAGTTTTGGGTCCACAGTCCCACCAGAACTAGCCTGGTCAGTCATCGTGGGGCCAAGGCTGTCAAAGCAACTCAAAATTCTGCGCCAGAGCACCCACACACACACAGAGACCTCCAGTCTCACCCATACAGCTGTCACAGACAAAAACTCATGTTCTTTCCTCATTTGCAGTGAGTAATATCTCCCTGGAAAGTGCAGGGAAAGTCACAAGAGAGAACCATCCTTTCATGACAAAGGACAAGACAAGACAGATTGTCCCAGGGATGTTCCATCCCATTAGAGTGACTTTCAAGCCACTCACTATGTTGAATGGGTTTCTTCATGGAGGTTTAAGCCAACTTCATTACAGTTGACTTGCAGTCCACGGGGAATAGACCAAAGTTGAACTGAAACAAGCCACTCAAACCAAAAACAAAAAGAAAAGCTGTCTGTGATGTGGGTGGAAACACAAACGATGCTGATCTGGGCAGCATTCACTCCTACAGGGTCCCAAGGGGAGATTACGTACAAGGAGCTTACCTGAACCCCAAGGGACTTCAGTTTCTCTGCACAAAGCTCCATGTCGAAGGAGGTGGCTGAGCAGTTGTTGTCCGTGCTGAGCACCATCAGCACCTGGCCATCGAGGGGTTCTGCAAGAGACAAAACGAGTCACGACATGGGTTTTTCCCCCAGCAGCTGAAGAGCACGTGGCGAAGGGAATGCTGAGGAACACAGACCACCCTGACATGTTTTAAATTGATCCAGAACCTCCCCTTGGTTCACAAGGAGCACATCACAAGGAGCTTTGGAAGCAGCCTGATGTCCCCTGTAAGGAAACAGCCTACAGAAAGGAAGGAAGCCCCAAACACATTCCAGGAGTGAATAGTCAGAGATAACATGAAGCCCTGATCTTCAACAGAGTAATGTCTTGCCTCACTGATCCCTAACTGAAAGGACAATGGACTCAAGCTGCGCGGTGTGCTTAGGTTATCTGCCTCTTAGAGAGGTGTCCCATTGCCTACCCACCTCACCCATCACGAGGAAAAGCTTGAGTGATCAAATTAAAGTGTTTGCCAATAATCACATTGTCCAAGATGTCACAGGGCTGCATGGGAGCATGAGCCTGATAGGTCCTCCAGAGTCAAGGTCCCCGCTCCAGCAGTGCTCCTGGGCAGCATGGCTCTGCTCAGCCCTCTCAGCTTCCCAGTTTCAGCCCAGGCTGGGATCAGAGACACAATCTAGAGACCCAAGCTGCGGCCAGGAGCCTAGAAAGTGTGAAGACATCCTGTCCTAGATTTGAGGAGCAGGCTGCTTGAAGCCGAGGCAGATCAGGAGGCTGTGGCACAGGAGAGCTGTGATCTCCAGGCATCTCATCTGCCATTCATCTAGAGTTTACACAAGCTGTGCTATGTCAAGAGGAAGAGATTGGGTCTAAGGAAGTGCCTTGTTCAGGTGGGATCTTGTTTCACTGAAATGTTTCACCTGGCTTTCCTTCCCCTTTGCAGATCCGGGGTCAGCCTGGTGTCCCCTGGGAGGACATCTCACTGAAATGCCACTTAGTGCTCTCCCAGCTGGCTGTGCACAGCGTGCACTCACTTTTCCCTTCTCTCCCACTTACGTCCTCCATCCTCATCATCTCTTCACTGCTCAGGAGCAGGAGACGCCAAGCGAAAGAGGGCAATTACATTACAGCAGGGGCATCATCTCTTCACTGCTCAGGAGCAGGAGATGCCAAGCGAAAGAGGGCTTTACAGCATTACAGCAGGGAGTGACCGCATCGAGTCAAAAAGGGAAGAGCAGATGCATCTGAAACCTCCAGGATAACAAGGTCCTGTTTGTTTGCTGAGGTTTATCTCCTCCTGACACAGGGCAGTGGAGGCGGTGAGTGTAAAGCAAGAATAAAAACAAATGATTGGGCTCGGATCTCCTGTTCTCCATGGCTTTGGTCAAGTTTGGCACAGAGTTTGGTAAGTTGGGTGCCAGGCTGAGACCCCCGAGATGTGCAGAGGGGCTCAGCTCCTTGACCTCTGCTGGAGCGACAAGAGCTGCTTTGCCCCTGCAAAACCTGAGCTTTGAGGAGGTGCCGGGGGCTGAGCAAGCAAAAAGGGGTGCCCTGGTGAATGGTGGGTGGAGGTCTTGGTAAGAAGAGCCATCCCTGGCACTGCCCTCTCTCTCTGCACAGTATCTCAGGTGGTTTCAGGAACGGTGCTGCAGAGAGGGAGCAAACTATTACTGGGGAAGGGGGTCACTTGGGAAGCACAAGCCCAGATTCCCAAAGATTTCTTGACTTTTGAAGGCCAAGAGGACTTCCAGGGTCCTGGTTTTCAATAGGTGGATGTCCGTTCATTCCTGTGTACCGGGCTTTCCAAAAAAGTCAAAGTGTCTCCATCCCTCCCCCAAAAAACGCTGCAATATCCATAATGTTTAGTTACTTTTGCAAATGAGATGCTGTTAATGAGCATCTTTGAAAAAAATCTGTCCTCTGGTATTTTAAGGGCCCCGTACTCAGCACCACCTTCCTCCTCATGAGAGGGCTCCCTTACCTTTCACCCACTGCAGGGATCCTTCCTTCAGATCACTCTTACAGAAGAGGATGGAAGAGAGAGACCCCTTTTTCTCAGTTCCACCAGCTTGGGGTTTATGGGCCATGCTGAAGGTGCCTCTCTTTGAGGGACTCTGTGTCGGATTGTCAGAAATTCAGCGCTTTCTATATCCACCTTGTCTTCCACCGCCAAGAAACACCGATTCAGCCCCAAAGCAGCCGCTTGCATCCACCTTGCCTTCCACCGCCAAGAAACACCGATTCAGCCCCAAAGCAGGCGCTTGCTCTCCTCACTGGGGAGAAAATTGCGAAATCCTCATTCACGCTCCCGCCGACAACTTGCTTGAGATCCTGCTTTCCACGAGCGGGGAGGCATTTTCCAGCCCTGAAAAGAGGAAAAAAGAAAATCCCGTGTGTTGCAGAGACTGTAAATGAAGGGGAACATCCCCTCTGCTCTTTGGACCCCGCTCCCCGAGGATGTTATCACCAGGTGGGTGTCAGCCAGCCGCAGGCGCAGCATGCACAGTCTCACCTTTCACTGCCATTACCTTTTATTTTCACAGAATCACAGAGTCTTCTAGGTTGGAAGGGACCTTAAAGATCATCTTGTCCAACTGTCAACCTAACTGACAAAAATAGTCACCCACACAACAAACAAGGAGCATCATCACTAAACCAGACCTCCCAGCACTACATCAACCCGTCTTTTGAACACCTCCAGGGATGGGGCCTCAACCACCTCCCTGGGCAGCCCATTCCAATGCCTGAGAACCCTTTCAGTGAAAAAATTTTTCCTAATATCCAGCCTGAACCTCCCCTGGCGCAACTTGAGGCCATTTCCTCTTGTCCTGTCGCCTGTGACTTGAGAAAAGAGACCGACCCCCATCTCTCTACACCCTCCTTTCAGGGAGTTGTAGAGAGCAATAAGGTCTCCCCTCAGCCTCCTCTTCTCCAGGCTGAATAACCCCAGTTCCCTCAGCCTCTCCTCATAAGACTTATTCTCCAGACCCCTCACCATCTTTTTTAACTTAATAGGTGGAAAATTTACCCATAAACATTCCTTGAATTATCCCGATGTCCTGAAATATCCAGATTTTGTAAAAAGTTAGTCGAAGGATAAGCAGGTTTCCTCCTTGCGAAGCCAGAAGGCTTTTTGCTGGCACCTTCAGGAGAAAGGAGGGCTCCCTCCCTCCCGGCAGCCACGGCGGGTGATTCCCCACGGCACCGAGGAGTCGGTGCAGGTGGAGGAAGAAAAACGCACCCACTGAAGGCAGGGACAAGCAGGAGCTCTCACCCCACATCGGCGAAGCCTTTGAGGGTCCCTCCTGTCCTTCCCCCCCCTCTTCTCTCCGCCACCGGCACCGCGAGATGCCAACAGGGCACGTCCCTGCGGCGGGCACCCTGCCCACGGGTTTTCCAGGCAAAGGTTGCTGACGTAGGTCTCCAACCTCCTGCCAGCATCCGCCAGTTATTAAAGCAAATGCTTGGAAGGCTCTGAAGTTTACTTTTCAATTATCTTCCACTCCCGCGGCTCCGCTGCGTCCGCGCTGGCTCTTCCAAAACTATCATTTGCTTTTTCACCTCTGCTCTGTCTGTCTTTTGCACCAGGAGCCTGCTGCTCTCTCTTGGTGTAAAGGTCCCTCAGGGTCCTTCCAAAGAGTGTTGCTTTATTTGTGACTGATGGTGGTTTCTGCAATTACCCCCCTCCTTGCACAAAGCCAGGATGGTCACTGGTGGGGGGACTGTCAGGAAGGAAAATGAGGCAAGAGAAACACAAAAGGCTCTCCTGATTGCAGAAAAAAACCCACAGAAGGCTGAAAACTCATACTTAAAGGAATGAAGCCGTGGCACACGTAGCACAAGAGGTGTGCAATGTGTGTGTGTGTACATGTGATGAACACAACACCCACTCTTCATCACCAGTGAGGTGAGGAGAAGTTCTGCTGTACATTGAGCAGGGCTCTTCCAGAGCCATTTCCTTGCAGAGCAGGGGCAGACACGTGTCACCAAGCACCTCTCCCGGCACCGAAAGGTGGATTCACACACTGAGATTTCTCACTCCTTTCCCCTTTTGCCATCAACCTCTTCAGGTTAGCGTCAAACAGGAGAGAAAATGAAAAAAAAGGACAGAAAAGACCGTGCAAACCAGCAGCAGAGAGTGAAAAACCAGCTGGAAAAAAAAGGAAAACCTAATTAAAACCTACCACCCTGTCATTGCTGCTGTCACGTTAAGTTAGAGGTGAGTCAAGGCTCTCTGGTGTGGATGTGGAGAATTTTGAGTCCCTGGAGGACAGTCCCCAGAAAGGGACAGAGGGTCAGGGCAGCTCAGCCCGTCCCAGGGCTACGGGAGGGAAAGACCCTTCCCCTGCCAGGACCAGTTTGGCAGAAGAAGGAGCTTTGCTTTCACCACTTCGTGCAGCACAGACTCCTTTGGCTCCGCTGCCTTTTACTGCAAAACGACTGCCCATTTTTAGAGATCAGCCCCCCCAAAACTTTCCTCTGCCTCCTGCTGTGCTAACACAAGGGACACTGTCTCCTCTGCGCTCCCCAGGCTCTCTGTCTCTATGTCTCTTCTTATTCTTCATGCATCGCCAACATCCCTCTGGTGACTTTGCCTCCTTCAGGCCACGGACATTCCTTTCAGGACACCTCCAATCTCTGGCCAAACAGCAGAGAATCATAGAATGGTTTGGGTGGGAAGGGACCTTAAAGACCATCCAGTGCCACCCCCTGCCCTGGGCAGGGACACCTCCCACCACACCAGGTTGCTCCAAGCCCCCTCCAACCTGGCCTTGAACCCCTCCAGGGATGGGGCAGCCACAGCTTCTCTGGGCAACCTGGGCCAGGCTCTCACCACCCTCAGAGGGAAAAATTTCTTCCCCACATCTCATCTCCATCTCCCCTCTTTCAGTTTGAAACCCTTCCCCCTCGTCCTATGGCTCCCCTCCCTGATCCAGAGTCCCTCCCCATCTCTCCTGGAGCCCCTTGAGGGACTAGAAGGGACTCTAAGGTCTCCCCGGAGCCTTCTCTTCTCCAGGCTGAGCACCCCCAACTCGCTCATCCTGTCTTCATAGGAGCCCTCTGATCATCTTTTTGGCCCTCCACTGGACCGGCTCCAACAGGCTCATGTCCATCCTACCCAGCAAGTTCCATGTCCAGAGCAGTTGGCAGAGGCTTACCTGGTCCAGCTCACCTCCTGCTGCTGGGAAGGCAGCTCAGCTCCCTCCTCCTCCTCCTCACGGTCTTTTATCTACCATCAACCCACTCTGCACCTCCCAGGCGCCTCAATGTCCCACCACAGGGAGGGGAGGTCTCTGGTCCCCCAGCCCCAACCTGCGTGGAGAAGGTCGCTCTCTTCCTTGCATCTCCTGGGCACCAAGGACTAAGCCGGCGCAGCTCAGATGAGGCAAAAAGCCTCCACACCCCCACGCTACCTCTCATCACCCCAAGCTGCAAGCACCGACTTGCAAAATCTCCCTGGCACATGTGACTTTTCCCCCCCCCGGGCTGGTGTCAGAAGAGTGGTTTTAACCCTCTAGAGTTCCTCAAAAGCGTTTCCCCACTGGGCGCGGCCGTTGGGAGGAGATCCCACCACCGGTGTCATCCTCACCTTTCACAGGGTGGGGGTCCAGAGCTGGAGCAAGCTAAAGGTTGGGAAGAGCTGAAAAGCAGTGCAGACGGAAGGCTGTCCTCCTCCTCCTCTTCCTCCTCCTCCTCCTCCTCAATGTGCTGGGCAGGACTCAAGAAATCCCAAGGTTGCAAGGATGCATGTGAATGTTATCAGGAACAGCCAAGCATCGACGACAGGGCTGGGGGAACCAGAAGAGGTGAAGGAACATCTCAAGGTTAAGAAAGGGTGACTGCATATTTAGCAAAAAAGTTGTGTTAAAGCACAGAGACACAGAGAGAACATCCGGGGGGGGGTGGGGAGGGGAGGAAGTGTAACCCGAGAGAGAGGGTGGAAGTTTCCTCTCCAGCTGCTGTGCTCCAAAGAAAAGCAGTGGGCTCGGAGACAGGGTCAGAGAGACCCCCCCAGAGCAGCTTCACCTGCTGGGGACACCATCCCTTTCATGCAGGGATGATGCCAAGAGGGACCACAGGAGAAAAGACTCCTTCACCTGGGAATCATGGTTTGATGGCTCACCGAAAGCTAGAGGATCCGTGAAGGCTGGGAGCTGAGTGAGTCGAGTGTCTCAGTGACTGCTAGAATTAGCAAATAGTTAAAAAAAAAAAAAAGGAGAAAAAAAAAGAAAAGGTTTCATTGCAGTTCTTGTGCTCACTTCCTGGAGAAAACGCCGTACTTCTGGTGGAGGGATGGATTTCCACAGCCCTGCTGGCTGCAGACATGGCTGAGCAATGGGCTCATCACACCACGTGGCTGCGTGGGGAGCAGAGCTGCCTCCAAAACCACTTACCCACACGGGAGCTCGTTACGCTTGGAAAACTGGCAACTCCCATCGTCACGTCGTCCAGGTATTGAGAAAAATCAGATAAATCCTCTGGCTGGTGTCATTAGCTCCAGGCCCAGCTCAAACCCCCGCCCAAGATAGGGCCACGCAAAGCTCCGAGGTTCTTTTGCAAACCCTCCTCATCAAAAGTTTTGGCTTCTCTTCCTCCTCCTCCTCGCCCCTGCGAGGATCCTGACAGAGGGAGAACGCGGTGACCGGAGTGCTTCGAAAGAGCACTGTCAGCTCCCCGCCAAAAAAAACACCCCAGGCAAACCTCTTGGGGAGGAGAGGGGAGGAGGGGGCAATAAACTTGAAAGCAACGCTCATAATTACCCTGCTCATAATTACCCACAGCGCAGACACCGTACACCTCTCGTTTAGCAAGACGTGCGTGTACGGGCTGATCTTGGCACCAGCACCTCATCCCAGCAGCACCAGGAGAAAAGCCCTGCTCCTTTGGGAGGGGTGTTGGGGTGGGGGAAAAAAAAAAGGAAAAGAAAAAAGAAGAGAAAAAAGAAGAGAAAAAAGAAGAGAAAAAAGAAGAGAAAAAAGAAGAGAAAAAAGAAGAGAAAAAAGAAGAGAAAAAAGAAGAGAAAAAAGAAGAGAAAAAAGAAGAGAAAAAAGAAGAGAAAAAAGAAGAGAAAAAAGAAGAGAAAAAAGAAGAGAAAAAAGAAGAGAAAAAAGAAGAGAAAAAAGAAGAGAAAAAAGAAGAGAAAAAAGAAGAGAAAAAAGAAGAGAAAAAAGAAGAGAAAAAAGAAGAGAAAAAAGAAGAGAAAAAAGAAGAGAAAAAAGAAGAGAAAAAAGAAGAGAAAAAAGAAGAGAAAAAAGAAGAGAAAAAAGAAGAGAAAAAAGAAGAGAAAAAAGAAGAGAAAAAAGAAGAGAAAAAAGAAGAGAAAAAAGAAGAGAAAAAAGAAGAGAAAAAAGAAGAGAAAAAAGAAGAGAAAAAAGAAGAGAAAAAAGAAGAGAAAAAAGAAGAGAAAAAAGAAGAGAAAAAAGAAGAGAAAAAAGAAGAGAAAAAAGAAGAGAAAAAAGAAGAGAAAAAAGAAGAGAAAAAAGAAGAGAAAAAAGAAGAGAAAAAAGAAGAGAAAAAAGAAGAGAAAAAAGAAGAGAAAAAAGAAGAGAAAAAAGAAGAGAAAAAAGAAGAGAAAAAAGAAGAGAAAAAAGAAGAGAAAAAAAGAAGAGAAAAAAGAAGAGAAAAAAGAAGAGAAAAAAGAGAAAATTCCAAGTCTAAAGCAATCCCAGTTTTGCTGCTCTGAAGCAGCAGAAAAGGCCACACACTATTACAACTATTATTATTTTATTACACGCTATTATTATTATTATTATTATTATTACATGCTATTATATACACAAGCTGTGTGGCACCGTTGAGACACTGGAAGGAAGGGATGGCA
>NW_015090961.1:2066085-2084624 GCF_001431845.1 Calidris pugnax | reverse complement strand
TCAACCTAACTGACAAAAATAGACACCCACACAACAAACAAGGAGCATCACCACTAAACCAGACCTCCCAGCACTACATCAACCTGTCTTTTGAACACCTCCAGGGATGGGGCCTCAACCACCTCCCTGGGCAGCCCATTCCAATGCCTGAGAACCCTTTCAGTGAAAAAAATTTTCCTAATATCCAGCCTGAACCTCCCCTGGCGCAACTTGAGGCCATTTCCTCTTGTCCTGTCGCCTGTGACTTGAGAAAAGAGACCGACCCCCATCTCTCTACACCCTCCTTTCAGGGAGTTGTAGAGAGCAATAAGGTCTCCCCTCAGCCTCCTCTTCTCCAGGCTGAATAACCCCAGTTCCCTCAGCCTCTCCTCATAAGACTTATTCTCCAGACCCCTCACCATCTTTTTTAACTTAATAGGTGGAAAATTTACCCATAAACATTCCTTGAATTATCCCGATGTCCTGAAATATCCAGATTTTGTAAAAAGTTAGTCGAAGGATAAGCAGGTTTCCTCCTTGCGAAGCCAGAAGGCTTTTTGCTGGCACCTTCAGGAGAAAGGAGGGCTCCCTCCCTCCCGGCAGCCACGGCGGGTGATTCCCCACGGCACCGAGGAGTCGGTGCAGGTGGAGGAAGAAAAACGCACCCGCTGAAGGCAGGGACAAGCAGGAGCTCTCACCCCACATCGGCGAAGCCTTTGAGGGTCCCTCCTGTCCTTCCCCCCCCTCTTCTCTCCGCCACCGGCACCGCGAGATGCCAACAGGGCACGTCCCTGCGGCGGGCACCCTGCCCACGGGTTTTCCAGGCAAAGGCTGCTGACGTAGGTCTCCAACCTCCTGCCAGGCTCCACCAGTTATTAAAGCAAATGCTTGGAAGGCTCTGAAGTTTACTTTTCAATTATCTTCCACTCCCGCGGCTCCGCTGCGTCCGCGCTGGCTCTTCCAAAACTATCATTTGCTTTTTCACCTCTGCTCTGTCTGTCTTTTGCACCAGGAGCCTGCTGCTCTCTCTTGGTGTAAAGGTCCCTCAGGGTCCTTCCAAAGAGTGTTGCTTTATTTGTGACTGATGGTGGTTTCTGCAATTACCCCCCTCCTTGCACAAAGCCAGGATGGTCACTGGTGGGGGGACTGTCAGGAAGGAAAATGAGGCAAGAGAAACACAAAAGGCTCTCCTGATTGCAGAAAAAAACCCACAGAAGGCTGAAAACTCATACTTAAAGGAATGAAGCCGTGGCACACGTAGCACAAGAGGTGTGCAATGTGTGTGTGTGTACATGTGATGAACACAACACCCACTCTTCATCACCAGTGAGGTGAGGAGAAGTTCTGCTGTACATTGAGCAGGGCTCTTCCAGAGCCATTTCCTTGCAGAGCAGGGGCAGACACGTGTCACCAAGCACCTCTCCCGGCACCGAAAGGTGGATTCACACACTGAGATTTCTCACTCCTTTCCCCTTTTGCCATCAACCTCTTCAGGTTAGCGTCAAACAGGAGAGAAAATGAAAAAAAAGGACAGAAAAGACCGTGCAAACCAGCAGCAGAGAGTGAAAAACCAGCTGGAAAAAAAAGGAAAACCTAATTAAAACCTACCACCCTGTCACTGCTGCTGTCATGTTAAGTTAGAGATGAGTCAAGGCTCTCTGGTGTGGATGTGGAGAATTTTGAGTCCCTGGAGGACAGTCCCCAGAAAGGGACAGAGGGTCAGGGCAGCTCAGCCCGTCCCGGGGCTACGGGAGGGAAAGACCCTTCCCCTGCCAGGACCAGTTTGGCAGAAGAAGGAGCTTTGCTTTCACCACTTCGTGCAGCACAGACTCCTTTGGCTCCGCTGCCTTTTACTGCAAAACGACTGCCCATTTTTAGAGATCAGCCCCCCCAAAACTTTCCTCTGCCTCCTGCTGTGCTAACACAAGGGACACTGTCTCCTCTGCGCTCCCCAGGCTCTCTGTCTCTATGTCTCTTCTTATTCTTCATGCATCGCCAACATCCCTCTGGTGACTTTGCCTCCTTCAGGCCACGGACATTCCTTTCAGGACACCTCCAATCTCTGGCCAAACAGCAGAGAATCATAGAATGGTTTGGGTGGGAAGGGACCTTAAAGACCATCCAGTGCCACCCCCTGCCCTGGGCAGGGACACCTCCCACCACACCAGGTTGCTCCAAGCCCCCTCCAACCTGGCCTTGAACCCCTCCAGGGATGGGGCAGCCACAGCTTCTCTGGGCAACCTGGGCCAGGCTCTCACCACCCTCAGAGGGAAAAATTTCTTCCCCACATCTCATCTCCATCTCCCCTCTTTCAGTTTGAAACCCTTCCCCCTCGTCCTATGGCTCCCCTCCCTGATCCAGAGTCCCTCCCCATCTCTCCTGGAGCCCCTTGAGGGACTAGAAGGGACTCTAAGGTCTCCCCGGAGCCTTCTCTTCTCCAGGCTGAGCACCCCCAACTCGCTCATCCTGTCTTCATAGGAGCCCTCTGATCATCTTTTTGGCCCTCCACTGGACCGGCTCCAACAGGCTCATGTCCATCCTACCCAGCAAGTTCCATGTCCAGAGCAGTTGGCAGAGGCTTACCTGGTCCAGCTCACCTCCTGCTGCTGGGAAGGCAGCTCAGCTCCCTCCTCCTCCTCCTCACGGTCTTTTATCTACCATCAACCCACTCTGCACCTCCCAGGCGCCTCAATGTCCCACCACAGGGAGGGGAGGTCTCTGGTCCCCCAGCCCCAACCTGTGTGGAGAAGGTCGCTCTCTTCCTTGCATCTCCTGGGCACCAAGGACTAAGCCGGCGCAGCTCAGATGAGGCAAAAAGCCTCCACACCCCCACGCTACCTCTCATCACCCCAAGCTGCAAGCACCGACTTGCAAAATCTCCCTGGCACATGTGACTTTTCCCCCCCCCGGGCTGGTGTCAGAAGAGTGGTTTTAACCCTCTAGAGTTCCTCAAAAGCGTTTCCCCACTGGGCGCGGCCGTTGGGAGGAGATCCCACCACCGGTGTCATCCTCACCTTTCACAGGGTGGGGGTCCAGAGCTGGAGCAAGCTAAAGGTTGGGAAGAGCTGAAAAGCAGTGCAGACGGAAGGCTGTCCTCCTCCTCCTCTTCCTCCTCCTCCTCCTCCTCAATGTGCTGGGCAGGACTCAAGAAATCCCAAGGTTGCATCAGATGAGTTTCTGTGAATGTTATCAGGAACAGCCAAGCATCGACAACAGGGCTGGGGGAACCAGAAGAGGTGAAGGAACATCTCAAGGTTAAGAAAGGGTGACTGCATATTTAGCAAAAAAGTTGTGTTAAAGCACAGAGACACAGAGAGAACATCCGGGGGGGGGTGGGGAGGGGAGGAAGTGTAACCCGAGAGAGAGGGTGGAAGTTTCCTCTCCAGCTGCTGTGCTCCAAAGAAAAGCAGTGGGCTCGGAGACAGGGTCAGAGAGACCCCCCCAGAGCAGCTTCACCTGCTGGGGACACCATCCCTTTCATGCAGGGATGATGCCAAGAGGGACCACAGGAGAAAAGACTCCTTCACCTGGGAATCATGGTTTGATGGCTCACCGAAAGCTAGAGGATCCGTGAAGGCTGGGAGCTGAGTGAGTCGAGTGTCTCAGTGACTGCTAGAATTAGCAAATAGTTAAAAAAAAAAAAAAGGAGAAAAAAAAAGAAAAGGTTTCATTGCAGTTCTTGTGCTCACTTCCTGGAGAAAACGCCGTTCTTCTGGTGGAGGGATGGATTTCCACAGCCCTGCTGGCTGCAGACATGGCTGAGCAATGGGCTCATCACACCACGTGGCTGCGTGGGGAGCAGAGCTGCCTCCAAAACCACTTACCCACACGGGAGCTCGTTACGCTTGGAAAACTGGCAACTCCCATCGTCACGTCGTCCAGGTATTGAGAAAAATCAGATAAATCCTCTGGCTGGTGTCATTAGCTCCAGGCCCAGCTCAAACCCCCGCCCAAGATAGGGCCACGCAAAGCTCCGAGGTTCTTTTGCAAACCCTCCTCATCAAAAGTTTTGGCTTCTCTTCCTCCTCCTCCTCGCCCCTGCGAGGATCCTGACAGAGGGAGAACGCGGTGACCGGAGTGCTTCGAAAGAGCACTGTCAGCTCCCCGCCAAAAAAAACACCCCAGGCAAACCTCTTGGGGAGGAGAGGGGAGGAGGGGGCAATAAACTTGAAAGCAACGCTCATAATTACCCTGCTCATAATTACCCACAGCGCAGACACTGTACACCTCTCGTTTAGCAAGACGTGCGTGTACGGGCTGATCTTGGCACCAGCACCTCATCCCAGCAGCACCAGGAGAAAAGCCCTGCTCCTTTGGGAGGGGTGTTGGGGTGGGGGAAAAAAAAAAGGAAAAGAAAAAAGAAGAGAAAAAAGAAGAGAAAAAAGAAGAGAAAAAAGAAGAGAAAAAAGAAGAGAAAAAAGAAGAGAAAAAAGAAGAGAAAAAAAGAAGAGAAAAAAGAAGAGAAAAAAGAAGAGAAAAAAGAGAAAATTCCAAGTCTAAAGCAATCCCAGTTTTGCTGCTCTGAAGCAGCAGAAAAGGCCACACACTATTACAACTATTATTATTTTATTACACGCTATTATTATTATTATTATTATTATTACATGCTATTATATACACAAGCTGTGTGGCACCGTTGAGACACTGGAAGGAAGGGATGCCATCCAGAGGGACTGGAGAGGTGGGCTCGTGCAAACCTCATGAAGTTCAGCCAACCCAAGTGCAAGGTCCTGCACCTGGGACACGGCAATCCCAAGCACAAATACAGGTTGAACGGCTGGAGAGCAGCCCTGAGGAGAAGGACTTGGGGGTGCTGGTGGATGAGAAGCTCCACATGAGCCAGCAGTGTGCACGGGCAGCCCGGAAAGCCAACCCCATCCTGGGATGCATCAAGAGAAGCGTGGCCAGCAGGTCACAGGAGGTGATTCTGCCCCTCTGCTCTGCTCTTGTGAGATCCCACCTGGAGCTCTGTGTCCAGCTCTGGAGTCCTCAGCACAGGAAGGACATGGACCTGTTGGAACGGGTCCAGCAGAGGGCCACGAAGATGATCGGAGGGCTGGAGCACCTCTCCTATGAAGACAGGCTGAGAGAGTCAAGGTTGTCCAGCCTGGAGAAGAGAAGGCTCCAGGGAAACCTTAAAACGGCCTTCCACCCAACCACCTCCCTGGACTTGCAGCTCTTGTCCAAAGGAGATGATGATCTGCAGGTCAGGTTGTGAGGAGTCAAGGTGTCCCAGCACAACTCTTCCTGATGGTCATCAAGCCACATGCTCAGAAACCTTTGGCAGGTGGTAGTGTTCTGACCATCTTATTTTGGGCATGATTTTGATGGTTTTGTTAGGCAGGTGAGATCCTACCAGGTATCTTCTCAGTCCAAGCAGGTATCCTGTAGCCACAGGCACCACAAAATAGTCTATAAAATATTCAATAATTAATATATTCCAATAAGCACCACATTTTAGATTCCAGCTGGACAATAAGTTGCTATTGTATTCATTGTATTTGCACCTATGCCTTTATATCTGGGCTTCTGAAATGCAAAGACGTGTCTGTAACATTCCTGTCTCACCTCTTCCTGGCCCTACGATAACTTCAGCATTGAAAACTTAAGCCTCTTCCAGAGAACGGCAATTAACAGCGAATATGAAGTCAATCAGTAAACTAGAAAGAAAGAAATTTAGAGAGAGGCAAAAGCTCACAAGAAATTGGGAACTATTTGACTGTAAAACAGAAGGAGAACGCTGGCAGGATCCCAATGCAGACTGGAGGCGCTTCTGTTTCCTGGAGCCCAGCTGACACCCTCCGAACCTGGCCCCATTTAAGAAATTAAGGCCTTCCCAAAATTGCAATGAGAATGAATGAAATGAAAGTGAATGAAAACGCAGACTTCTCTGCTCCAGAAAGCATTGTCTCAGCGGTACCATCAGCTAGTGCCAAACGGCAGGGGATCTGGGGATTTGGTTTATGTAAACCAGAGTTAAGGTAGCTTGAGGTTCACCTCGAGCTTCACTCAATGGTATCCATAGATTTATCCATGATAAATCTATTTGCAAAGTCTCCCTGTCCTTCTGCCCCTGCTCTTTGCCTGTTTTCTGCTTCCTGCTCTTACCCCTCTGATAACTAAGTGCTGAGGTCCCACCACAGCCTGCTCACGAGGGACACTTTCACCTCACACCAGATGAGACCTCACCTTTCCCTCCAACATGGTGAAACCAGTCGCCAGGGCCAACAGTTATTTGGGGACCCAACGGCACAACCCCAGGATATGGAGACAGCAGGACTCCAAGGGCGATGCAAGCTCTGCAGCCCCTCAACATCCCTGGTAAAAAAGCAGTGAAAACCTAAATCTTTCCCATTTGAAATGAAGCTGGTTAGTTCTTCCAGCCTGACTTGACCGGGTGAAAAATCAAACTTCTGTCCTCCTTGAAACAGAGAGGTTTATTTAAAGACTTCTTCATTCTGTGGTGGAGACTCCAGACTAAATAAACCCCCATCATCATCATCACCCTGAGCCAGGAGTGCCAAACCCCCCCGGGGCCCTTCGGTGCCCCGTACAAAGAGCAATTTGTTCTCATCTCTTCCACACTCAGCGTCTGGACAGGACATGGAGACCTCACCACATTCCTGAGCAGAACAACTCTCTCTTTCTCTCACAGGACACTTGCACCAATAGGACTTCACTTCAAAAGCAAAACATTTGCCAAGTCTGGGGGGGTTTGCCCTCATCTTCCCAATTTCCGCAGCGCCGTACGGCCGGTGATGGATTGCTGGGGGTTTGTGTGTTTGATTTCACCTTTCTTAGTTCAGCCTCAAACTCCTCTTCGGGGAGTCTCATGCTATTGGTTTCAGATCATTTCTCCCATTTATCAAGATCCTTTTGAATTGCAATTCCCTCCTCTGTACCGCATGCATCTCTTCCCAGCTTGGTGCCCTGGGCATCTATTATAACCATAGCTCCTATTCCAGCACACAGCATTAATGAATATATTACAGGGAACCTGATTCCAGATAAAAATACACCTTCTGCTATTTCAAGTGTTTTTCCAGACTGACAGTACCCACTGGTGCCTCCTGGCCTTGGGGTCAACCCCATCTGCTGTCATGTTCTTAATATCATACCCCTCTACTTATCTTAATAACTTTTTTAAATGTATTTTAATATCATACCCCTCTGCTCTTGTGAGACCTCTCCTGGAACACTGTGTTCAGCTCTGAAGTCCTCAGCACAGGAAGGACATGGACCTGTTGGAACGGGTCCAGAGGAGGCCACGGAGATGCTGGGAGGGCTGGAGAACCTCTGCTGTGAAGCTGAGAGTTGTGGGGGTACAGCCTGGAGAAAAGAAGGCTCCGGGGAGACCTTAGAGCCACTTCCAGTCCCTCAAGGGGCTCCAGGAGAGATGGGGAGGGACTCTGGATCAGTGAGTGGAACCAAAGGATGAGGGGGAAGGGTTTTAAACTGAGAGGGGAGGTTTAAGTGAGGTATTAGGAAGAAATTCTTTGCTGTGAGGGTGGTGAGAGCCTGGCCCAGGTTGCCCAGAGAAGCTGTGGCTGCCCCATCCCTGGAGGGGTTCAAGGCCAGGTTGGAGGGGGTTTGGAGCAACCTGGTCTGGTGGGAGGTGTCTCTGCCCAGGGCAGGGGGTGGCACTGGATGGGCTTTAACATCCCTTCCAACCTAAACCATTCTGTAACTCTATGATTTCTGAGATCACTCTTCACCACTCCCACTGCTTTAAATACAGAGACAAATTCTCATTAGGCTGCTTTTTCCTAGTCTAATTCCCAAGACCACATTGTATCTCTATATTTATTCCATGACTTAGTACAGTTTTAGGTTTTTTTTTGTTTGTTTTGTTTTTTTTTTTGACAGGCTGATAACACCTCACTGTTCTCCCTCCTTCATTTGCAGGGATCTCCATCCAGCAGCAGTTTCTCCCTACCCAAGTCCCTGCACGCTGCAGCAGTGAGCAGCAGCCAACGCAGACACATCTCATTTTCTTTTGATGAAGCTGCATTTTCAGTGGGTAACTGTTCCATCAACATTTTTTTTCCCAGCGAGACTTAATTAGGAGAACAAAGTAGTTGAAAGCCTTGTCTCACCCTTCCCCTCTCTTCCTGCACAAAAATTCATCTTTCACAGACTCTGGGCTGGGTGATTTTTTTTTTTGTCAAACAGCTCAGCAAAGCTGACAGATTGACAGTCATTAAATATAAAAACTTTATTTCACAATATCCCTAAATTACGTGTTTCAAATGAAAAATGACACTTGCTTAAGGCATAAAATGTGGTTCTTGGTTGGTTTTTTTTTTTTTTCCCTTCTACTTCTGCCTTTTTCCTGTGAAGACTTAAAGTATTATTCTTTTTATTATGGTAATGCAAAGACCTCTTTCTTGCATCTCAAATTAAAAAAGGGAAAGCTTGTGATGTGCCTTGGATAATGATTCAGCTATTGATCCAGCAGATGCTTTATTAGATTATTTTGAAACAGCCGAATGTAATTTAATACCTATTTATTTTCTATGCCTATGCCAGTCCCAGATAAAATCTTTTCTGCATGAAATTAGGACTTTCTCCTTTCAACCTCTAAGAAAAATTACACTGTGCTCCTTTCTTGGATTAGTTTGAGGAACTTCTTCAACAAAACAGTTATCTTGAGGGTCCTTGATAGTGTTTTCTCTTAGTACTTTGAAGGATTTGAAGTATCCCATACCTCTGCTGGCATCAGTGGGTTCTAGGCTTGTCTTTCTTATTATGGATTAACGCAAGAACCAGTGATGTCAGGTAAAAGGGAAACAGATTCCAGGTGAGGAAAACAGGGACAAAGAGGAAAAATGAGCAGGTTTTATACAGAAGGGAAAGGAATGGCATTGTTTTTATGCAGTAACCTACAGAAGGGACTGTGTGAGGGTACACCAGATGGCAAGAGAACAGAAGAGTATTTAGGTGAGTTAAAATTAGGGTGTGTTTTTATAAGACCAAGCCTGTCTATTGCTGGGACACCCCATCTCACTGTTCATACCTCCCACGAGCTGCCTCACACCCCAGGAGCTGCTGCCTTTTCTGTGGGGTTACTTATTGCCAGCGAGCCCTGCTTGCTCTGGGGCTCAGGTGGGGAAAACAGCAGGAGCCCAAAGCCCCAGCTTCATCAAAGATCATCAGGAATCGTGTAGGGACATCACGAAAGCAGAATGAGGAATTTAAGGTTGCCAAATTTGGACTGGAATACCTTGAATGATTCATTTGTGTTACTGTCCAGCTGCAGCCTGTCTCCATGGGGCAGAGCAGGGAACGGCTCATCCATCTTCAGCAGTAGCCACGGCTCTGGGGAAATTCAGGGTCCTCTCTCACTGTTCTGAAACCATCCTGATCAACCTGCCAGGGGAATTTGTGATAAAGCACCAGCAGTCAAAAATGTTCTCCTCTTAACAGAAGCTCTCTCCAACTCCTGGAGTCCAGACAGAGGGGTGGGGGTGATTCCCCTCCTTCATACCTCTGTTTGGACTATGGAAAAGGAGGAAAGGGAAAAATGGCAAGGGGGGTGGATCTTTGGAGGAGAAAAATCACTTTCTCTGCAACAAACAGAAAAAAATCATTACACATTAAATATCACAGAAAATGCTCCTATAAAAATAATTAAATGATGATTGTTCCTATTGCACGACTCTCCCAGCAGCAGCACTGCCTTGCCCTCTGCCTGCAGCCCCTTCTGGGACCATCCCAGGTGGGAATGAGTGGGGAGGGAGGGACCCCCCCTGCAGACACCTCATCCCTCCTGACCATATGATTCATTTGTGTTACTGTCCAGCTGCAGCCTGTCTCCATGGGGCAGAGCAGGGAACGGCTCATCCATCTTCAGCAGTAGCCACGGCTCTGGGGAAATTCAGGGTCCTCTCTCACTGTTCTGAAACCATCCTGATCAACCTGCCAGGGGAATTTGTGATAAAGCACCAGCAGTCAAAAATGTTCTCCTCTTAACAGAAGCTCTCTCCAACTCCTGGAGTCCAGACAGAGGGGTGGGGGTGATTCCCCTCCTTCATACCTCTGTTTGGACTATGGAAAAGGAGGAAAGGGAAAAATGGCAAGGGGGGTGGATCTTTGGAGGAGAAAAATCACTTTCTCTGCAACAAACAGAAAAAAATCATTACACGTTAAATATCACAGAAAATGCTCCTATAAAAATAATTAAATGATGATTGTTCCTATTGCACGACTCTCCCAGCAGCAGCACTGCCTTGCCCTCTGCCTGCAGCCCCTTCTGGGACCATCCCAGGTGGGAATGAGTGGGGAGGGAGGGACCCCCCCTGCAGACACCTCATCCCTCCTGACCATCACTAGACCTTTCTTGCATGTTTTTAGATTTAATCACAACAAATACACAGGGAATCAAACCCCCGCAGACATTTCATCCCTCCTGACCATCACTAGACCTTTCTTGCATGTTTTTAGATTTAATCACAACAAATACACAGGGGATCAAACCTGTACTGGCTCTGAACGGACCAAAAAAAATACCCAGCACCATTACCCAGAGCAGAGGTGGTGGATCTGAGCAGGATGGGGGGGTTTGATTTCCCCTCTGCCCCCCTCCCAGAGGGGCTCTGAGCTCTCTGACCCCTGGCTGAAACAGGCAGCAGGAAGGAGACCCCAACCTTCAGAGCAAACAGTGTGAGCCAAGAGGGGAGAGAGCTCCATCAGCAGAGACTGGCCCTAAAAATTGAACTCTGGCTTCAAGCAGCACAGACGTGTGTCCCAGTTATGCTCCTACACCCCGACGACACTCACACCCGGGGGTTAAGAAGCCATTTGTCCATCTGTGGCTTGTCCAGATGACACACCTTCTTGGTGGCATTTTAAGAGCCCAATGTCCCACAAAAATCAAGTAGAAGCCACAGCTGATGAACAGGGATACGACCGGAGCCAAATAGCACGGTGTAACTCCTAACGTCTGCGTCGATCCCAGGAAAAAGTGCTTATTTCCAAGCAGTTTTCACTGGGAGAAATCCACAGCAGCAGCCACTCGTGGCTTGGTTTTGTTCCTGCAACATCAAAGGAAGCACTGACCCCTTCTTACCTCCACACAGCACCAGGAGTCCCCCCATCCCAGCAGTCAGCTGGTGTTTCCAGGCACAAGAGCTCAAATTCAGGGAATCACACAACGATAGATGTGCCCAAAGCAGGTTCTGGCCCTTTCTGTGCTACAAGTGTGGCTCATATACACAGGGTCACATCCACAAGGAATTATGGAGCTCAGCAGCAGAAGAATTCAGAGACATTTGTACCACCAGCTGGGGTAGGTTTCACTCTTACTAGTCAAACTTGCTGCAGAAAGTCTAGAAAAATCAGATTTCAGAGGCAAGAAGCCACGTGTCCAACTCCAAACCTTCCTCAGTAGAAAACTGTTCCCCGCAGAGTATTCTTCTGGCCCAGGCACGAAGGTCACAGGAGGTCTCCCTTTCCCAGAGCACCACAGTGGAAGGGGAGAGGATCTCAATTTGAAACAAAACATTTACATTGCCAACAAAGCCAGCCTTCCTGGAGAGCAGCCACTGGCAACACTCACTTCTGTGCAAAGTTAGAGAGTCTGGTAATTCTAAACAGTTGAGTTTCAGGGAAATATTACAGAAAATTTGATATTCTTACAACATAACATTCTAAAGGGAGCGTCTTCACACCACTTTTTGCCAGGAGGAAAGAATCAGGGAAGGGTGTTTTTTTTTCCTCCTGCCTCTTACTGCTCTAGAGAGCAAGGATAGAAAGTCCTCATTAACAAAGGGAAACTTAGGAACCAACACGAGAAAGTGGGGCGCACACTATGTTTTTTCCTGGACAGAGAAGCAGTCTGTTACCCATAAACAGGAGGAAATTGCTAATTGCCAAAAAAAATACCCAGCACCATTACCCAGAGCAGAGGTGGTGGATCTGAGCAGGATGGGGGGGTTTGATTTCCCCTCTGCCCCCCTCCCAGAGGGGCTCTGAGCTCTCTGACCCCTGGCTGAAACAGGCAGCAGGAAGGAGACCCCAACCTTCAGAGCAAACAGTGTGAGCCAAGAGGGGAGAGAGCTCCATCAGCAGAGACTGGCCCTAAAAATTGAACTCTGGCTTCAAGCAGCACAGACGTGTGTCCCAGTTATGCTCCTACACCCCGACGACACTCACACCCGGGGGTTAAGAAGCCATTTGTCCATCTGTGGCTTGTCCAGATGACACACCTTCTTGGTGGCATTTTAAGAGCCCAATGTCCCACAAAAATCAAGTAGAAGCCACAGCTGATGAACAGGGATACGACCGGAGCCAAATAGCACGGTGTAACTCCTAACGTCTGCGTCGATCCCAGGAAAAAGTGCTTATTTCCAAGCAGTTTTCACTGGGAGAAATCCACAGCAGCAGCCACTCGTGGCTTGGTTTTGTTCCTGCAACATCAAAGGAAGCACTGACCCCTTCTTACCTCCACACAGCACCAGGAGTCCCCCCATCCCAGCAGTCAGCTGGTGTTTCCAGGCACAAGAGCTCAAATTCAGGGAATCACACAACGATAGATGTGCCCAAAGCAGGTTCTGGCCCTTTCTGTGCTACAAGTGTGGCTCATATACACAGGGTCACATCCACAAGGAATTATGGAGCTCAGCAGCAGAAGAATTCAGAGACATTTGTACCACCAGCTGGGGTAGGTTTCACTCTTACTAGTCAAACTTGCTGCAGAAAGTCTAGAAAAATCAGATTTCAGAGGCAAGAAGCCACGTGTCCAACTCCAAACCTTCCTCAGTAGAAAACTGTTCCCCGCAGAGTATTCTTCTGGCCCAGGCACGAAGGTCACAGGAGGTCTCCCTTTCCCAGAGCACCACAGTGGAAGGGGAGAGGATCTCAATTTGAAACAAAACATTTACATTGCCAACAAAGCCAGCCTTCCTGGAGAGCAGCCACTGGCAACACTCACTTCTGTGCAAAGTTAGAGAGTCTGGTAATTCTAAACAGTTGAGTTTCAGGGAAATATTACAGAAAATTTGATATTCTTACAACATAACATTCTAAAGGGAGCGTCTTCACACCACTTTTTGCCAGGAGGAAAGAATCAGGGAAGGGTGTTTTTTTTTCCTCCTGCCTCTTACTGCTCTAGAGAGCAAGGATAGAAAGTCCTCATTAACAAAGGGAAACTTAGGAACCAACACGAGAAAGTGGGGCGCACACTATGTTTTTTCCTGGACAGAGAAGCAGTCTGTTACCCATAAACAGGAGGAAATTGCTAATTGCAGCCTGGGGCTAGGAGGACATCTATCAGGAGCATCATGCTGGAGCCTGAGCACCTGCTCTCAACAGGAAATGTTTCTTTTCCTAAGGACAGACTGGAATTAGCACGGCTGCAACCTTTTATGAGGCCACAGCACCTCTCATCATCAGACCAGGCTGATTTAAACTGCTTTGATCCCGTTCTCCTTGTACCGACCTGGCTTTTTCCCCAGCCTGGCACATTTGACTTTGCAAAAGAGGCTTTTGTTTCAATTTTACAACCAGTTTAATAGCTTGAATTCCTAAAGAGCTCCTTTCAGAACGACAGTACACCACCATAAAATATTCCAAGAGGAGACACCGTAGCTGTCTATGCTTTCATTGCCCCGTGTGACTGCAGGCAGGCACTCATTCCTGTGTTACAACCCCCACCCATCCCGCTTCCCTCCCTCCCCATCACACACTCCACAGGTCTGAGAGGCTTTTCCATGCTACACTGAGGCTGTGGGGAAATCAATACAGATGTTCTGTCTGAAAGAACAGCATCCATAAGGGGTTTTTTTTTTGCTTAGATTCCCCAACTGCTGATGAGGTACGAGCTCATTGCCATCTCTTTTCTGCAGAACGTCTTCAACTGAACTCAACAAAAAAGCAAAGCGACATTTAATATTCTGCTGGTGAGAGAGAGAGAGGAAGAAACCACTGAAACATGAAGCCTCTTGATGTATTCATGTGTACTTTTGATTAAAGAGCCAGAAAGTGATGCACAATCCCACCACACTTGTTTCACACCGTTCCTGGGTACAGCAGGATGCTGGAGGGAACAGCCTGACCTTGGAATAAACAAGCAGTGCAGTATTTGACTAAAGGAAGGATAATTACTGCACAGCGCCTGGCTATCAAACTATTCTAGTGATCTGGCAATGTTTTATTTCCCCTAATGGTCACAAGATCATTTGCTCCTGAAGGTTTTCAGAATGATCTGGCAGGTAAAGCATCAGACCAGAGCCAAGAGGAGGAGCTCTGTAATGGGTTTTTAACTCACCTGCTGCGACCTTCAGACATTTGCTGGATCTCTTACTCTTTCTTTTGTCAGTACTTGGTATTCACTCTTCAGAGTCCAGCCTCCCACACAACACAGTGAGACCTTTCAGCCCCCTCAGACAGAATTAGCAGGAACAAGAAGACTTGACTAGAGGCTTCGAAGTTAAATAAGTGTTTTTACTTTTCAAGTGTCATAGTGCCAGACTTGTAACTCAAGCTAAGAGCAGAATATACAGAGGATAGATTCAGTACAGAGAAACTCAAGCACCTGAAAAATCATCAGCCAGCACTGTACAGCCAGAGAATTCTTCTTACAAGGTTTAGCCCCCTGTACAAAGGTTAACACCACACTGAAAAATGCATTTTGGTCAACAAGAATACAGTTACACAGGTCTAACAATGACTGACACAGGCTTTCCACTTCAACCTGGCCAGCACCTCTCTCTCTGCTTCCTCCAGGAAAGCCCCTCACTGAATACTATCCAGATAAACAGGGAGCATGACTGTGCCAACTGGAATATATATTTAATAACTTAGCACAGATTTGAGACATGGGCATTTAACGTTTGAATAAGCTCTGAATCCGTGTGTCAAGAGAGAAACTAAGAGAACTCCAACAAGATACCAATGACTTACAACTCACTGAAATAATTTACCACATTTACAAGAAGAACAGTTAATTAAGGTATGGCTAAGAGCTGTACATTCCACCTGAAGCTCGGACGTTACTACCAGCATTCCCAGGATGCTCATTCCTTCTTCCCCTACTACCCGTTGATGCGGTAATTGACATGGATTTCGGGTTTGATGTCACACACTAGTGACAGCAGCTGGGAGAGGACCACCTCCCGGTTCTTCTGGAAGTTCTGCTGGATCACACTCATCTTCTCCTGGGTCTCTTTCTCGACTTCAGTGGTGCAGCTGCCATGAGATCCAAGCGCCTAGGAACAGTGAAGGGAAGAGAAAGCTCACACGTGAGCAGTTTGACGCAGAGAACACTCTGCCCAGCTCTGTATTTTGTTCTTCTGGAGTGTCTCACTGCATCTCAACCATTACTCTTTGCTGAGGGAGGAACTGCACTATAAATATTAAATAGTGCTGTTGGATTCTCTGCTCAGATTTCCCACTAAACTTGCCCAAGTTTGTATTTCACCCCCAAGCCATGCCTTTTATCCTCTCTTATTCATTATCTATCACTTTAGAGCGTAGACTTCACAATCTACCAATTTAGAGCACAGAGCAAAGAATGACTGACATAAAAGGTGCTGCTCTACTGGTGACTGGAATCTGGAACCCCTGGGCACTACTGTACTAAATAGTGTAAGAGAAGTTGTATTCATGATTTAGTTTAAGTGCAGCCTTCAGATCATCCCTTCTACCTTTGAACAATCTTTATAAAAATCTCTGCCTTCCTCAAAGGGCTGTGGGCCATGCAATGTGCACAGCTAGGAGTTTCTCACATTTTATAATGCCATTCTTGCCCCAGAAGCAACCTGGAATTGCCTGGTACCACATACCTAGTGAACCAAGCTAACAAGTGGTTGTAAAAATATTAACCTAGACCTACTGACATGCAGCAGAACAGAGGAGGTGGTATTTTGCTAGCAGACCATAGATAGAGGGGAGGGTTGCCAGGTCATTTTCTGAACGTTTCAGAACTGACAGGGCCATTCAGGCACTGGAAACATCCTGACTATGCTACAGCCCTCGGCAGGTGAAGGGTCCCAGTTGTGCACATTTTAGGAATTTCTCCCCTTGCTCAGAAGGAGCACACATCCCTTGGGATGGAGCAGACAAGACCTCTGAGCAGAACACAGGCCTTACAACCGCTTCAGCAAGAGCACAGCATCTACAAGGCAAGCGGTTCCTACGTTAGCATCGCAGAAACCAGCTTGTCACAGGAGGAATGAGCTTGGTCTGGTTTTGACACTGCTACATACTGGTCGAGAGGCCACCACCCATCAGGGCACCAGACAGTACACGAGCTTATTAAGCTAATTCGCTGCCGGTCAATAGTTCTGGCTGTTGAGATGCAATACACCATGTTCTGATTCACTTCCACTTTTTTTTTCCCCCCCATGACACGTGGCTGTGCATCAGAGGAAGGCAGTTAGGGAAGTACTCCTCTGGCAACACGTCCCACCCCGAGGGCTGCTCTCAGGGCAAGTAATCCCAAACACAAGGCTAAGGCTCTGGGCAGGTAACAGGGAACGATCTAGAAAACAAACCGCTGCTTCCTTGGCTTTGAACTCCTTCTCCCTCTGCAGGCGGTACTGCTCAATCTCTGCCTGGGCTTCTTCTTTGGCCTGCTTCAGCCTCCGATTCTTCCCTGTTTCCAAAGGACAGACCAAATGAAATAAAGAATTACTGACAGCAAATTTCCTCACGCCCCTCCAGCTGCCCGACGCCCAACAATCACTGGAGCATTTGCTATTGCAGCAGCTCCTTCTGCAGCAGGCATCATCAGCGGGGCATCACACACCCTCACAGCCCCTTCAGCTTTGCCACATTAGCCAACCTCAGGAGCACGAGGTTGCCCTGTGTGCCCCCAAACCATCACCAAGCTCACCCCGCAGTGAGCTTCCACCAGTGAGAAACAGAGAGGTTCTCTGAGCCAGCAGATGCAAGAGGCAACCTGCAGGTCTGTGCTCATGTGCAACACCCCTGAGTGATCCCAAGGAATACAGCAGAAAGAACATTAAGTCTTAGTTTTGTCTCGGGCAAATTGTGCAAGTGATAGAAAAACTGGCTACTGTTTTAACTTCCCCTCCTGGACTTTCCAGCACACCCTCCCCTCCACGGTTATCATCGTTAGACAGCCCCTTCAGCTTTGCCACATTAGCCAACCTCAGGAGCACGAGGTTGCCCTGTGTGCCCCCAAACCATCACCAAGCTCACCCCGCAGTGAGCTTCCACCAGTGAGAAACAGAGAGGTTCTCTGAGCCAGCAGATGCAAGAGGCAACCTGCAGGTCTGGCTTTGCTCATGTGCAACACCCCTGAGTAATCCCAAGGAATACAGCAGAAAGAACATTAAGTCTTAGTTTTGTCTCGGGCAAATTGTGCAAGTGATAGAAAAACTGGCTACTGTTTTAACTTCCCCTCCTGGACTTTCCAGCACACCCTCCCCTCCACGGTTATCATCGTTAGAGTGAGCTCCAACACTCTACTTCTTGCAAAACTACCAGGGGGTAGAACCACAACACAGTGTGGCTTCATTTAAAAAATAAGTGCAGGTCTGGCTTTGCTCATGTGCAACACCCCTGAGTAATCCCAAGGAATACAGCAGAAAGAACATTAAGTCTTAGTTTTGTCTCGGGCAAATTGTGCAAGTGATAGAAAAACTGGCTACTGTTTTAACTTCCCCTCCTGGACTTTCCAGCACACCCTCCCCTCCACGGTTATCATCGTTAGAGTGAGCTCCAACACTCCTTGCAAAACTGCAAGTGGGTAGAACCACAACACAGTGTGGCTTCATTTAAAAAAAATAAATAAATAAACATGCTTAAAGCAGGAAAAACTCCTAAAATGTCTAAAGGTGGGGATCTTTCTACGCTGAATTTATCTCATTTAACAGGAAAAGCTGTTAGATCCCCAAAGGGCAGTGCTCTCAACTCTATAAAATATCTAATCATCAACCGGGTAATACACTGTTTTCATAAAGTAGAAAAAAATTTTCATAGAATCATAGAATGGTTAGAGTTGGAAGGGACCTTAAAGATCATCGAGTTACAACCCCCCTGCCCTGGGCTGGGACACCTCCCACCAGACCGGGTTGCTCAAAGCCCCATCCAGCCTGGTCTTGTGTTTTAATTTAATTTAAAGGTAGGAAAGAGGCAGATAAGCACAAGCATCCCCCAACCGAAGAGCCCGCTGCCATAAAGGCCAGGGTTCTGACGGTGGTCTCCGAGGGAGTAACCCCACCGGGTCTGGCATCACTAAGCTCCTCCAAGAGCTGGAAACACACCTCCCCGCTGCTTCCAGGGTGCACCCCACTTCCCTTTCCACACACAGGAGAGAAGCCTGGAGGCGCAGAGCAACGCTGCAGCCCCGCTACACTCACCTCCGCCCCTCACGGCCCCTCAGGCAGGCAGGACCCCCAGCCCCGACCCAGGGGCACGGAAAGGGGGGGGTATCCCCCCTTTCACGGCGGCCCGCTCCTCAGATGGCGACCCTCGGCCTATTCCTCGCAGCCCAGGGGCACCTCAGCGCTCAGAAGCTTCCCCCCCCACCATCCCCTGAGGCGACAAGGCCTGAGGCGGCGGGGGGGCCAGGCCGGACTCCCCCCCCCCGCCGC
>NW_015090961.1:2050267-2059206 GCF_001431845.1 Calidris pugnax | reverse complement strand
TGCCAGACTGACAGTACCCACTGGTGCCTCCTGGCCTTGGGGTCAACCCCATCTGCTGTCATGTTCTTAATATCATACCCCTCTACTTATCTTAATAACTTTTTTAAATGTATTTTAATATCATACCCCTCTGCTCTTGTGAGACCTCTCCTGGAACACTGTGTTCAGCTCTGAAGTCCTCAGCACAGGAAGGACATGGACCTGTTGGAACGGGTCCAGAGGAGGCCACGGAGATGCTGGGAGGGCTGGAGAACCTCTGCTGTGAAGCTGAGAGTTGTGGGGGTACAGCCTGGAGAAAAGAAGGCTCCGGGGAGACCTTAGAGCCACTTCCAGTCCCTCAAGGGGCTCCAGGAGAGATGGGGAGGGACTCTGGATCAGTGAGTGGAACCAAAGGATGAGGGGGAAGGGTTTTAAACTGAGAGGGGAGGTTTAAGTGAGGTATTAGGAAGAAATTCTTTGCTGTGAGGGTGGTGAGAGCCTGGCCCAGGTTGCCCAGAGAAGCTGTGGCTGCCCCATCCCTGGAGGGGTTCAAGGCCAGGTTGGAGGGGGTTTGGAGCAACCTGGTGTGGTGGGAGGTGTCTCTGCCCAGGGCAGGGGGTGGCACTGGATGGGCTTTAACATCCCTTCCAACCTAAACCATTCTGTAACTCTATGATTTCTGAGATCACTCTTCACCACTCCCACTGCTTTAAATACAGAGACAAATTCTCATTAGGCTGCTTTTTCCTAGTCTAATTCCCAAGACCACATTGTATCTCTATATTTATTCCATGATTTAGTACGGTTTTGGTTTTTGGTTTGGTTTTTTTTTGACAGGCTGATAACACCTCACTGTTCTCCCTCCTTCATTTGCAGGGATCTCCATCCAGCAGCAGTTTCTCCCTACCCAAGTCCCTGCACGCTGCAGCAGTGAGCAGCAGCCAACGCAGACACATCTCATTTTCTTTTGATGAAGCTGCATTTTCAGTGGGTAACTGTTCCATCAACATTTTTTTTTCCCAGCAAGACTTAATTAGGAGAACAAAGTAGTTGAAAGCCTTGTCTCACCCTTCCCCTCTCTTCCTGCACAAAAATTCATCTTTCACAGACTCTGGGCTGGGTGATTTTTTTTTTTGTCAAACAGCTCAGCAAAGCTGACAGATTGACAGTCATTAAATATAAAAACTTTATTTCACAATATCCCTAAATTACGTGTTTCAAATGAAAAATGACACTTGCTTAAGGCATAAAATGTGGTTCTTGGTTGGTTTTTTTTTTTTTTCCCTTCTACTTCTGCCTTTTTCCTGTGAAGACTTAAAGTATTATTCTTTTTATTATGGTAATGCAAAGACCTCTTTCTTGCATCTCAAATTAAAAAAGGGAAAGCTTGTGATGTGCCTTGGATAATGATTCAGCTATTGATCCAGCAGATGCTTTATTAGATTATTTTGAAACAGCCGAATGTAATTTAATACCTATTTATTTTCTATGCCTATGCCAGTCCCAGATAAAAATCTTTTCTGCATGAAATTAGGACTTTCTCCTTTCAACCTCTAAGAAAAATTACACTGTGTTCCTTTCTTGGATTAGTTTGAGGAACTTCTTCAACAAAACAGTTATCTTGAGGGTCCTTGATAGTGTTTTCTCTTAGTACTTTGAAGGATTTGAAGTATCCCATACCTCTGCTGGCATCAGTGGGTTCTAGGCTTGTCTTTCTTATTATGGATTAACGCAAGAACCAGTGATGTCAGGTAAAAGGGAAACAGATTCCAGGTGAGGAAAACAGGGACAAAGAGGAAAAATGAGCAGGTTTTATACAGAAGGGAAAGGAATGGCATTGTTTTTATGCAGTAACCTACAGAAGGGACTGTGTGAGGGTACACCAGATGGCAAGAGAACAGAAGAGTATTTAGGTGAGTTAAAATTAGGGTGTGTTTTTATAAGACCAAGCCTGTCTATTGCTGGGACACCCCATCTCACTGTTCATACCTCCCACGAGCTGCCTTACACCCCAGGAGCTGCTGCCTTTTCTGTGGGGTTACTTATTGCCAGCGAGCCCTGCTTGCTCTGGGGCTCAGGTGGGGAAAACAGCAGGAGCCCAAAGCCCCAGCTTCATCAAAGATCATCAGGAATCGTGTAGGGACATCACGAAAGCAGAATGAGGAATTTAAGGTTGCCAAATTTGGACTGGAATACCTTGAATGATTCATTTGTGTTACTGTCCAGCTGCAGCCTGTCTCCATGGGGCAGAGCAGGGAACGGCTCATCCATCTTCAGCAGTAGCCACGGCTCTGGGGAAATTCAGGGTCCTCTCTCACTGTTCTGAAACCATCCTGATCAACCTGCCAGGGGAATTTGTGATAAAGCACCAGCAGTCAAAAATGTTCTCCTCTTAACAGAAGCTCTCTCCAACTCCTGGAGTCCAGACAGAGGGGTGGGGGTGATTCCCCTCCTTCATACCTCTGTTTGGACTATGGAAAAGGAGGAAAGGGAAAAATGGCAAGGGGGGTGGATCTTTGGAGGAGAAAAATCACTTTCTCTGCAACAAACAGAAAAAAATCATTACACATTAAATATCACAGAAAATGCTCCTATAAAAATAATTAAATGATGATAGTTCCTATGTCACAGGACTAAGCAGCACGCTCCCCTGCCATTGCACGACTCTCCCAGCACCAGCACTGTCTTGCCCTCTGCCTGCAGCCCCGGCTGGGAATGAGTGGGGAGGGACCCCCCCGCAGACATTTCATCCCTCCTGACCATCACTAGACCTTTCTTGCATGTTTTTAGATTTAATCACAACAAATACACAGGGGATCAAACCTGTACTGGCTCTGAACGGACCAAAAAAAATACCCAGCACCATTACCCAGAGCAGAGGTGGTGGATCTGAGCAGGATGGGGGGGTTTGATTTCCCCTCTGCCCCCCTCCCAGAGGGGCTCTGAGCTCTCTGACCCCTGGCTGAAACAGGCAGCAGGAAGGAGACCCCAACCTTCAGAGCAAACAGTGTGAGCCAAGAGGGGAGAGAGCTCCATCAGCAGAGACTGGCCCTAAAAATTGAACTCTGGCTTCAAGCAGCACAGACGTGTGTCCCAGTTATGCTCCTACACCCCGACGACACTCACACCCGGGGGTTAAGAAGCCATTTGTCCATCTGTGGCTTGTCCAGATGACACACCTTCTTGGTGGCATTTTAAGAGCCCAATGTCCCACAAAAATCAAGTAGAAGCCACAGCTGATGAACAGGGATACGACCGGAGCCAAATAGCACGGTGTAACTCCTAACGTCTGCGTCGATCCCAGGAAAAAGTGCTTATTTCCAAGCAGTTTTCACTGGGAGAAATCCACAGCAGCAGCCACTCGTGGCTTGGTTTTGTTCCTGCAACATCAAAGGAAGCACTGACCCCTTCTTACCTCCACACAGCACCAGGAGTCCCCCCATCCCAGCAGTCAGCTGGTGTTTCCAGGCACAAGAGCTCAAATTCAGGGAATCACACAACGATAGATGTGCCCAAAGCAGGTTCTGGCCCTTTCTGTGCTACAAGTGTGGCTCATATACACAGGGTCACATCCACAAGGAATTATGGAGCTCAGCAGCAGAAGTATTCAGAGACATTTGTACCACCAGCTGGGGTAGGTTTCACTCTTACTAGTCAAACTTGCTGCAGAAAGTCTAGAAAAATCAGATTTCAGAGGCAAGAAGCCACGTGTCCAACTCCAAACCTTCCTCAGTAGAAAACTGTTCCCCGCAGAGTATTCTTCTGGCCCAGGCACGAAGGTCACAGGAGGTCTCCCTTTCCCAGAGCACCACAGTGGAAGGGGAGAGGATCTCAATTTGAAACAAAACATTTACATTGCCAACAAAGCCAGCCTTCCTGGAGAGCAGCCACTGGCAACACTCACTTCTGTGCAAAGTTAGAGAGTCTGGTAATTCTAAACAGTTGAGTTTCAGGGAAATATTACAGAAAATTTGATATTCTTACAACATAACATTCTAAAGGGAGCGTCTTCACACCACTTTTTGCCAGGAGGAAAGAATCAGGGAAGGGTGTTTTTTTTTCTCCTGCCTCTTACTGCTCTAGAGAGCAAGGATAGAAAGTCCTCATTAACAAAGGGAAACTTAGGAACCAACACGAGAAAGTGGGGCGCACACTATGTTTTTTCCTGGACAGAGAAGCAGTCTGTTACCCATAAACAGGAGGAAATTGCTAATTGCAGCCTGGGGCTAGGAGGACATCTATCAGGAGCATCATGCTGGAGCCTGAGCACCTGCTCTCAACAGGAAATGTTTCTTTTCCTAAGGACAGACTGGAATTAGCACGGCTGCAACCTTTTATGAGGCCACAGCACCTCTCATCATCAGACCAGGCTGATTTAAACTGCTTTGATCCCGTTCTCCTTGTACCGACCTGGCTTTTTCCCCAGCCTGGCACATTTGACTTTGCAAAAGAGGCTTTTGTTTCAATTTTACAACCAGTTTAATAGCTTGAATTCCTAAAGAGCTCCTTTCAGAACGACAGTACACCACCATAAAATATTCCAAGAGGAGACACCGTAGCTGTCTATGCTTTCATTGCCCCGTGTGACTGCAGGCAGGCACTCATTCCTGTGTTACAACCCCCACCCATCCCGCTTCCCTCCCTCCCCATCACACACTCCACAGGTCTGAGAGGCTTTTCCATGCTACACTGAGGCTGTGGGGAAATCAATACAGATGTTCTGTCTGAAAGAACAGCATCCATAAGGGGTTTTTTTTTTGCTTAGATTCCCCAACTGCTGATGAGGTACGAGCTCATTGCCATCTCTTTTCTGCAGAACGTCTTCAACTGAACTCAACAAAAAAGCAAAGCGACATTTAATATTCTGCTGGTGAGAGAGAGAGAGGAAGAAACCACTGAAACATGAAGCCTCTTGATGTATTCATGTGTACTTTTGATTAAAGAGCCAGAAAGTGATGCACAATCCCACCA
This sequence comes from Calidris pugnax, assembly GCF_001431845.1. Classification (NCBI taxonomy): domain Eukaryota; kingdom Metazoa; phylum Chordata; class Aves; order Charadriiformes; family Scolopacidae; genus Calidris; species Calidris pugnax. Next base: position 2,054,256 of record NW_015090961.1, on the reverse strand, counting down.
CACTTGTTTCACACCGTTCCTGGGTACAGCAGGATGCTGGAGGGAACAGCCTGACCTTGGAATAAACAAGCAGTGCAGTATTTGACTAAAGGAAGGATAATTACTGCACAGCGCCTGGCTATCAAACTATTCTAGTGATCTGGCAATGTTTTATTTCCCCTAATGGTCACAAGATCATTTGCTCCTGAAGGTTTTCAGAATGATCTGGCAGGTAAAGCACCAGACCAGAGCCAAGAGGAGGAGCTCTGTAATGGGTTTTTAACTCACCTGCTGCGACCTTCAGACATTTGCTGGATCTCTTACTCTTTCTTTTGTCAGTACTTGGTATTCACTCTTCAGAGTCCAGCCTCCCACACAACACAGTGAGACCTTTCAGCCCCCTCAGACAGAATTAGCAGGAACAAGAAGACTTGACTAGAGGCTTCGAAGTTAAATAAGTGTTTTTACTTTTCAAGTGTCATAGTGCCAGACTTGTAACTCAAGCTAAGAGCAGAATATACAGAGGATAGATTCAGTACAGAGAAACTCAAGCACCTGAAAAATCATCAGCCAGCACTGTACAGCCAGAGAATTCTTCTTACAAGGTTTAGCCCCCTGTACGAAGGTTAACACCACACTGAAAAATGCATTTTGGTCAACAAGAATACAGTTACACAGGTCTAACAATGACTGACACAGGCTTTCCACTTCAACCTGGCCAGCACCTCTCTCTCTGCTTCCTCCAGGAAAGCCCCTCACTGAATACTATCCAGATAAACAGGGAGCATGACTGTGCCAACTGGAATATATATTTAATAACTTAGCACAGATTTGAGACATGGGCATTTAACGTTTGAATAAGCTCTGAATCCGTGTGTCAAGAGAGAAACTAAGAGAACTCCAACAAGATACCAATGACTTACAACTCACTGAAATAATTTACCACATTTACAAGAAGAACAGTTAATTAAGGTATGGCTAAGAGCTGTACATTCCACCTGAAGCTCGGACGTTACTACCAGCATTCCCAGTATGCTCATTCCTTCTTCCCCTACTACCCGTTGATGCGGTAATTCACATGGATTTCGGGTTTGATGTCACACACTAGTGACAGCAGCTGGGAGAGGACCACCTCCCGGTTCTTCTGGAAGTTCTGCTGGATCACACTCATCTTCTCCTGGGTCTCTTTCTCGACTTCAGTGGTGCAGCTGCCATGAGATCCAAGCGCCTAGGAACAGTGAAGGGAAGAGAAAGCTCACACGTGAGCAGTTTGACGCAGAGAACACTCTGCCCAGCTCTGTATTTTGTTCTTCTGGAGTGTCTCACTGCATCTCAACCATTACTCTTTGCTGAGGGAGGAACTGCACTATAAATATTAAATAGTGCTGTTGGATTCTCTGCTCAGATTTCCCACTAAACTTGCCCAAGTTTGTATTTCACCCCCAAGCCATGCCTTTTATCCTCTCTTATTCATTATCTATCACTTTAGAGCGTAGACTTCACAATCTACCAATTTAGAGCACAGAGCAAAGAATGACTGACATAAAAGGTGCTGCTCTACTGGTGACTGGAATCTGGAACCCCTGGGCACTACTGTACTAAATAGTGTAAGAGAAGTTGTATTCATGATTTAGTTTAAGTGCAGCCTTCAGATCATCCCTTCTACCTTTGAACAATCTTTATAAAAATCTCTGCCTTCCTCAAAGGGCCGTGGGCCATGCATGTGCACAGCTAGGAGTTTCTCACATTTTATAATGCCATTCTTGCCCCAGAAGCAACCTGGAATTGCCTGGTACCACATACCTAGTGAACCAAGCTAACAAGTGGTTGTAAAAATATTAACCTAGACCTACTGACATGCAGCAGAACAGAGGAGGTGGTATTTTGCTAGCAGACCATAGATAGAGGGGAGGGTTGCCAGGTCATTTTCTGAACGTTTCAGAACTGACAGGGCCATTCAGGCACTGGAAACATCCTGACTATGCTACAGCCCTCGGCAGGTGAAGGGTCCCAGTTGTGCACATTTTAGGAATTTCTCCCCTTGCTCAGAAGGAGCACACATCCCTTGGGATGGAGCAGACAAGACCTCTGAGCAGAACACAGGCCTTACAACCGCTTCAGCAAGAGCACAGCATCTACAAGGCAAGCGGTTCCTACGTTAGCATCGCAGAAACCAGCTTGTCACAGGAGGAATGAGCTTGGTCTGGTTTTGACACTGCTACATACTGGTCGAGAGGCCACCACCCATCAGGGCACCAGACAGTACACGAGCTTATTAAGCTAATTCGCTGCCGGTCAATAGTTCTGGCTGTTGAGATGCAATACACCATGTTCTGATTCACTTCCACTTTTTTTTTCCCCCCCATGACACGTGGCTGTGCATCAGAGGAAGGCAGTTAGGGAAGTACTCCTCTGGCAACACGTCCCACCCCGAGGGCTGCTCTCAGGGCAAGTAATCCCAAACACAAGGCTAAGGCTCTGGGCAGGTAACAGGGAACGATCTAGAAAACAAACCGCTGCTTCCTTGGCTTTGAACTCCTTCTCCCTCTGCAGGCGGTACTGCTCAATCTCTGCCTGGGCTTCTTCTTTGGCCTGCTTCAGCCTCCGATTCTTCCCTGTTTCCAAAGGACAGACCAAATGAAATAAAGAATTACTGACAGCAAATTTCCTCACGCCCCTCCAGCTGCCCGACGCCCAACAATCACTGGAGCATTTGCTATTGCAGCAGCTCCTTCTGCAGCAGGCATCATCAGCGGGGCATCACACACCCTCACAGCCCCTTCAGCTTTGCCACATTAGCCAACCTCAGGAGCACGAGGTTGCCCTGTGTGCCCCCAAACCATCACCAAGCTCACCCCGCAGTGAGCTTCCACCAGTGAGAAACAGAGAGGTTCTCTGAGCCAGCAGATGCAAGAGGCAACCTGCAGGTCTGGCTTTGCTCATGTGCAACACCCCTGAGTAATCCCAAGGAATACAGCAGAAAGAACATTAAGTCTTAGTTTTGTCTCGGGCAAATTGTGCAAGTGATAGAAAAACTGGCTACTGTTTTAACTTCCCCTCCTGGACTTTCCAGCACACCCTCCCCTCCACGGTTATCATCGTTAGAGTGAGCTCCAACACTCCTTGCAAAACTGCAAGTGGGTAGAACCACAACACAGTGTGGCTTCATTTAAAAAAAATAAATAAATAAACATGCTTAAAGCAGGAAAAACTCCTAAAATGTCTAAAGGTGGGGATCTTTCTACGCTGAATTTATCTCATTTAACAGGAAAAGCTGTTAGATCCCCAAAGGGCAGTGCTCTCAACTCTATAAAATATCTAATCATCAACCGGGTAATACACTGTTTTCATAAAGTAGAAAAAAATTTTCATAGAATCATAGAATGGTTAGAGTTGGAAGGGACCTTAAAGATCATCGAGTTACAACCCCCCTGCCCTGGGCTGGGACACCTCCCACCAGACCAGGTTGCTCAAAGCCCCATCCAGCCTGGCCTTGTATTTTAATTTAATGGTAATGCTCAAAGCCCCATCCAGCCTGGTCTTGTGTTTTAATTTAATTTAAAGGTAGGAAAGAGGCAGATAAGCACAAGCATCCCCCAACCGAAGCCCCTGCTGCCAGAAAGGCCAGAGTTCTGACGGTGGTCTCCGAGGGAGTAACCCCACCGGGTCTGGCATCACTAAGCTCCTCCAAGAGCTGGAAACACACCTCCCCGCTGCTTCCAGGGTGCACCCCACTTCCCTTTCCACACACAGGAGAGAAGCCTGGAGGCGCAGAGCAACGCTGCAGCCCCGCTACACTCACCTCCGCCCCTCACGGCCCCTCAGGCAGGCAGGACCCCCAGCCCCGACCCAGGGGCACGGAAAGGGGGGGGTATCCCCCCTTTCACGGCGGCCCGCTCCTCAGATGGCGACCCTCGGCCTATTCCTCGCAGCCCAGGGGCACCTCAGCGCTCAGAAGCTTCCCCCCCCACCATCCCCTGAGGCGACAAGGCCTGAGGCGGCGGGGGGGC
>NW_015090961.1:2047172-2050257 GCF_001431845.1 Calidris pugnax | reverse complement strand
CCGCCTCAGGCCCCCGCGGTGGGGTAAGGCAAGGCCAGGCGGGCCGTACTCACTCTTGCGGGCCTCGGCCACCTTCTCGGCGGCTCGTTTCTCGGCCTGCAGCAGCTGCTGGATGCCCTGCGACTGGCTCGCCATGGCGGCTCCTTCCCCTCAGCGCCTCGTTGCCCGCCGTCACTACGTCACTACGTCACTACGTCTCTACGTCGGGTCAAGCCACGCACCTCAATGTTCAGGCCCCGCCCATAAACACGCCCCCCTCTATAGTTGTAGCCAAGCGGTGGCCACGCCCACAGAGCACAAGCCACGCCCCCCTCGCCGGTGGGAGCCCCTGGTCCCCTCCAGCAGCATCTCCCGGCTTCGAGGGGGGACACGGGGGTCTCACCAACCTTCCCCCCCCCCGAACACGGAGCCACCACGCTCTGGTGACACCCCCCCCTGCCCTGCAGCGCTGCCTCCAGCTCTGGGGGCACCAATCTGAGGACATGGAGCTCTTGGAGCGGGGCTTGGGGGGCCACAGAGATGCTGGGAGGGCTGGAGCCCCACAGACTGAGAGAGTTGGGGGGTTCAGCCTGGAGAAGAGAAGGCTCCAGGGAGACCTTAGAGCCCCTTCCAGTTCCTAAAGGGGCTCCAGGAGAGATGGGGAGGGACTCTTGATGAGGGAGGGGAGCCATAGGAGGAGGGGGAAGGGTTTGACACCGAAAGAGGGGGGACTGAGATGAGATGTGGGGAAGAAATTTTTCCCTCTGAGGGTGGTGAGAGCCTGGCCCAGGTTGCCCCAAGAAGCTGTGGCTGCCCCATCCCTGGAGGGGTTCAAGGCCAGGTTGGAGGGGGCTTGGTCTGGTGGGAGGTGTCCCTGCCCAGGGCAGGGGGTGGCACTGGATGGTCTTTAAGGTCCCTTCCAACCCAAACCATTCTGTGATTCTATGATTCTATATATCACCATTGGCACCTGTGGGAAAGTAAGGGAAGATTGGCGAGGAGGACTGCAAACATGCTCAAGTGCCTTGTGTGTGGGGTGCTGGAAAACACATCTATCCCCCTAATTGTTGCTCACTTTTGTGTGCTCAACAAGCACAGCAGAAAACTCTGCCAGCCTGAATCCTTGAAATTCAGGCCCAAACAGCAAGTGGGAGCTCTCTCACTCCCTCACTAATGAGGACTCTCTTGCTAATAAGGACTCTCGCTCCGTGGGGTCTGTGTCCCCTGCTCGCCTGCCTCTGCCCGGGGGCTGCTTCAGAGGTTCCCAGATCCATGGGGTATCGAGATTAAATTTGTTCTTTGCCCTTAATCCATGGTTTTGTGGTTGTTCCTGCATCCTGCCTGCATTGGTTCACACAGCACCTACCCCTCACCTGCTTGGAGGGGCCGTGTCTGAGCTGCTCAGGTCATTCAGGCATTCTGTGCCTCAGTTTCCCTTCCTGCAACAGGGAGTGGCTGTAAAGCTGGACTTTTAAACTAAAAGAGGGAAGATATAGATTAGATCTAAGGAAGAAATTCTTTGCTGTGAGGGTGGTGAGACACTGGCCCAGGTTGCCCAGAGAGGTGGGAGATGTCCTATACCTAGAAACATTTCAGGCTGGGGCTCTGAGCTGCTTGATCTAGTTGAAGATGTCCCTGACCATGGCAGGGGGAATAGAATCATAGCATTGTCTAGGTAGGAAGGGACCTTTAAGATCATCCAGTCCAACCATCCACCTAACTCTGATAAAAATAAAAAAAATTGAAAAACCCACACACAAAAAACCATGTCTCTAAGCACTATGTCAACCCGTCTTTTGAATCCCTCCAGGGATGGGGCCTCAACCCTTTCCGTGGGCAGACCATTCCAAGGCTTAAGAACCCTTTTCATGTAAAATTTTTTCCTGATCCAATCCAAACCATTCTATGAATTTATGCTCATCCCGGACCATCTTTTCCAGGGGAGCTGGGCCCCTCTATTCCGAACTCACCTACTTTACCCCAACCCCACTCCAGCCCAGCTCTTGGCTGTCACATCCCAGGGATGATTTAAAAGCCTGAATGCAGCTCCCCCAACACTTTTGGGGCATAAATTACAATTATCGTCACGGATGAAGCGGCAGAGCCATGACAATGACTCACATCACTGCAGGGATGAATGAGGGGCTGCTGCTACGCTTCTTCCGTCCCGCGTGATGGAAGGGACTGGAGCCAATGAATCAAATGCATATTTATAGTGCAAATAGGAATTATGAGCGCTTGGCAGGGTGACCTTCATCTGGGCTCGGCGACTGACTACATGGGCTTAGTGGGCCTGTCCATCGAGTGTTATATTTGCTTCAGTAAAAGATGGGGAGAAGAGCGCTGGTCACAGAATGACAGAATCAGAATCACAGAACAATATGGGGTTGGGAGGGACCTCTGGAGATCATCTCCTCCAACCCCCCTGCCAAAGCAGGTCCACCTAAAGCAGGTTGGACAGGAACGTGTCCAGGTGGGGTTTGAATGTCTCCAGAGAAGGAGACTCCACCACCTCCCTGGGCAGCCTCTGCCAGGGCTCTGCCACCCTCAAAGGAAAGAAGTTCCTCCTCATATTTAGATGGAACTTCTTATGTTCCAGCTTGTGCCCATTACCTCTTGTCCTGTCCCTGGGCACCACTGAGAAAAGCCTGGCCCCATCCTCCTGACACCCACCCTTTAAGTATTTATAAGCATTGATCAGATCCCCCCTCAGCCTTCTCTTCTCCAGACTAACCAGACCCAAGTCCCTCAGCCTCTCCTCATAAGAGATGCTCCAGGCCCCTCATCATCTCTGTAGCCCTCTGCTGTCCCCTCTCCAGCAGTTCCCTGTCCTTCTGGAACTGGGGAGCCCAGAACTGGTCCCAGTGCTCCAGATGGGGCCTCACCAGGGCATCTGAGAAGCCCCCTGCCCTCCTCTAGCCTCAGACCTCTGTAAAAGCCACCAAACTAATTAAAGTCTCCCCTTGACTCCTGCAGCCCTCAGATGATGCCACCATCCCGTTTCCATCGAGAAACTCATGCTCCTCATTAGCTGCTGCCATTTTATCAGGGGTGGTCATCTGCTGCTAATTAAAGCACTTGAGCTGAAGACGTAGGAATTGCCCCC
>NW_015090961.1:1978426-2047162 GCF_001431845.1 Calidris pugnax | reverse complement strand
TCCCCCCCCCCCCCCCAGCAGGATGCGACACATCAAGCAGGGTTTGCAGCAAAGGGGCTGAAAAGGGCCCGTCTCTCCCTTGAAGTCACAGCAGGAACCGGGGTGTCACCTCCCCCCTGGGTGGTGGCAATTTTCAGCTTCTGGCTGTGGGATAATGATGATAACGATGCCCTTTTCTGCCCCTGGAAACATCCTGGCTGTGATCACGCTAAGTTTTCAGACAAAACTCCCTCCCAAAGTACAGCTTTGGGCTGACCAAAGGCATTTGATGAGTTTTCAGGGATTTCATTTTGCCGGTTAACAAACGAGGCAACAGCAGTTTGTATTTAAAACAGCCTTTTGTTTGCCTGCCTTTCCTTTTCAGTTTAGGACTGCTCAAAAGCTAATTGAAACCTCCTGGTGCTCGTCACATGAAACACATGTGAATCTAAAACCTCTTTGATCAACTTTTCAATTCACTTAAAATTTTGAAATACCACTTCTTGTGTGTTGCAGAAAAAACTGTGTTTCCAGTCCTCAAACCTGCACTTGGAGGAATGAGAGAGCATCTCCTGCAGCTTTGATTCTATCAGCAATGGGTTTATAATTAATTAGCATCACAAATACTTCTGAACTTGGCTTTTATCCCCCCAGATTCGGCCTACATGAGCTTGTCACTTGCTGTTACACAGAAAGTGGCTATTGCTGAAACTGATAGCAACATCCTGTTATTTCTTAACACCGCAGCACTGATTTTTTAATACCATTAACTTAACTAAACCTAAATTTCACGTACCTCACATTCAAAGAAGACTGGAGGAAGAACAACTTTAGGAGGCTAAGGCTAATCCCGCTCTCTACCACAGGAAAATAAATGGCTAAAATATTTCTGGCAGAAAAGCAATTTCCTCTTGTGCTGCTCTGCCTGGGCCTTGGGGGACAACCCAAACCCTGGGCATCCTGCCCCACTCTCTGCCTCCCCCCTCCCGGCCTGTCCAGGGAGACTCCAGCCTCTCTGTCTATACATAAAGGTAGTTAAACAACACAAAAAGTTTAGCATTTTAGAAATATCATCTCTGTATCTGGAGTTTGTCAGGATCTGAAATGGATGCCCCAGGAGCGCTGGGCTGGGGGGTGACTCTGGGCTCCTGCCAGAAAGGGAGGAGCTCAGACCTTCAAGCTCAGTCCTGCACAGCTTGAAGAAAACAAAAGTGGTTTATTTTTCTTTAGCTGTTTCCACAGATTGCATTAATGAAAGTGAAATTAAACACATTTCGTATTTAATTTTTTTTTTTTTGCCTACAAGTTTTGTTTTCTTTTTTTTCTCTTGCAAGCTTTGAAGGCTCATTTTCATCTTGTCATGGTGTCTCTCTGCTTTTGGTCTACACCGAGTCATAACTCCAAGTATGTGTTATACTGGTTTCTGAAAGAGAGGAAGATGTTTCCAGAATCAGGAAGGAAAAAAAATAAAAATTAATAATAATGATACAGATTTCCTCTGTCTTTGTTTCTCTTTTAGTTTCCAAGCACAGAAAACATGTGCCGTGTCTTATGATCCTGCAGTCACTAAGGATGCCAAGACAGAGTTTATAAGAATAAGATTTTAAACACAGTGTGTGCCTGGCTTCTTGCCAGAACAGGTAATTACAATTTTTTCCTCTCTTTAATTCCCCTGCACTTTCAATTGGATATGTTATTATTCTCCATTCCCCGATGTGCCGTGTCTTATGATCCTGCAGTCACTCAGGATGCCAAGACAGAGTTCATAAGAATGAGATTTTAAACACGGTGTGTGCCTGGCTTCTTGCCAGATCAGGTAATTACAATTTTTTCCTCTCTAAATTCCCCTGCACTTTCAATTGGATACGTTACTATTCTCCATTCCCCGACTTCAACTGTTAACACTCTGCGAGTGTCTACCCTTTTAAAAATGTTTAGCCTTGAAGGCCTGAGAACTGAACCAGCTTCTCTCTTCTGGGGTTCAATTCATCAACACAAATCACTGCCAGGCACTGAGATGATGCAGCTGTTGGTTGTTGAGAAACGATCATTGGTTCAATCGTTAAAAGGCTACCAATGAATAATTATTAATTAAAATTTATAGTTTGGAGGGACATTTTAAATTTATAAACAGGGCGTGAGGAGTCTAAGCACGAGAGAGCAGTAAAATTTACATGGAAAAAGCAACAAAACCTTCAGCTGCACGTGGTGGTACCGCCCGGCTGTACCTGACCTACACCAAGAGTTTGGCCCAACTGCCCCCCTAGAAATAAAGAATTGGTCATTTTTCATTTGGAGTTGTTTCCTTGTGAGCAAGGACAATTTAAAGCCTGGGGTAACCTGATTACACAGATGGAATTACACCAGAAGAATGAGCTTATCCTTATATTGTAAGAATTGATTTTTATTTTAAAGCAGTTCAGGAAACTGTACTTCTGGTGCCAGCACTTGTTATCTTTCTTTGGGAAAAGCCTGTTGGATGGGGTGCTGCTGTGCTGGTTTCACTGGTTTGCCAGGAGCCCAGGGGGCTGCTTCTCAAGCTTCTCCCATCTCCATCACTCCCAGCTTCTGCATCCCCTTCTGCTGGGCTCCCACCCACCGCCCCAGCTGATAAACAGGCTCCCCCAGCTGCTTTTGGAGCACGGTGACAAGGGCTACTGGGCAGTGTCACTGGGCTGCAGCACTTCAGGGCACGGTGACTGGTACCCTGGTACGTGTCACCAACCCTCACCTCACTGCTGTTATGGTTTGAGGGATCCTCAGCAATCTATTGTCATGTAGACAATGATTCTCTCACCCCATGACGCCTCCCTACCTGGGAAGTGGAATCAGGAAAAAACAAGGAAACCCAAGGGCTGAAATATAAATAAAATTAATAGAATGAAATTAGATAACTAATAATATTAACCTTCTGCATCCCCTTCTGCTGGGCTCCCACCCACCGCCCCAGCTGATAAACGCGCTCCCCCAGTGCCAACCAGCTGCTTTTGGAGCACGGTGACAAGGGCTACTGGGCAGTGTCACTGGGCTACAGCACTTCAGGGCATGGTGACTGGTACCCTGGTACGTGTCACCAACCCTCACCTCACTGCTGTTATGGTTTGAGGGATCCTCAGCAATCTATTGTCATGTAGACAATGATTCTCTCACCCCATGACGCCTCCCTACCTGGGAAGTGGAATCAGGAAAAAACAAGGAAACCCAAGGGCTGAAATATAAATAAAATTAATAGAATGAAATTAGATAACTAATAATATTAACACTAAAGAACCAATACTGATCCCAATACCAATATAAAATACATGAGGACTGTACCCAGCCCATTCCATCAGCAGGAAGCTGTGTGCTCCCAGCGGGGACAGCCGATGCGGGACACTGGGAGCGCTGTGGCTTCGGGAGGAATAGAAGCAGCGGGGACAGCCGATGCGGGACACTGGGAGCACTGCAGCTTCGGGAGGAATAGAAGCATAGAATCCTCTAGGTTGGAAGGGACCTTAAAGATCATCTAGTCCAACCATCAACCTAACTCTGACCAAAAAAAACCAACCAAAAACCAAAAAAACCCCACACCACTAAACCATATTCCTGAGGACCATGTCAACCCATCTATTGAACATCTGCAGGGATGGTGCCTCAACCCCTTCCCTGGGCAGCCCATTCCAATGCTGGATAACCCTTTCCATGAAGAAATTTTTCCTAATATCCAATCTAAACCTCACCTGGTGCAACTTGAGGCCATTTCCCCTTGTCCTATCTCCTGTGACTCGGGAGAAGAGACTGATCCTCACCTCTCTACACCCCCCTTTCAGGAAGGGAAGGGCTCAGGGCTCAAGCACCAGGGCAAGGAGTTCTGTGGGTCACCACCATCGAGGGGTGAGAGAGGGGTCCCCCCCTGAGAGAGGGGACTTCTCAGCAAAGTTTCTAATTCATATTCAATGTGCTGTTCATGGTATGAAACAATCCTGTTGGCTGCTTGGGTCAAGTGCCCAGATCTCATTCCTCCTCAGGCCCTCGAAAACACTGAGACCTTGAAACCCACATCCCATAGGTGGCTATGAAGTAAATATTTTCCCAAATTCAGACACTAGAGTCTTCTGAAAGTGCAGTTTTCCCAAGCATCAGAAGAGACTTTACTGAAAAGTAAAATCACCGAAAGAGAAGTTAGTCCTGTGTCCCTCAAACTGGGACAACCACCCACAGCAACAAACTGGAGTCTCCATTTAATAGAAATCAGGATCTTTTCATAAGAGTCAGGGAAGCCAGTAACTCTGTTTATGTATTCTTCTGTTGTGATGAAATGTCAGTAGACTCTATTAATTCCTTATGTGGCAAAAGCAATCTCCATACGTATTTCCTTGACATCTATCAGTATCTGTTCTTAATCAGAAGTGTCCTCTGCAAAGGACATAACTGGAAAGTGTAACCCGTTGCTTGATGAGTGACTCAATGCTCCCATGGGGCTGTTGCCTCCCAGTTCCCAGCTGCTGGTGTGTCCCATGTCTGTGAAGCCACTGGGGTTCCCCACATCAGGGAACACAACTGGGTGAGCTGTCTTGGGCTCAGTCACAGCTAGACAACCCAAAAGCTTCTAGACCAGGATTTTTAGATGTGTTCTACACTAATAATCAGCTTCTCCTGTAAGGGGTAGCACCAAAGCTTTGACTGCTGAAGGCAACTGCCAGCTCTTCATCAGCTTCTGCAAGAACAAGAGCATTATTCCCACTCCTCTGGGAGGACAGGCACAGTTCAATATTGCTCTCCCTACCAGAAAAGAGTCTCTCTTGGCTTTTCAGTTCAACTTTCTCTGCCCCAAACCACTGAGTAATGTCCTTGTGTACCACAGTACAGCCACAGCTTTCAGGTGGCTGGATTCCAGTGATGGATGAAATAATTCCTGCACACATAGATTGTTTGGTGCTTTGAGAGGGGTTTGAATAAATGACACTCTGCCGTATAAGGCTCATTATCAATATTGCTTGAAAATGTCAAAAGTGTCTGAGGCCTCAGTTTAAATTGGATGCTTATCCTGGGCTCTAGAGAGAAGGGGAAATGCGACAGTACCAGAACACTGCAGCAGTGATGCCCACCAGCCCCAAGCGATGCTGGAGAGCTGGGGTATCTCTGGGCCACGAGGGAAGATGATGCAGGTGCTGGGGGATCCTCCTGAAACACTTGTTCACACAGAAGCAATGCCCAGCCCCAAGCGATGCTGGAGAGCTGGGGTGTCTCTAGGCCACGAGGGAAGATGATGCAGGCACTGGGGGATCCTCCTGAAACACTCGTTCACACAGAAGCAATGCTGGAAAGGGTGCAAATGCCATTGTCAGGGGCTCTAGCAAACATCCTGCTTGTCTCCACCTAGAACGAGAGCTGCTGATGTGCAAATTCCTCCCAGGACTGCTCATATCAGCCAGCTACAGGGCTCCTGTCTGCTAAAAGAAGTGGATTTTTGGGCTCCCACCCACCGCCCCAGCTGATAAACGCGCTCCCCCAGTGCCAACTGATGTGCAAATTCCTCCCAGGACTGCTCACATCAGCCAGCTACAGGGCTCCTGCCTGCTAAATGAAGTGGATTTTTTTTTCCTCCATAAAAAAAAATAAAAATCAGTGGAGCAATAGACCCTTCACTGCAGGAATTCAACCGAATGCTCCGAATTGCCCCAGGAAAGGGAACTTTCCTGACTCCCAGCTCAGCAGAGTTTGGAGGCCTGCAGTCAGACAACAAACAGCTCCTCCAGTAAGGTTTCCTCAGAGGTATGTAAGCACCTACGCATGCAGATAGCTACCTAGTGGAACTAATTTGTTTACAAGACTCATGGAAAAATCTTAATAACCAACTTCTATATTTAGTCTAAAAGCCTTTGAAAGCCTGAGCTCTGTGTATCCCTGCATTTAGCATCCCCATCCACCCATGTGGGGCTATGGAAAAGGGCCAGAAAACATCTAACAGCCCCCACAACCCCTCTGGGGTCCCCTTGTTTCTGCTGAACAAGACCCAAAGGCTGCTGGTCTCCTTTGGTAGTGCTGGATACCCATTTTTGACTCTTATAAAAGAGTTCAATGCAGAATCATCTACCCAGTTTACCCGAATTACCCTCTTGTTCTCTTCCTGCTCTTCCCTCCCCAGATCAAACCCCTGCTCCGTCCCACTTGTTTCCATTGCCATTCGCCAGACAGCTCTTGGCTGCAGGGAAAAAGAGGAAAAAAAAAAAATAATCAATCTCTTTTTCCACCACCTCATCCATCAGCTTCATGCTTCGCCCGGCATCGAGCCTGCTGTTGCCAAGACGAGTTCTCCAGCAGCTGGCCACCACCGAACAAGCCCAGGGCCATTTGGTTTGCTGTATGACAGAGCCCTGCAAATGCCATTGTCAGGGGCTCTAGCAAACATCCTGCTTGTCTCCCCCTAGAACGAGAGCTGCTGATGTGCAAATTCCTCCCAGGACTGCTCATATCAGCCAGCTACAGGGCTCCTGTCTGCTAAAAGAAGTGGATTTTTTTCTCCAAAAAAAAAAAAAAAAATCAGTGGAGCAATAGACCTTTTGCTGCAGGAATTCAACCGAATGCTCTTTTCTCTGCCCCAAACCACTGAGTAATGTCCTTGTGTACCACAGTACAGCCACAGCTTTCAGGTGGCTGGATTCCAGTGATGGATGAAATAATTCCTGCACACATAGATTGTTTGGTGCTTTGAGAGGGGTTTGAATAAATGACACTCTGCCGTATAAGGCTTATTATCAATATTGTTTGGAAATGTCAAAAGCGTCTGAGGCCTCAGTTTAAATTGGATGCTTATCCTGGGCTCTAGAGAGAAGGGGAAATGCGACAGTACCAGAACACTGCAGCAGTGCTGCCCACCAGCCCCAAGCGATGCTGGAGAGCTGGGGTATCTCTGGGCCACGAGGGAAGATGATGCAGGTGCTGGGGGATCCTCCTGAAACACTTGTTCACACAGAAGCAATGCTGGAAAGGGTGCAAATGCCATTGTCAGGGGCTCTAGCAAACATCCTGCTTGTCTCCACCTAGAACGAGAGCTGCTGATGTGCAAATTCCTCCCAGGACTGCTCACATCAGCCAGCTACAGGGCTCCTGCCTGCTAAATGAAGTGGATTTTAAAAAAAAAAAAAAAATCAGTGGAGCAATAGACCTTTTGCTGCAGGAATTCAACCGAATGCTCTGAATTGCCCCAGGAAAGGGAACTTTCCTGACTCCCAGCTCAGCAGAGTTTGGAGGCCTGCAGTCAGACAACAAACAGCTCCTCCAGTAAGGTTTCCTCAGAGGTATGTAAGCACCTACGCATGCAGATAGCTACCTAGTGGAACTAATTTGTTTACAAGACTCATGGAAAAATCTTAATAACCAACTTCTATATTTAGTCTAAAAGCCTTTGAAAGCCTGAGCTCTGTATCCCTGTGTTTAGCAGCCCCATCCACCCATGTGGGGCTATGGAAAAAAGCCAGAAAACACCTAACAGCCCCCACAACCCCTCCAGAGTCCCCTTGTTTCTGCTGAACGAGACCCAAAGGCTGCTGGTCTCCTTTGGTAGTGCTGGATACCCATTTTTGACTCTTTTATAAGAGTTCAATGCAGAATCATCTACCCAGTTTACCCGAATTACCCTCTTGTTCTCTTCCTGCTCTTCCCTCCCCAGATCAAACCCCTGCTCCGTCCCACTTGTTTCCATTGCCATTCGCCAGACAGCTCTTGGCTGCAGGGAAAAAGAGGAAAAAAAAAAATAATCAATCTCTTTTTCCACCACCTCATCCATCAGCTTCATGCTTCACCCGGCATCGAGCCTGCTGTTGCCAAGACGAGTTCTCCAGCAGCTGGCCACCACCGAACAAGCCCAGGGCCATTTGGTTTGCTGTATGACAGAGCCCTCATCATCTGGCTAATTGCGTTCTGGGCAGGGACAGGGGAGCCAGGTCGGGGCTCTGTGTAATGAAATCGCAGTTCAGTAGGTTTCAGGACATTAATAGCGTGATTAACCCGAAACAGCCGCGGTAACAAATTGATTATCAAGAACAATAAATCATCTTGTTACACATACAGGTAGCCTGAGGGTTGGTTTTTTCTTTATTGCATTTGAAAATCATGGGTCTGTCCACAGGACCATCAGAAGCTCCAGCACAGAGCAAAACCCAGGAGAAAGCCAAAGAGCACTTGATTAAACTATTTTAGGAATGCAGAAGAAAAAGGAGGAGAAAACTGCTGGCTTTTACATCTCAAAGATTTGCACACAAGTAAAGTGAGAGCTTTCATCCTAATTCCCTGCCCTTCCCCATCCACTGTCCTTTTCAGAAGACTTTGGGACTGACTTTACAGGCCCTGGAGCCAGGACAAGATGTGGCTGCTCTGGGCATGAAGGACATGGGCAGGAGCGTGTCTGCTCCAGCATCGAGCAATCCAGAGCCTTCAAGACACATCGAGCTGCTGAGTGATGGGCTGGGGCCCCTCCTGCATCCCAAAGCCCTCAGCTCCCTGGATTTGCTCATGCAGTTTTCCCTTTGAATGCAGACTCTGGGCTATTGCTAAAGCTCAATCCAGCTGGATCCAGCTGCCTTCCCACCAGCAGGAACGGGGGGCCAACAAGGCTCTCTGGGCTGCAACGTTTGAAGAACCTGAAAGCATCAAATGCCCAAATCTTGCTCAATGTAAGCCCCAGCTGGAGACAGAACTCTCATTTCCTTTGAGGCACAAGTGAATAACTCCTGCACATGGAATATACATCATCTGCTCACATCTCCTGACCCAGAAAGGAAACATCGAGTGAGCATGGAGGAGGATGAGTCATTGTCTTGCTGTGGTGATTGCACCTTTTGTCCAGAGAGGTTGGTTAACCATCTGCTGTCACATTGCAGTGCACAATATCCACATCCAAGGAGCTGGAGAGGAGCACAAGTATGTGCCTCTCAGCCTCTGGACAATATCCACATCCAAGGAGCTGGAGAGGAACACGGCTCCGAGGGAACAAGTATGTGCCTCTCAGACTCTGATGCAGGCTATTTATAACATCAAGGAACATTTCAGTTGATGACTTGCAAATGCTGTCCACAGGCACAGAGGCAGGAGTGGAGAAATAGCCATTTGGCTTGGGGTTAGCACCCAGAGCCCTCTGCTACACCCAGCCACCACCCACAAGCAAGGAGGCATCAGCAGGGCTTTCCTTCCACCAGTCCCAGGCCAGACCAGGGCTGGGTTTGCTTACAGGCATCCCCTGGGTGCTCTCACAGTGCACTCCACCTGTAGCACCTCAGATATTGCTGTAGCTCAGAACCTCCCTGTCCATGTCCCTTCCACCAACTGTGATCTGCACTGGGGAAGAGCAGATGACAGAGCCCTTCTGCCCTGGCAGGCTCTCGGGTGCGTGAGGAGACACACAGCTGCCCTTGTGCCCCTTCTACCGAGCCAAAGAGTTGAGCAGGAGTCCTCATATAGACAGATGGGACAAGAAGTGCCAACTGCTGCTTGCTAATAAGTCAACGCAAGTCCAGCCATCTAATTCAAGTTGCTGGGCCACAGCTCACTGCTTTAATTTGAGAATAATTTACAGCCAGTGACAAAAATTAGATCCAAGCCATGGAGATCAGTAAGACACCCGGGGACTGAGCCAGGGTAAGTTGGTATCACGCTGTCTGTTGACCTGTATTAATATTGGCATCAGAGGAAAGACAGCCTGGGACCCATCTGGGCTTTGAGATCCACTGGGAACTGCAGCCAGGCTCCCCTGCAGCCTGTTCCCTACCTCCTCCTTCCCAGGGGGAGACTTTTATGGAGATATTTCTGGGCCAGGAGGAATCCAGAAAGAGATTGGCAGCTTGGGTATCTCTCAAACCTGTTGCATATTGCAGTGCTTGAGTCAGAACATGGAAAAACTTAGATGGCAGGTGGAAGAATTCTCCCTCTTCCAGCCTCAGCAGCAATATTCTGGAGAAGTGAGGCTCACCTCTGGAAGAAGGACCAATCACTCCTTCCTACAGCATCTTCTAGCGGAATAACTTCCAGTTCCTTAATGCCTCAGCTCTGCTGCCATCCCCAGAGCCACCGAGTCACTGCAGCGCCCTTCTCCTGTGGAGGAACCTGCAGGTTAAATGGACAAAATGTCTCGCTGCTCCTTGGACATCTGTGATGTAAAGGCCACAGGATCCAAAGCCTTGGATCCAGTTTCCCCAGCCCTGCCTTGGGAATCCTTCCCAACACACAGGGCTCCCTGCAACCTCCCCTTCCTGCCAGGAACTGAGCACGGAGGTGGAGGGAAGAGCGATCCGTTATTTTAGTCTGCAAGTGCCGAGACGCAGGATCCCGAGAGAGACATTACAAATCCATCTTGCAGATAATAACATGATATATGAACACGGGCAATTACTTAGAGAAGGCTGCAATCTGTTAGAGCAACGCCGGGCCATTGGCACGACAACCAGCATCCTTGTAGCTGCGATGTAGCTCCCCATTCATTCCCAACCTGATCCAAGCCCTGACAGCAGGGATCAACAAAACCTATTGATTTCAGGGGAGTCTCATGGCAATCCTAATGCCTGAGGCAGAACAACGCTCCTATAAGGACTTCTTTTCTGACTCAGGGCTTTAAAAGCATCACTTGGGCTTTGCCAGTATGCATGAGCTTGCTCTTTCCCCGTGTAAGACTTCTGTTGGATTGATCTTTTCACTCCTTTTGCAATCAATAGTTCTTTCTAGCCTTAGAAAGAAGATGGTTTTGGAGTTCAGGGCTGCTGGTTGGTTTGTATCCACCTCTGTCTGGGAACGGACAGACCCCAAGGGTTTGCATGAGTGGGAGTGTCCAGGCTTTAAGAGTCTCCTACTTCGCCAAAGGGATTTGATAGTATTAGATGCCTTTGATAATCTCACATTATCTTCACAAATAGATGCTGAAATATTCAAACAAGGCAAAACCAGGCTTTTAAAACTATTTGTCCACACACAGGTGACATTAAGTGTCAGTCAGTGAGAATCCTGCTTCTGAGACTCTCAGAATAAAGTTCCTAATTCCGAATCATATACAAAGAGGTTAAAACCTGAACCCCTTGGGCATCGCCCATACCCCAGAGCCTTGCAGAATTACCCATGCCTAAGTCAACACCCCACTTTTACCAGTACGGATATGGCTGAGATTGTGGCAGTAGCTAGAGGAGAGTGAGCAGAGAAGGGAACCTCTAACAGTTGGAGGCATCTTCATACCAGTAAAAATGCAGAACGACACCTTATATCAGCATCACTAAACAAACAATCAGGACAATCCTCGGGTGATGGACACGAGAAATGAGCCCTGAGGTGCAGAACTGGAGCAATGCACATCCCAGCAGCTGCCTACAAATGAGGATGCTGTGCCTGGGCATCCAAAGGCAGGCACTGGAGTAGGGGGAGAAGTGCAGTTGATTATACAAATGAGGATGCTGTGCCTGGGCATCCAGAGGCAGGCTTTGGGAGGGGGGAGAAGTGCAGTTGATTCGATGGACACGAGAAATGAGCCCTGAGGTGCAGAACTGGAGCAATGTACATCCCAGCAGCTGCCTACAAATGAGGATGCTGTGCCTGGGCATCCAAAGGCAGGCACTGGAGTAGGGGGAGAAGTGCAGTTGATTAATTCAGGGATGAATTTGCCTCTCCTGGTGTACAGATCCATCATTTTTAGACGTGCACTACACCTGCCCACGTAATCGCAGCATTTTGAAATGGTGACAGCTTAATTTGCTGCATGTTAATCCATGAGCTGAGTGACATCTGTATACAAGCAACGTCTGAAACACCTACACTTCCTATCTTGCCAAAAATCAGCTGCTGAAGCCTTTTACTTCTGTGCTTAGTAACCTTTCTGCCCCAGGCACAGTATTAGCAAGTCATCAGCAGGTAGCCTGGTAAAGACTGCTCCTATTATCGGGCAAGGGTGGAGGGTTGAGTTCCCCACCTCTGTGTTAGTGGGAGCTTCTGATTGATTTAGGCAGCAAAACAGTCTGATCAAGCAGAGGTCAAACATAAACTCTACTCAGATTTTTCACACCATCACACACAAAAAACGTTAAATAAGGATCAATCCCCCACTAGGATCTTTGGGTGCCCCTGCAGCTTCAGCAGGCAAAGTTATTTACTTCTGGTACTTGGCTGCAACTTTTACATATTAGTTCTCCTAAGACTTCCATAGAAAGAAAATACTTAACATCTAGCCCTGCTAGAACTGACAGCCTTCGAGGTCTAACCCTGTGCAAATCACACTCACAGGAATCTATTGCACAGATTCCTGCTGTGCACTAAACTTCCATCTGATCTCCACAGATGCCACCCACCCACACACACTCCCCCCATTTCCAGGGAGCAGCAGACATTAGATAAGAGTGGACAAACCCCTCCTTTCTCAGGTCCCACACTCTAGTTCAGCCTGGGGAGTAAAGGCTGAGGGACTTGGGTTTGCAGCAGACATTAGATAAGAGTGGACAAACCCTTCCTTTCTCAAGCCCCACACTCTAATTCAGCCTGGGCAGTAAAGGCTGAGGGACTTGGGTCTGGTTAGTCTGGAGAAGAGAAGGCTGAGGGGGGGATCTGATCAATGCCTATAAATACTTCAAGGGTGGGTGTCAGGAGGATGGGGCCAGTCTTCTTTCAGTGGTGCCCAGGGACAGGACAAGAGGGAATGGGCACAAACTTGAGAGTAAAAAGTTCTCCCTATACCTGAGGAGCAACTTCTTTCCTGTGAGGGTGGCAGAGCCCTGGAAGAGGCTGCCCAGAGAGGTGGTGGAATGTCTCTGGAGACATTCAAAACCTGCCTGGACACGTTCCTGTGCAGCCTCCTCTAGGTGGACCCGCTCTGGCAGGGGGTTGGACTGGATGATCTCCAGAGGTTGCTTCCAACCCCATAGCATTCTGTGGTTCACTGTAGAACCATACCCCAGACCCAGGTCTAAGTGAGCCTTGAATTCCCTCTAGGAGGGAATAAAGGGAGGCAGAGCCCATCACTACCCTGTGCTGTGCAGCCTCTGCCTCTTTATATCCAAATCACACTTCTTTCATGACCCACCTCCCTGTGTAACCTAACCTGTTCCTTTGGAGCAGCACACATCAAGCCTACCCATCACCAGCAGCACAGCTCCTGCTGTCTTCCTTGCTAGGTTGGCTGTTCTGCCCAGGATAAAATACAATAAAGCAAATTTGCAATAAAAAGGAAAAAAACATGAGGAGTCTCTCCTTGCAGTCTCATTCCACTCCTGGGTAGGACTCTGGCAGAATCCAAACTCCAGCTCCGTCTCAGCCAGCCCAGCAAGGGGGATTTGATCAAAGTTCTGCTTGTTCCTCCCGCAGACACTCCATCCATAGCTCTAGGAAATCTGGTCTTTCTCCTGTTATTGGGGCTGAAAAATACATTTGTGATGGGTAAAACCACCTCTTTAGTTCCGAGTTTATTGGCGTAGGAAGCCAAAACCCCAGGATGTTGCTTGAGAGGAATGTGGTTTGTTTGTCTACAGTGCTCCAGCAGGTAAGATTCAAAGTGATGGGTATCTGCTACATCCGTGCCTGGAATTCTGTTTAATAACAGGTAACAAACTCTCTGGCAGTCCTTATTTCAGGTGGAGGCCATGTGCTGGCACAGAAAGGGGGTTAGTTCCCAGTTGTGTTTGTTTTCTCTGCAATTTCCACCATTTTTTAAAAATGTGTTTGCTATCAAACCCAGACATTTCATCTATATATAATGCATCTCTTTTTTCCTCTCCCTCTAATTTAGAGAGCACGTGTGATTTGGGGCTGACACTGGATGAATTGCATCTAGCCAAGTTACTTACTTACGCAGTCAGCTACATATTTCATCACAAAATGCCCAGACTTTCCTGTTTAAACCCCTTCACTGTGAATGATGACTGGTATTTTAAAAAAGCACATAGCATTTTCTAGAGCATTTTATCCACTTTAATTAAAAACTAATATTTATACAGCCAGGCAGATGTCTTATGCACCAAAAGGAAATAACAGTCCTCCCTTCTGGATTGCTGGTGACTTTCTGCAGTAACTAACATATAATCACTGTTAAACTGGAATAAGTACTATCGATTGTTGTCTCTAATAGAGGACATGATTTTAAAGAACTCGCAGCACTGGACTGTTCAAGCTCATTGTATTTATTGATTGAGACTATGAAGACTGTAATCACATGTGAAAACCCCAAGGTTATTCATCACACATTGGCTATTCAAAAAGAGCATCCGATACTGCCTAAATGAAGGGAAAAAGTGCAACCACTGCTGTGGAAGGACTTTGTCACTGTCCCATGGCTACACATGGAGTGAGGGGAAGTCCACATGCTGCTCCAGGCATCGGTCCCCAGAGCCAGCTTCTGGCCTCTCCTATGCTTCCAAGAGGCTACCAAAAGGCTACCAAAGGCTACCCCACACAGAACACCCACCCACTGCAAACATAAGGGGAGATAGAAACCATCTCCTGGTGCCTGTACAGACACGCAGCAGAGCATCAATCTCAGCTAACGCTGGGCACTGTTTCACCCCAACAGCTTCTTTAAAGCTGAACCTGGCTGCAGGCAAGCCCTGAGAAGACAGACTTTACATAAGGGACCTGTACATTCAGGATTAGGATAAGAAGAAATTTTGTAGAGCAACACCTCATTTTTAATGCACTTTTAGCTTGCTTATTCTTGTCTACTAACTCCTGCTGTTACTCTCTTCAGCCTCCAGACCCTTCCATGTTACACAATGGTTTATTGCTAATTATACATTATTTTCTTTTTCCCCATCCCATTGCATTTATAGGTATAAGAAAACAGCAACAGCATCACAGGTCCTCAGAATATTAGGCTATAGCTTTAGGAGCAGCAAAAAGGGGGCTGGTGGGCAATGGAAGAGGACCAAGGAGGGAACAGCACCACAGTACCTGTACAAGAAGAAGACAGGAGTTCTAGGTTAACAATCTATTAATCTTCAGGTGAACCTCCAGCCAGGAAACCAACACACAGAACCACACACACAACACAACTTGAGCTTAAATACATCTCCTGACCCAATGGGTGAAAGCTGGTGGGTGGAGACCCCAGATGGGGCTGCCCAGGGTAATGGGGACCAGGTGGAGCACAGGGAGGACACTTCATCTGCACAGTCTCGTCCTTTTGCTAGAGTAATTAAGGAGTCATTAAGCAAAATCAGTCCTTGAAGGAGCTCCATCCCTGTGCTCCTTGCAATCAGGAGTGTCAGTGACCCCTTGTCAGTGGCTGTAGGCACTGTTTCACCCCAACAGCTTCTTTAAAGCTGAACCTGGCTGCAGGCAAGCCCTGAGAAGACAGACTTTACATAAGGGACCTGTACATTCAGGATTAGGATAAGAAGAAATTTTGTAGAGCAACACCTCATTTTTAATGCACTTTTAGCTTGCTTATTCTTGTCTACTAACTCCTGCTGTTACTCTCTTCAGCCTCCAGACCCTTCCATGTTACACAATGGTTTATTGCTAATTATACATTACCTTTTTTTTCCACATCCCATTGCATTTATAGGTATAAGAAAACAGCAACAGCATCACAGCTCCTCAGAACACTAGGCTATAGCTTTGGGAGCAGCAAAAAGAGGACTAGTGGGCAATAGAAGAGGACCAAAGAAGGAACAGCACCACAGTACCTGTACAAGAAGAAGACAGGAGTTCTAGGTTAACAATCTATTGATCTTCAGGTGAACCTCCAGCCAGGAAACCAACACACAGAACCACACACACACAACACAACTTGAGCTTAAATACATCTCCTGACCCAATGGGTGAAAGCTGGTGGGTGGAGACCCTAGATGGGGCTGCCCAGGGTAAAGGGGACCAGGTGGAGCACAGGGAGGACACTTCATCTGCACAGTCTCGTCCTTTTGCTAGAGTAATTAAGGAGTCATTAAGCAAAATCAGTCCTTGAAGGAGCTCCATCCCTGTGCTCCTTGCAATCAGGAGTGTCAGTGACCCCTTGTCAGTGGCTGTTGCCATCTCTGCTTTCACCAGCTCTTCTCTCTGTTTTTCTCCTTCTCTCTGTTTTCTTCAACTTCACTAACAATTTCCCACCGCGGCCTCATTACAGATGCTTTTACCAAAGAGCACCTACATGATTTAATGCCTTTCTGGTGCCTATTAAATCAAGCATCCTACTGCAAGAGGTACTAAATTAGCCTTGGATGTTCCTTGTCAGATCATTAGCCATGTTGACTTTTATGCTATTTCCCACTTAAATCTGGGCTTTGAGTGTTTTCTCTCTCAATTTTTTTCTGAAGCATTGCATGCTGTGTATCAAATAAAAGGTCGTCTCTGCTGTCCTTGTGCTACAGAACCATAATGCAAGGTATTTTCTCTCACATTGTCCTGAAGTGACAATAGAGTTGAGCTTCTATCTGCTGTGGGTCGGTGTTTATAGCAACAACCTGTTGCGATGTTGGGCTTCCTACCTGTGCCTTCGGGAGAGAGAGGTGATAAGAGCCTGGTGCTTGGGGAAAACAGAAGATCTCTGGTGCAGGAGGATGGTAGTTAAGTGTGCAACACCACAAGGATAATCCTTATTTTGGAGGATGTGTCCCTGCTCCATTTAACCCAAATCAGGGAAATGATTTGGTTCTTGGAAGGCCAAAAGAGGGTTTGGTCAAAAATGATGGTTTTGACCAAAATAGTTCTCTACAACTTGCTGCTGGCTCGGAAGGGCACAGTCACCCATGTTAGAACAAGACACAGACAACTCTGAAAGTGTGAAAGATTCCTTTTTGCCTTTCTGTGTCTAGCATTTTGTGGTACCATCCTTGCAAAGTCCCCTGGCTGCAGCGGAATGAATGGTAGTTCAGAACTTCCAAGGTTAACAATGCTACCAGCCTCCTGACCTATCTGCCTGCATTTTCATCCCAAGTGGATCTAATTTACCACCTAAATGCTCTGGTTTGTCCCAGGGGAAAAAAAAAAAGTTCCCTGGATCAAACACTAGGAAATATCTCCTAACAGACAGTGCTAAAATTCCGTGGGACAGGGCTCAGTCTGCAGGGAGTGAAGTTCCTGGAGCTGCAGGACGTTGCCTGGTGCCACCAAAGCTGCTACAGCACTGGTCATTCTCAGACAGAAATTAATTTAGATGGTACCTAATTGTGTCAAGCCTCAAGCAAACTTCCTGTCACTGGGAAGCTGGTTGGTTGAAATTAGTGCAGGGAAGCACATTGTCTCCCTTCCCTGGGGAAGGAAGGGCACGTCCTGAGCCAGCAAAGCTATGGACACCAACCAGACAGTTGGGAAAGGTGGGAAGCCAAGGTGGCATCTGGCACTTCTCTGTCCCCAGTAGCACAGAAAGAGATGTGCAAGGTGCAGATGGGGACCACCTTACCCCAGCTGCTCCTGAGCTAAATGAGCAAAGGAGACAGGAGCCATTCCCATGTCCAGCACACAGCAATGGAGCGGTGGCCACCCTGCTGCACTGATGGCTCGTTTACATGGACTATTTGGTTCAAAGAATTGACAGCCCTCAAGACCCATGGAAATCCTATGAGGGAAAGCAGAAAAGAGCTCAGGTGGTGAGAGACATCAAAGCCTGATGAGTGTTTATTGGTAGGAGGCAGAGCACCTGGGAAAGCCCCACTGGGGGTTATAAGAGGCGGGGGAAGTAGGTTCTCCTGGATGATCTCAGGTAGGAGGATGATGATTGTGTTGTCTTGGGGTTTGTTTGCTGGAATGATACTGTAAGGGCTCTAGTTTAAGAGTAATATCTTTCCAAAGTAGTGAGAAAATGTGCTGTTGTGTTTTTAACTTTGCTGTTCTTTTGTCTGTGCTGGGTCCTGCACGAGGTGTTGGAGGTGGGGAGACACAAGTGCAGAGCCTGAGGAGGTGAGCTGAGACCTGGGGCAGGCATATGGAAAGAGGACTAGAAAGGGAAGGATCTAAGTGTTGATGTAGACCCTCTTTGGGCTGTAGGAAGCCTGGAGGACACTAATCCAGCTCATGAGGGCTGCTGGAGCCCTGGTGTCTCAGTGTCATTGCCTTTACATCCCTCCTGCTCATGCCCAAGGGAAAGGAGGGTGTCAGGCCCTGGCTGTCTCTCTCCCTGCCTGTCAGTTGGCAGCTCTCCCCCTTAATCATCCTTCCAAGCTTTATTGCCAAGTTTTTATGCAAAGTAGAGAAGCCTCATTAAGTGATGCTGAAAGTACTCCTCTGTTGATGTTTAAAATGTGACAACTGTGTAAGTGAGCAAAATGTTCTGGATGGGTTAACGCTTTGTACAGGTACAAAATGACTCTGGAAGGTGCAGAGCGGGGAGAAATCAGGCCTGGAGAGGAAGGTGAACTGACTGAGTCTTCAAACTGTGTCAGCCTCAAAGTTGGGAAACAAGCCCAGACATCCTCATTGTGAGTTTAATATCTAGCTGCACATGCCAAATGTCCTCTGACTTCTCCTGCAGAGCTCCAGAGAGCAAATCCAGAAGGACAGTTATGTCCCCTCTGGTATGTCAATGTTTCTTGCAGGCCATGGACATGCAGAGCTTGGTTTCATAAACACTTTGGGGTCTGGTCCTCAGGCCAGATGGTCAGTTGGTATAAATCAGGCAGCTCTGATGTAGCCAAAGGTGGTGGTGTGATTCATACCAGGTGAGGTTGTCCTGTTCTTCCTTGTGGCTGAGTGTCCCTTTGTCCAACACCTCCAGGAGCATCTGACCCATAAAGCATCAGCTTGGAGCAAATCCTCGTGGAAGAAAACTAGGAGTTATGTTCAGACATGACCAACAATTGGAGCAACACTATCCATGAGGTGGGTTCCCAGATGGTCTAAAGAGACCAAGGCACCTCTGGAAGGGATCTAAAGGGTCAGGGTGCTGAGGGGCTTTGGCTTAGAGCTGTTAGAACATTAAATGGAGACCACTCTGTGCCATCTCCTGCCTCTGTGTGGACTTCAGTGTAGAGCTGGGATGCAGAGCAGGGTGTTTTTTAAGATCAAGTGCTTTGATTTCTCCTCTGAAAGAGGTGCTCTGCTGGTTGTGTGGTGGGAGCAGAGAGATGGGGCAGCATGTGGGTGTCTCTGGGCTGTCCTCTCCAGCTGGGCAGTTACAGAGAGGGAGAGCATCTTGACCTGCTAGCAGCTTCCATCGGGACATGGGGGAATTTGCAAATTCTAATTCTTCAGCTTCAGATATTAGGGAAAAAAAAGCAGTGAGTTGGGGAATCACAAATTGAAGCCTCATACAGCTCTGGGCCTTGCAATGGTGCTTTTTTAGGGGGCAGGACTGTAACACCTTTGCATGCAGAGAGCTTGGGGTGCTGCTGCTGAAAGTCAGGAGCTTCAGCTGCCTTCCCCGGGAGGAGATTCTCCTGGGCTGGTGACCGAAGGAACCCCCAACACCTCAGAGCTGCATCTGCCCCAAGAATGGAGTTGGACAAGGATTTTATTTTCATTTTTTTGTAATTCCTTTATTACAAAGGTCTCCGAAGGTTACAGAAATGGCACCACTGCGGTTGAGTCTTGCTCTGGGAGCAAGGATTTGATTGCTTCTCCTCTGCTTATGCCATGTAAAAATTGTTTTCATCTGTCTGCTGATGGGCTGCGGTGGAAAGCAGAGCACGGGGTGCAGAACTGCAGAATTTGTCAGATAAACCAGTGCTTAAAATATCCCTCCTCACTGCATCCCATTACATCTCTTCTCCCTCTTGCCTTTCTCATTCAGGATACTATTAACTCAATCGCTTTAGTTGCAGCTCTGCTTACAGCACAGCATTAACTCAAAATAGAGCAACAGCTGCTTGAGATGCAACAAAATTCATCTCTGCTTCCTATTAGCTGGAGGCCATGGGTCCACACTGGGAAGAAGGTAAAAAGCAATTCATACGGGAAAGCTGGAAAATTAAATCTCTTGTACCAAAGAGGGAGATTTAGACCACACGAGAATCCATTTACTCCAGCAATCCCTGCTGTCATTCCTGATTTCCAGCAAGGATGTGATGACAGGGAGGTGTTGGCTTGGAGGAGGCAGTCTGCATTCAGCTGCCCAGGTGAGCAGCGATTCCAAACTTAATATCGATTCAGTTCTCTTAATATAGTTTAGGCTGAGTGGAGATATTTTTATTCTAAGGCTAAATGAGATGTTTTTAATGTCAGCTACTAAATTATCTCGTGTAATCTAGTTGCTGCCTCCCGCTGAAGCAATGATTCTGTGCTTGGGAGAGACACAATAATTTCCCTGTGAATGTCTTCGGAGCAGTGTGACAGTGACCTCACACTGAGACTCGTTGCAAAGGTGCTGGGTAGGAGCAAAAATCCCTTCCCCAGCCCAGGGTAGACTTCAAGAGGCAGAATGATCCAGGTGAGGGACTGGGATGTTGGGCTGAGACCTGTTGCTGGCTCTGCCACCCATCTGTGGAGGGATCCTCTCCTCACTTTGCTTTTATCTCATGATTACCAGCTTTTATTTAGATGGGGATCTCATTAATAGTATTTAGGGGCAGAAACTGGGTGGGGTGGGCAGTTCTAGCTCAGGTTCAGGCTGGTAATTGAGACAATGGTCACTAAATGTGCCCATGGACCGAGTCCAGCTTCCACCCTCAGTGGAAGATCTTGATGATGGAGGGAGAGAAGATGCTGTATTAAGAGGAAGCCTGAGCCTCCTTGTCTCATCTGCCCAGATGGCAGTGTTTCCCTCTTCTCTGGGCAAATCAGTATGAATCATTCCGTGTGGAGCAGTAATTCCTGCAAGACCTCCATCCACACCTTTCCCAGAGCAGCAGGCAGGTCCTCAGGTTGCTTGTCCATCAAAGCAAAGACTGTGGCTGGGTTGGTTTTTTTGTGTCTTCAGCTGTTACCACAGGGCTGTCCTTGTCCTTGCAGGAAGTGGCTGGGACAAGGGACTTGAGCTTGTGGTTGGGTTTGGTGTATCTGTGGCACACCTTGGGCTCTGTGGCAGAGCTGGGGTGTCCCCCCATACCTGAGTGGCTCTCGCAGCATCTGTGGCACACCTTGGGCTCTGTGGCAGAGTTGGGGTGTCCCCCCATGCCTGAGTGGCTCTTGCAGCAAAGACAGGCCTCTGCTTTGGTTATAACCATACACTAACTAAAATGTTGTTTGCTTCCTACTGACCTTCTCACCCAAAGACAGGCCTCTGCTTTGGTTATAACCAAAATGTTGTTTGCTTCCTACTAAACTTCTCACTGTGTGAGGAAATAGTTACTCACTGAGCTGATGGTGATAAGGATAGGGTAACAAAAAGTAGTTAATCACTTCAAGGTTCTCTCCTATGCCAAAGTCTGTCCTCCTGTAGGAATTGGGACAGAGCTGGGGCTACTTCAAGGACCATCTTTAAGAAGTTGGAAACCTTATGTCCTGAAATGACTCAGTACCTTAAAAGGAGAATGTGAGGAAGGGTATCCACTGAGGAGGGATTTGCTGATGCTGCAAAACTCAATACATGTGTGCAAAAGGGCTATTTGGTCATCCTAATGACTCTGTCAGCCCAGGTGGAGTTATGGATCAGGCAAGTGGAACTATAAGAATCCTGTCAGCCCAGGTGGAGTTATGGATCAGGCAGGTGGAACTATAAGAATCTTTTGTGTATAAATAATGGGTGAATTATCCCTGGTAAGGTGTGCTAGATTTGTGGATTTCCACCTAGGGCCTGATGCTGAATAAAGCAGTATCTCCTCTCTAAACTGCTTCTGGTTTCGAAAGCTTTTCTTTCAGGTAACACTGGGTGGTTTTATGCTGAATAAAGCAGTATCTCCTCTCTAAACTGCTGCTGGTTTCAAGAGCTTTTATTTCAGGTAACACTGTGGTCAAGGCAGGTGGTTTCTATCTGCTGGATTAACCATGTTATGGCCCTGTAGCAGCTTTGCTGCCTGTTAACAGTGAGTTAAATCAGAGAGGGAACACAGCCCTTCTAACTCCCTCCGCTTCCAGGGAGCGAGGTTGTTCTCCTGGTTAGACGAAGCCTGGCTGGCAAATTGCTGAAAAAAAGACTGGCCATGATTTAGGCTTTGAAAAGTGTCTTGTGCTGAGCAAACCCAGGTAGCCTGGCATCTTTGGAGAGATTCAGGCTGGGGATATACAGAGGGTGTTTAACATTCCGAGCAGCTCGCTGTGCTTGGTGCCTTACTGCTGCTGGGAGCCCAGGGAGGGCCACGAAGCTCCTCATAAAAGAATAACAGCATTTGGTAAAATAATCCTGGTGGCTTTACTCTTTGCATCTGAAATGATTGAGATCAGGTGCCACCTAGTGTAAACCCGGTCTCTAAAATGCAGGTGTGACGCCATCCAGGCTCCTGTCATTTCTTCCTTTCCCTGCTTTGAGATGCAAGATGTAAAATCCACAACTGCCGTAACAAAAGCAATTCAGCCCTTCCCCTGGGAGATCCTGCAGTAAAATCCTCCCCAAGTGCCTGCTGGTGCTCTCTGCAGTGCTAAAGGCAGGATGAGAGAAGCACAGAGGTCTTGGACCTACACCACCATCTGTTCTGCAGCCCAGTTTGGGGAAACAAAGCAGGGATAATTCAGCCCTTCCCCTGGGAGATCCTGCAGTAAAATCCTCCCCAAGTGCCTGCTGGTGCTCTCTGCAGTGCTAGAGGCAGGACAAGCAGAAGAACAGAGGTCTCGGACCTACACCACCATCTATTCTGCAGCCCATTTTGGGGAAACAAAGCAGGGACGGGATGGGGGGTTGAATCTGTGGCTGGGGGCTAGTGAGGGTGCTCCTGGCCAAGTTTTCTCCCTCTGCAGCTTCTGCAAAAAGATGGTGGAAATAGCTGGCTCCCAGGAAAAGTGAATGGGCCCAATCTAACCTGGATTGACCTCGGGGAGACATGTTCCTTCCCCTTGGACAGGAGCAGGGAACTAGTGCTGTAACGCAGCGCTCTGCCCCAGGGTTTCAAAGCTTAAAGATTTATTTTTCCATCCCTGCCTAACCCCTGCTCCTCTCTGAGGACCCTGCTGCTGAGCAGCCACTGGGTAGTGGCTGGCCAGAGCCCCTGGGGAGTTGTAGCCCCACCAGCCACCCCCCCAGTGTCAGGTCACTGGGCAACGAGGGCAGGAAAGACTCAGGAGGGCAGGAGGCTGAAGGCACCCCGTGGGGATAAGGAGGGTTGGTATAAATAGAGCTGGTACCGCTTAGTGAAGGATGTGTCTATAAATATTTATTCTCGTCACTCCTGCTAGTTGACTTTCCAAGAAAAATTGGCAGCTTCTGCCTGCAGAAAGTGTTTTATGCTGATCTAACTGGAGTGTGACTGGTGGTGCACTGAGAATGCGCAGCCACGTGCTCGCACGGCTGCCGGCGCCGTTCTCCTTCCTCGTGCAAAGGTGATGAGGAAACACTCGGTGTAACTCCAGTTTGAGATGTAAAGTCATGTTGAAAATGAGGGAAGGATGAGGTGATGCGTTCAAAGCTCGTACCGGGGGAATCCCACTTTCTCAGTGGGATCTCTGGGGCTCAGTTCATCGCTGTCACGTGTGGGAGCTTTGCTTGGAGCAGATCTGCTGGGTTCAGAGCTTCCAGGGCAAGCCAGTCCTGCCTCCGGGGGAGAGAATAAATATTTTAAAATGTAATCAGAGTCATTGGGGAAATGTGACAGGATTTAAACGATGACATAACACGCTTGTCTTGTCTCTGCTGCCTGCGCTAATGAGCGTGAATTGAGAGCATTAGAGATCTATCCACAGGCATTAGTGTGTGTGAGTCAGGGGATCACAGCCTTAATTAGTCTCATCCTCCACTGGCAGCCGAGGCACTTGCCTGTCCAGTGCAGGCAGGAACGCCCCGCGATGCTCTGGAGTTACACCGTGCTGCCGTCTGTCACGTCCCAGAGCTGGACCTACACCTGGTCACAGCGGGTGTCTTTCATCTTCACCTCCCCAAGAGAATTTTGAGCACTTTTCCCTCTTCTGGGGAGTTTCAGAAATGTTACGACAACTCTAAGACTATTATTTTGTTTTCTATTAGACATTTTATGATTTTTTTGGGGGGATGGTGGTGGTGTTTTACATTTATTTTTGTTTTCTATTAGACATCTTGAGGAGGAAGAACCCCAGGCACCCATATAGGTTGGGGGTGGACCTTCTGGAAAACAGTTCTGAGGAGAAGGATCTGGGGGTGCTGGTGGCCAGTAAACTCTCCGTGGGCCAGCAATGTGTCCTAGTGGCCAAGAGGCCAATGGATCCTGGGCTGCGTAGGGAAGAGTGTGGCCAGGAGGTGGAGGGAGGTCATTGTCCCCCTCTGCTCTGCACTGGGGAGGCCACAACTGGAATCCTGCCTCCAGTGCTGGGCTCCCCAGTTCCAGAGAGACAGGGAACTGCTGGAGAGAGTCCAGCGTAGGGCACCAGAGATGCTGGAGGGATTGGAGCATCTCCCTGATGAGGAAAGGCTGAGAGAGCTGGGGCTCTTGAGCCTGGAGAAGAGAAGGCTGAGGGGAGACCTTATCAATGCTGACAAGTGTCTAAAGGGTGGGTTGAGGGAGGATGGAGCCGGACTCTTTCCAGTGGTTCCCAGTGACAGGACGAGGGGCAACGGGCACAAGCTGGACCATGGGAAGTTCCACTGCAATGTGAGGAAGGACTTGTTTGGGGTGAGGGTGGCAGAGCCCTGGCAGAGGCTGCCCAGGGAGGGTGTGGAGTCCCCTTCTCTGGAGATCTTCAAGCCCCACCTGGATGCTCCTGAGTGCTGTGCTCTGGGCAACCCTGCTTTGGCAGGGGAGTTGGACTGGATGATCTCTAGAGGTCCCTTCCAACTGACAATTCTGTGACAATTCCATGACAATTTGTCGCTTTAGGAGAACTTTCAGCATTCAGAACAGCTCTTCGTTTGGTTAAACCAATATTAATTCCACCCAATGCTTAATTTCTACAGGAAAATGACTTGGAGGCAAACAAACCTGCAGAGAAAGGGTCCAGGATTCAGGCTTGTCCTGGTTTTTCTTCCTGTCCCTCTGTGCTCCTAATTCCCCACTGTGGGCTTTTCAAGGAAACCTCATGGAGCCCAATCAGCAAGGTTTGGGACAGCAGGGAGTGAATTGAGGCTGTAGCTCCTCAGCCAGTTGTGCTCGGGCTGGAGATCAGTCCTCTGGCATCTCTCAGCGTCGCCCTGACGGTACGAAATTAATTTTGAAAGAGAAAAATCAAATGGCTGTTGTGATTGATTAGATGCCTTTGCCCC
Source organism: Calidris pugnax (assembly GCF_001431845.1). NCBI lineage: Eukaryota > Metazoa > Chordata > Aves > Charadriiformes > Scolopacidae > Calidris > Calidris pugnax. The sequence goes on along the minus strand of NW_015090961.1, from coordinate 2,022,057 downwards.
GCTACACTTAATCGATGGCAGTGGGTATTTATTGCGTTATATACTACAAATCAATAATGATTAGTACCTCATTAACCTTTTCTGTTCTTTTGATTGTCTTCTTGCAGTGTTTTAATAACAGAGCGCAGAGCATCCCTCTCCAGCCTGGCAGGGACAGGTTTGTAGGCTGGGGAAGATGAGTGGTGGTGCTTCTGATGAGTGTGACCCTGCAGCCCTATTGCTTCTCTGAGCAAGTGGAAGAAACAGGACATAAATCATTCCCACCGGGAGAAAGATGCTCCTGGGAAGGTGCTCTCACCTCCAGGCTCCTACGGCATAAGCTGGAAAACTTCTCAGCCCTGTGACTCTGTGGCAATGGCTGAATGTGGAGCAAAGCTCTCAGCACTGGGAAATCTCTGGGGTGGTGAATATAGAATCATAGAATGGTTGGAGTTGGAAGGGACCTTAAAGATCATTGAGTTCCAACCCCCCTGCCCTGGGCAGGGACACCTCCCACCATACCAGGTTGCTCCAAGCCCCCTCCAACCTGGCCTTGAACCCCTCCAGGGATGGGGCAGCCACAGCTTCTCTGGGCAACCTGGGCCAGTGTCTCATGCCTGAGGAAGAGAGAACCACCAGGTGCTCTGGTGGCATTTCAGGGCTGTCACAGCAAAGTGAGCTGCTCCCAGTGACCTTTTTGTCCACTCTTGCCCCTAGAACATGGGACAGTCTCTGTTGTGATAAATGCAGATAAAAGCAGAGACCCTTGGGGAGAAGCTGAAAGGAGTAACCTCCCTTTTTCCCCCAAGATGTGTGTGCTCCCCCACATCTGTGCACTCAGACCTTGAAGTTGAGTTTTCCTGCTCACTGGACACAGTTGTGCTCCCGATGCAAACCCGTGGGGACACCCTGTACTGCTGTAGGGGGTCAGTGGGATTTCCACCACCACTGAAAATTCTTTCAGGAGGTCAGTCCCTAAATCCTGCCAGACTGAGAGGCTTCCACCAGACTGAGAGGCTTCCACAAGCAATAGACTCAGATAAATTTATTTGAATTAGTTAAGTGTCTTCAAATGAGATAAATATCCTCAAATTAGCTTAACTCTGTGGAGGTTTGTCAATTCTCAGTGTGAGTGAAGCCCCTGAATTTCCCACCCGCTGGGAGGATGAACTTGTGCAAATGAGCTCTGTGACGCTCAGGCTTGTTCTAAAATTGTCGGATACATTAAGAAAACCCTTCAGAAAGGGATTGTACCTCCCTCGTGTTCATTCCGTGCTCTCCAGCCACTGTCACTGCTGTAGGTGAGCCCCACAGCCCATGTGTGATGTGCTGCACTGGTGTGGGTGCCTCAATTGCAGCTCCAAGAGAAGTCAAGGCTCTGGTGTGTAGACACCCGGGGTCAGGCAGTCCTTGCCTGAAAGGTGGAGACTAATTCGGCAACTGGGCTGGAGAAGTGATGGACCCAGCAGGAGGAGAATTTGGGATTGGAGGTGTAAATTTGCACCATGGCACCATCCATGCGCATGGTAGACCTCAGACCATGCAGAAAGGCAACACTGATGATAAAGAGTCTTTGCTTTCCCCTCTCTTAAAGCATCCTGCAACTCCAGGTGCAAACCTGGCTGTTCCTTCTCTGCCACCCAGCTCAGCTGTGTGAGAACATTGGACCTGCTTGACAATTCCAACAGTTAATATAAATAAACCCAGTCCTGTCTGGGACAGCTCAGCTGTGTGAGAACATTGGACCTGCCTGACAATTCCCACAGTTAATGTAAATAAACCCAGTCCTGTCTGGGAAGGGATTCTTCATCAGGGAGTGGAGCCATAGGACAAGGGGGAATGGTTTTAAGCTGGAAGAGGGGAGATGGAGCTGAGATGTGGGGAAGAACTTCTTTGGTGTGAGGGTGGTGAGAGCCTGGCCCAGGTTGCCCAGAGGAGCTGTGGCTGCCCCATCCCTGGAGGGGTTCAAGGCCAGGTTGGAGGGGGCTTGGAGCAACCTGGTGTGGTAGGAGGTGTCCCTGCCCAGGGAAGGGGGTTGGAAATAGACGATCTTTAGGTCCCTTCCAACCTGAACCATTCTACGATTCTGTGGAGCACTACTTGCACCCCTAAAGCTGGTTCCTTCTGCAGGTGTTGCCTACACCACTGCCCTGGAGCCATCACCTCTCCCACCTGAGAACAGTCAACCCTCGTGACCATGCTCCATGTTCTTTCTACACTGAGAAGTTTAACAGCCAAAGTGCCCACATCAGAGACCAGGCAACAACAAAGACCAACCCTCAGCAAGTCTCTGCTTTGCTTGTCCATAACACCCAGCCCCACAGTGACTTACAGTGGGCACAGCACGATTTGTGCTGGGCATTTAAAAATAAAAAAAAAGGACCAATGACGCAAGTGGCTTTTTCTTTCAGGGGTTTCGAAAAGGGCTGGAGAGAGCATAAGTGCAAGAAATTGCCAGCGAGGGGAGGAGGAGGAGGAGGATTGCAGCTTTTAAGTCTCCTGGCACTGTGACGCAGGGTTACACTCAGTGGTGTTGGCAGAAGGGAGGGATCACTGCCGGCAAATCTGGGTGTGAAACTTCTTTTAGTCAGAAGAGGCTTTTTTTTTTCACCAGAAAACATAGCTTTATGTAAAGCAAATGCTTTCCCCAAAATTTGGTTTTAAGCTGAATTGCCTTGACTTCGGGTTTTAATAAGCATCAAAGCATTGCAATGGCATTAAAACAAAATATTTCTGGTAATATAGGGGAAACTGTTGCTCTCTAAATTAACTTTTTAATCCAGGCAGTGTCTAAATGATTGATAAACTCTAATCCTGGTGGTGTCCACCCAGTGGAGCTAAAATTCTTGTCTCTGATCTTCTCTTGCACAATGGAAAGCAACAAATTCCCACCCAATTGAACCTGTTTCAGGTTGAACCGCGCTGTTGGGCATCAGCCGCTGGCTGTTTGCTGGGACGTGTCTAATTGAACTCGGTCTGATTAAGCACGGCAGCACTCAGAAATTGGAACCGTTCCCCTCGCGAGTGGATTACATTCGGGCTCGTACCTCAGAGCTCAGAAAAATCCCCCTTGAAATGATGATTTCTCACCGCTCCTGGGGCTTTTCTTTAAATCCAACTTCTTGCCTGTTGTACGTGGAGCTGAGGAGATGGAGCGTGCGTCTCTGCAGTGGGGAAGTGGTACCTGAATTGTGCTGGACTCGGGTGATGCTGGAGCCTGTGGAGCCCAGGGCTTGTGTTGGAAACCCCTCACGGTGTTTTTTCTCCCCTCTGGTTCCCAGTGAGAGGACGAGGGGCAACGGGCACAAGTTGGAACATAAAGGGTTCCACTTGAATATGAGGAGAAACTTCTTCACGGTGAGGGTGACAGAGCCCTGGAACAGGCTGCCCAGGGAGGGTGTGGAGTCCCCTTCCTTGGAGATTTTCAAGACCCACCTGGATGCTCCTGAGTAACATGCTCTAGCTCTAGGCAATCCTGCTTCAGCAGGGGAGTTGGACTAGATGATCTCTATGGTCCCTTCCAACTCTAAAAAAATTCAGTGAAATTCAGTCTGTCTGTGTAGCCCATTTCACTGCAGTGTTGGGTTGATGCTCACCCGTGTGGAAGACAGCACATGTTCCAGCCACACAGACCAGTCCAGCCGGCCAGGGACAGGGGATTGGGAGCCAATCTGCTAAACGAGGATTTAGCCAAGAGGCAGCCCCGAGTGCCAGCCATCTCCTAATACTCTCTTAAGGAGCCTAGCACACACAGGCAGCTTCTGCCACCCTCCCTGGTCCTCCTCGCCACTCAGCTGGGTCCTCCGACTCGGCAGCAAGGCATTTCCAACCAGAATTACCTTTCAGCCGTCTTCTTGCTACAGTGCCTTTTAATTAGGAGCGCAGCTGCTCTGGAAACACGGAGCTCACTTTTCAAAGAGCGCTCTGGAAAGTGATTACAATGGATTAAAGCGGAAAGGTTAGGCAATTTATTCATCTGGCACTTAGCGAATGCAGCGGATTATTTTGTGCTGCAAGGATGATTTAAAAAAAAAACAAGTAACACCTTTTTGGCTCTTGCTAGTCCGACGGCGCTCTGCGGTTGGATGTGAAATGCTGTTGGAGAGTAGAACCTACGCAGTGTCCCACTGCTCCCACAGCTCCCAGCTCTGTGTGAGGGTGCTGGGGTTTCATTGCTGGTGTCCCTGGAGTGCCCCCAGTTAACGAAGGTCCAGTTCAGCCAGGAGTTGCTCCAATAATGAATGTGGACTCTCAGGGTTCACTAACCTCAGCTCCAAAGGGCTGCTCACCTGGGTGTTTGTTTGCAGAGTGATGCCTGGCACTGACTTCCCACCCTGAGCTCTTGCTGCCCTCTCCCCAGCTGACAGAGCTCCCTTTCTGAAAGGACTGGTTTGATTTTTGGCAGTGAGAACCCAAACAGCTCTACACAGGTAGGAGGCACTGGTCCGGCGGTGTTACTTGTGCTGGGAAAGCTTTGAGAGGTTTTACTGGGCTGTGGGAATGAACAGTCCCACCCCCAGAGCTGGGTGAACCCCCTCTTTCCCCTCTGGCCCAAGGCCATATGCTTGCTCTCTCTCCACTGCGTGGCTTAAGGGCTTAAAGCAGTGGAAAGGATAAAGCCCCTCGAAATTAATCAGCTTCATTTCAAAGCTGAGGTTCTATGAGAAGATCTCAATCCCTTTCTTCTCCAGAGGAAAAGTGGTGGGGTTCCCTGGCTGGACAGTATGCGATGAAGAGCCAACTTGCAGAGTGTGTGAACAATCTAAACCTGTAAAACATCTGGGGATCAAAACTTTGTGTGTGTTCCATGAGCAGAAGCTGGAACAGGCACCACATCCATCCCTGCACCAGGGGGATGCCACGGGGTTGTCTCATGGCAAGTAGCAGCTGGATGGGGCATCCCCAGGATGAACTGTCCCCACTGGCAGGGCTGCAGCAGCAATAAGAAATCAGAATTCTTTTCAAATGTTGTGTGCTTTTCCGCTGGGCAGCATTGGGTTGAACTCATCTTAAGCTTGGGAGAGCGGCTTGTTGACAGTTTCCAGAGTAGTGGTCAAAATATCAGGAACCAAATGGGCAGCTTTGGTCACTGAATACCCTTGGTGACCTGTTGGACCATGGACCTGTTGGAATGGGTCCAGGAGAGGGCCACAAAAATGATCAGGGGGCTGAAGAACCTCTTCTATGAAGACAGGCTGAGAGAGCTGGGGTTGTTCACCCTGGAGAAGAGAAGGCTCCGGGGAGACCTTATAATGGCCTTCCAGTCCCCTACAGGAGAGATGGGGAGGGACTCTTTAGCAGGGAGTAGAGCGACAGGGTGAGGGGCAATAGTTTTAAACTGAAAAAGGGGAAATTGAGATGAGATCTCAGGATGAAATTCCTTACTCTTGGGGAGGGACTCTTTAGCAGGGAGTGTAGCAATAGGGTGAGGGGCAAGGAAGAGGGGAGATTGAGATGAGATCTCAGGAAGAAATTCCTTACTCTGAGGGTGGTGAGATCCTGGCCCAGGTTGCCCAGAGAAGCTGTGGCTGCCCCATCCCTGGAGGGGTTCAAGGCCAGGTTGGAGGGGGCTTAGAGCAACCTGGTCTGGTGGGAGGTGTCCCTGCCCAGGGCAGGGGGGTTGGAACTCGATGATCTTTAGGTCCCTTCCAACTCCAACCATTCTATGACTCCATGACTGTGGCTTGGGCTTTGCTGTGCTTTGCTGAAGCGGGAAGAACTGGATGTGTGTCCTGGTTTGAGGTAAAACAGAACCAATTTTCTTTTCAGTAATTTTACTTTTTGGTTAAGCCTCTTCTAACTCTCTGAAATTAACAGCGTATTTTCCAGCCAGGATCTGCTTCTAATAGATAAGGTCTGATATTTATAGTTAGTACCAAGGGATGGTGCACAGAGAAGTGCTTCTACTTATTGCTATAACAACCAGGCTCAGCTCCGCACAGAGAGGTGCTTATACTTATTGCTATAACAACCAGGCTCAGTTCCGTTCGTTATTTGCCCCGTTGGAGGGTCAGAAGTGGAAAAGTGTGAAGGAATCACACCTGTGGGGAGGAGGGGACAGGAGAGGTGACCCCAAACTGACCGACGGGATGTTCCATCCCATCTGCCCCATGCTCAGTATAAAAGCTGGGGGATCAAAGGGTCAGCTCTTTCTCCCTCAGAGGAGAGGAGAGAAAATGAGAGAGACTTATGAGTTGGAAAGGAACCGAACTAATGAAGTATTAATAATAAAAGGAAAATATAATAATATTAATAAGAAAGTAATGAAATATGTACAACCTGTACCAAGCTCCCAGGATGACAGTCTGCCTTTGATCCTGATCTGTGTGTTCCTGAGTTCACCTCCCATCTGTCGCTGAGTCCAGTCTGGGACTTTCTCAGTGCCTGATGGTGATGTGATCATCATCCTGGGAGCTCAGTAAGGGCCGTGTATACTGTGTGTATTTCGTTATTTTCTTATTAATATTGTTACCTTTTTCTTTTGTTATTTTATTTCCCATATTTCGTTATAGTTTCTTTTCAACTCGTACGTCTCTCTCATTTTCTCTCCTCTCCTCTGCAGAGGAGAGGTAAAAGAGCATCCAGCACTGGTTGCAGTGACCAGCCCAGCCATGTGCTGGTCCCGTCAGGAGCTAGCACAGCGCAGGGGCAGCTCTGTCTGCATCTGCTCATGTTAACGTACTGGGTGTCTTCTCGTGGGATAAAAAAAGCTGCTCAGATACTGCGCTTGTGGTACCAGCAGTACTTTAAATAGAGGAGGCTTTCAGCAGGGTACCGAGCATTAAAATTGCATTTGAGTGCAGTTTTGAGTACCTTGCCTGCCCTGCTCTCATTTTGTTTGGCTGGCGGAGGCGTATTTTTGTTTTTACTCACTTTTCTGTCCTATATTATCCCCTTTTTTTTTTCCAGTGATGTTGACTCGTTCCATCTGCTTATTTATCACCCACAGTTAGAACCCAAATTCCAATTAGCAATCTGCTTTGTTTACTTTTGTTTAAAACACGGCGTTGAACGCCCCAACAAAGCTTTAATACATAAAACTACTTGTAATGCAGCTGTTAAAGCTCTTCCATCACATCCATGAACAAAATGAATTCTATTGCTATCAAGATGCATATGATAAATTAGGTTTAATCCTCCTCTACTGCAGCGGATAGAAGCACTTGGGCGAAGACAGGAAGATTTCAAATGACTGAGATGGAAAATTATCTTTGCTCCAGAGATGAGAAAGAAACTCAGACCTTGTGTAGTTGGAAATAATTCATCCAGCAACTGGAAAAGCCATCCCTGGATTTCTGACTTGGAATCGTGACGCCTTGCTGTTGGATGTTCAACAGGGCCGGGTGCTGGGTCCTGCCCTTGGGTCACACCAACCTCATGGAGCACTAAAGAACTGGGGCAGAGTGGCTGGAGCTGCCTGGCAGAAAAGGACCTGGGGGTGTTGGTCAACTGTTGGCTGAAGATGAGCCAGCAGTGTGCCCAGGTGGCCAAGAAGGCCACCAGCATCCTGGCCTGTATCAGGAACAGCGTGGGGAGGAGGACTCGGGAGGGGATTGTCCCCCTGGACTGGGCACTGGTTAGGCCCCACCTCAAGGGCTGTGTCCAGTTTTGGGCCCCTCACCACAAAAAAAGACATTGAGGGGCTGGAGCAGGTCCAGAGAAGGGCAACGGAGCTGGTGAGGGGTCTGGAGAACAAGTCTTGTGAGGAGAAGCTGAGGGAGCTGGGGGTGTTCAGCCTGGAGAAAAGGAGGCTGAGGGGAGGCCTTATTGCTCTCTCCAACTCCCTGAAAGGAGGGTGTAGCCAGGGGGGGTTGGTCCCTGCTCCCAAGGAACAGGCCATGGGACAAGAGGAAATGGCCTCAAGTTGTGCCAGGGGAGGTTCAGATTGGATATTTGGAAAAATGTTTCCACGGAAAGGGTTCTTAAGCCTTGGAATGGGCTGCCCAGGGAAGGGGTTGAGGCCCCATCCCTGAAGGTATTTACAGGGCCAGTTGACATAGTGCTTGGAGACATGGCTTAGTGATGGGTTATTTTTTTTTTATCAGAGTGAGGTTGATGGTTGGACTGGATGATCTTAAAGGTCCCTTCCAACCCAGACAGTGCCTGCCTCACCCCAGGCCCTGCTCCCCTGAGGCGGCCGCAGGCCTCACTCCTGCCATGAGCTGCGCGCAGGCCTCAGCCCGGGATACAGCCCCGTCGCACCGGTACCGCCCCCTTCCCGGTGTGTGTCTGTGTGTTAATGAGGGGCCGCGCTAATTGCTGGGCGAGGGGGCGTGGCCACGGCTAATTGCCGGGGGTGGGTGTGGCGGGAGGGGCGGGGCCCGCTCTGTATAACCCGTCTCCCGGCAACGGCGGGAACGTCACTTCCTGGGGAGCCGCCGGCGAGCGGGCGGGCAGGTGTGAGCGGCACCGGCCGGGGGGGACCGGCACCGCGGGGTCGGGGGGTCTCCGGTCGGGACCGGTTCCGACCGGTTCGGGCCGGTTCCCCTCCCTCCCCGCCCGGCGCGGCGCGATGAGCGCGGAGCTGGACGGCGTGTCGGTGCACTCCTCCTCCTCCTCCTCGGGTTCGCTGGGGTCGGTGGCGGCGGCGGTGGGGCCGGTCCCGGTGCCGGTGCCCCGGCCGCTGTCGGCTAACGTGAGGCGGCTGCACCAAGCGTTGACGGCGCTGCTGAGCGAGTCGGAACGGGAGCGCTTCATCCTCTGCCTCAACGCCTACCACGGCCGCCGCAACGTCTGCGACCTCGTCCGCTCCCTCCGAGCCCTCCTCGACGGGCCCCGCCGCCGCCAGCTCCTGCCGCTCCTCCGCCTCGTCCTGCCCCGCTCTGACCAGCTCCTCTTCGACCAGTACACCGCCGAGGGGTCCTACCTGCCCCCTCCACCCCCCCTCCTCCCTCCGGCCCCCGCCCCGCCGCCGGTGGTCCCCGGGGAGCTGCGGCAGGTGACCCTCCGGCGGAGCAAAGCCCACGAGGGGCTGGGCTTCAGCATCCGCGGCGGGGCCGAGCACGGCGTGGGGATCTACGTCTCCTTGGTGGAACCGGGCTCCCTGGCCGAACGGGAGGGGCTGAGGGTCGGCGATCAGATCCTGGGTGTCAACGGCAAGTCCTTGGACAGGGTGACCCACCTTTTTTTTTTCCAGTGATGTTGACTCGTTCCATCTGCTTATTTATCACCCACAGTTAGAACCCAAATTCCAATTAGCAATCTGCTTTGTTTACTTTTGTTTAAAACACGGCGTTGAACGCCCCAACAAAGCTTTAATACATAAAACTACTTGTAATGCAGCTGTTAAAGCTCTTCCATCACATCCATGAACAAAATGAATTCTATTGCTATCAAGATGCATATGATAAATTAGGTTTAATCCTCCTCTACTGCAGCGGATAGAAGCACTTGGGCGAAGACAGGAAGATTTCAAATGACTGAGATGGAAAATTATCTTTGCTCCAGAGATGAGAAAGAAACTCAGACCTTGTGTAGTTGGAAATAATTCATCCAGCAACTGGAAAAGCCATCCCTGGATTTCTGACTTGGAATCGTGACGCCTTGCTGTTGGATGTTCAACAGGGCCGGGTGCTGGGTCCTGCCCTTGGGTCACACCAACCTCATGGAGCACTAAAGAACTGGGGCAGAGTGGCTGGAGCTGCCTGGCAGAAAAGGACCTGGGGGTGTTGGTCAACTGTTGGCTGAAGATGAGCCAGCAGTGTGCCCAGGTGGCCAAGAAGGCCACCAGCATCCTGGCCTGTATCAGGAACAGCGTGGGGAGGAGGACTCGGGAGGGGATTGTCCCCCTGGACTGGGCACTGGTTAGGCCCCACCTCAAGGGCTGTGTCCAGTTTTGGGCCCCTCACCACAAAAAAAGACATTGAGGGGCTGGAGCAGGTCCAGAGAAGGGCAACGGAGCTGGTGAGGGGTCTGGAGAACAAGTCTTGTGAGGAGAAGCTGAGGGAGCTGGGGGTGTTCAGCCTGGAGAAAAGGAGGCTGAGGGGAGGCCTTATTGCTCTCTCCAACTCCCTGAAAGGAGGGTGTAGCCAGGGGGGGTTGGTCCCTGCTCCCAAGGAACAGGCCATGGGACAAGAGGAAATGGCCTCAAGTTGTGCCAGGGGAGGTTCAGATTGGATATTTGGAAAAATGTTTCCACGGAAAGGGTTCTTAAGCCTTGGAATGGGCTGCCCAGGGAAGGGGTTGAGGCCCCATCCCTGAAGGTATTTACAGGGCCAGTTGACATAGTGCTTGGAGACATGGCTTAGTGATGGGTTATTTTTTTTTTATCAGAGTGAGGTTGATGGTTGGACTGGATGATCTTAAAGGTCCCTTCCAACCCAGACAGTGCCTGCCTCACCCCAGGCCCTGCTCCCCTGAGGCGGCCGCAGGCCTCACTCCTGCCATGAGCTGCGCGCAGGCCTCAGCCCGGGATACAGCCCCGTCGCACCGGTACCGCCCCCTTCCCGGTGTGTGTCTGTGTGTTAATGAGGGGCCGCGCTAATTGCTGGGCGAGGGGGCGTGGCCACGGCTAATTGCCGGGGGTGGGTGTGGCGGGAGGGGCGGGGCCCGCTCTGTATAACCCGTCTCCCGGCAACGGCGGGAACGTCACTTCCTGGGGAGCCGCCGGCGAGCGGGCGGGCAGGTGTGAGCGGCACCGGCCGGGGGGGACCGGCACCGCGGGGTCGGGGGGTCTCCGGTCGGGACCGGTTCCGACCGGTTCGGGCCGGTTCCCCTCCCTCCCCGCCCGGCGCGGCGCGATGAGCGCGGAGCTGGACGGCGTGTCGGTGCACTCCTCCTCCTCCTCCTCGGGTTCGCTGGGGTCGGTGGCGGCGGCGGTGGGGCCGGTCCCGGTGCCGGTGCCCCGGCCGCTGTCGGCTAACGTGAGGCGGCTGCACCAAGCGTTGACGGCGCTGCTGAGCGAGTCGGAACGGGAGCGCTTCATCCTCTGCCTCAACGCCTACCACGGCCGCCGCAACGTCTGCGACCTCGTCCGCTCCCTCCGAGCCCTCCTCGACGGGCCCCGCCGCCGCCAGCTCCTGCCGCTCCTCCGCCTCGTCCTGCCCCGCTCTGACCAGCTCCTCTTCGACCAGTACACCGCCGAGGGGTCCTACCTGCCCCCTCCGCCCCCCCTCCTCCCTCCGGCCCCCGCCCCGCCGCCGGTGGTCCCCGGGGAGCTGCGGCAGGTGACCCTCCGGCGGAGCAAAGCCCACGAGGGGCTGGGCTTCAGCATCCGCGGCGGGGCCGAGCACGGCGTGGGGATCTACGTCTCCTTGGTGGAACCGGGCTCCCTGGCCGAACGGGAGGGGCTGAGGGTCGGCGATCAGATCCTGGGTGTCAACGGCAAGTCCTTGGACAGGGTGACCCACGCCGAGGCTGTCAAGGTACACCGGGTGCCCTGCGTCCCGTCCCGGCGGCTTGGTCGCCGTGCGCCCCGTCCAGGGTTCCGTGTATCCCCGGTGTGTCCGTCCCCTTCCCTCCCTTCCCCCGGTGCTGTCACCGTGCGCCCCGTCCTGCTTCACCCGCGCCGGTTTCAATCGCCGCTCCGTCCCGCTGCAGCCGCCCTCCCTCCCCGCCCGGCGCGGCGCGATGAGCGCGGAGCTGGACGGCGTGTCGGTGCACTCCTCCTCCTCCTCCTCGGGTTCGCTGGGGTCGGTGGCGGCGGCGGTGGGGCCGGTCCCGGTGCCGGTGCCCCGGCCGCTGTCGGCTAACGTGAGGCGGCTGCACCAAGCGTTGACGGCGCTGCTGAGCGAGTCGGAACGGGAGCGCTTCATCCTCTGCCTCAACGCCTACCACGGCCGCCGCAACGTCTGCGACCTCGTCCGCTCCCTCCGAGCCCTCCTCGACGGGCCCCGCCGCCGCCAGCTCCTGCCGCTCCTCCGCCTCGTCCTGCCCCGCTCTGACCAGCTCCTCTTCGACCAGTACACCGCCGAGGGGTCCTACCTGCCCCCTCCGCCCCCCCTCCTCCCTCCGGCCCCCGCCCCGCCGCCGGTGGTCCCCGGGGAGCTGCGGCAGGTGACCCTCCGGCGGAGCAAAGCCCACGAGGGGCTGGGCTTCAGCATCCGCGGCGGGGCCGAGCACGGCGTGGGGATCTACGTCTCCTTGGTGGAACCGGGCTCCCTGGCCGAACGGGAGGGGCTGAGGGTCGGCGATCAGATCCTGGGTGTCAACGGCAAGTCCTTGGACAGGGTGACCCACGCCGAGGCTGTCAAGGTACACCGGGTGCCGTGCGGCTTGGTCGCCGTGCGCCCCGTCCAGGGTTCCGTGTATCCCCGGTGTGTCCGTCCCCTTCCCTCCCTTCCCCCGGTGCTGTCACCGTGCGCCCCGTCCTGCTTCACCCCCACCGGCTTCGGTCGCCGCTCCGTCCCGCTGCAGCCGGTTGGACGGGAGCCCCCGGAGACGTGTGTCCTCCCCCCCTTCCCTCTCGGTGGAATCCCGCATCCTTGGCTGCAGGGAGCGGAGCGGTTCCCGGTTTGCGGGTGCCGGAGGGGATCGTGCCGGTCGTTCCCGGGCATCGAGAGTGCGGGAAACGCGCCGAGGCTGTCAAGGTACACCGGGTGCCGTGCGGCTTGGTCGCCGTGCGCCCCGTCCAGGGTTCCGTGTATCCCCGGTGTGTCCGTCCCCTTCCCTCCCTTCCCCCGGTGCTGTCACCGTGCGCCCCGTCCTGCTTCACCCCCACCGGCTTCGGTCGCCGCTCCGTCCCGCTGCAGCCGGTTGGACGGGAGCCCCCGGAGACGTGTGTCCTCCCCCCCTTCCCTCTCGGTGGAATCCCGCATCCTTGGCTGCAGGGAGCGGAGCGGTTCCCGGTTTGCGGGTGCCGGAGGGGATCGTGCCGGTCGTTCCCGGGCATCGAGAGTGCGGGAAACGCAGCCGGAAAGTTTTAGGGTGAAAAAAAATCCCCGGTGCCCGCCGCCGGCACGGGCAGTAACCGGTTGGTTGCCGGGGGCCAGCCTGGCATCGTCTGCAGTTCTCGGCACGGCAGGGTCGACCCCGTCCGTCCCCAGAGCCTAAAGCCGTGGTTTTTAATCCCATCTTTGAAACGTAGCGATGCTGCTTGTGCCTTCCTTACCGTCTGGGAGGCGCGTGGAAGTGAGAAATCAGCTTGAGATGGGTTTTAAGGCATGTACTGTAGCCGTTAGACCGTGTTTTCTTCTCCCAAAGGTGGGGAAACTGAGGCACGGAGAAGCAGAATGACCTCCCCCCAGGGTTGCGTAGAGCCCAGAGCAGGAGCAGCCCCCAAATTCCCCCCAGGCTGTGTCAGGAGGGGAAGGAGAACAGTTACACAACTCAAGTGTGGCCGGCTCTTCCCGCAGCACAGCGTGTTTCCCCACACCCCGGAGACCTGTTGTGGTACATCACAGCACGGGGTGCTATCGATAGAAGCTTCCATGTAAAGAGAGGTGGGGGAGCTCCGTAAACCGGGGGATTTTCACCTGAAGCTTCTTGTTTTGACGCAAAGTCGCTGTTTAAGGGACCCGGGTCATTCCCAGAGGTGATCTTGTGGTTGGTGGGCTCAGCTCGGAGCGTTCCTGTGGCACAGCGATGTCAGGCACAAACCTTCTGAGCTGGAGAATCCGACTTCCAGGGCAGCAATTTGTAGGCGGTGCGTGGAGAACGGGGATCTGGGGGTGACAAGACTGTTTTGCAGCTCTTTGTACTTTAATTCTTCCATAATAAGCTAAAGCACTTCTACTCGCAGCCTGCCTTGTGCGGTGTGTTCCTCCGATAGTGCGTTCATGGTTTTGAAGAGCATCTTCAAAGCCAACCTTCCTGCTCCCTGCCCCGTCTTTAAATCTTTGCCCCAGGCAAGGGCATGTCTTCCAGGCTGGAAATGAGTCCTCAGTGATCTTGAGACCAGGGAAAAGATTTGTAGGAGTTCTTTTTATTGTTCCTAATGATAGGGCAACAATGCTGTAAGCTTTTGGATGTTAATTTGCAATTTTGTGCCCTGAAGATTGCCAAAACCCTATATTTTGGCTACGAAGTTGGGATGGGTAGAAGCCCCAGGTGTCAGGAATTCTCTGGACTGTTCAGTGACTTCATCTCCAATTCAGCCCACTCTCCTGGGTAATTCCCATCACTTTCTGTTTGTTCTTTAATATAATGTACATGGTGTCTTTCAGACACTGTTAATACTGAGTGAAGCCAAGTGCTCCCTGCACCGAAATAACCCCTGTAGGATCCAGTTTGCCGAGGGGTTGTTCTGTGACAAGGGCTAGATTTTGTTCATGTGATCCTGATAGGAAAGAGGAGCTCAGAAATTGTCTGCTTTTGAGCTGGACTTCTTTAAACAGCGGTTTCATCCCCCACCCAGTGGTGCTGGCATCTTCTAGAGCCCCTGTGCTCTTATTAGATCTGGGAAGGGGCTTGTGACCCGTGTAGGGGTGGTAGACACACTCTCCCCGGGGAAGTGTCGCAGGGTGATTCACAGTGTGAGAGCTCCTTTGGAGATTTTACAATTAAGCAAGTGCTAATTTGTCCTTGGGTGCTGCATTTGGGAGGGGGGGAGATGAGCAGGTCACATGCAGCAATGCTGAAGGGCAGTCTTCGGAGGATTTTCTCTGGGGCGAAGATGCAAACACCTCAGCCTAATGTTTTGAACGTCGTGCAGGGTGTCAGAGCTGCAGGGATGAGAAGGGGTGATGTACAGGGTGGGGGTGATGTGCAGGGTGGCTTTGAACGTCGTGCAGGGTGTCAGAGCTGCAGGGACATAGAGGGGGTGATGGACAGGGTGGGTTGACCCCATGTTCTCTGCTTCCCCTTGAAACCCAGGATTCAGGGCTCAGCTGTGATGTGTCAACAGCTCTGCAGAGGTCTCTGGTCTGGTCTCCTCCAGCAGAGCAAACCTTGTGGTGTCCTGCCGTCCTCACTGATGCTCTGTAGTGGATCGATGGAGAGAGAAACGCTGGATAAACAGGCTTGTGTTTGGTCCTGGAATTTCTGTGTACACTGTACTTGGGATCAAATAGAGGGGGGGGGAAAGGTGAGCAGAGAGAGTCTTAATACACCCCCACGGAAGCTCAGTCTCCCAAACGCTGTCTCCCTGTGTTTAGATGGGTTAGATGTGGTGAACTCTGATTAAAGCCCAGCTCCCGTTCGCAGTGATGGGCTGACTCTCCATCTGTCTGAGCAGGAGCACTTCCATCTCGACTGTCCTGCAGCAAGAAGCTGTCTGTCTGGGCCGGGCTCGTTATTCCTAACGGGCAGAACGTGGTGTTGTGAGAGAAGTTGTCAAAGCTGGATCTTCAGGGCGTAAGACGATGGTGGAGATGGGGGAGGCTCTTCTGCTGCTGCCCTGGCCTGCTCCCAGGCACATCGCTCTCTGGGGTGAGGATGACAAACTTACTGAACCAGAAATCAACTTTTCTGGCTGTCAGGGTGCTCGGAGATGCCCAGCTGTGAACACGAGCGGCTGCTCAGATGGAGGAGTGAATAAATACATCATCTTAACTTGTTTGGGCAGTCTTAGAAGAGCATTCATGCCGTAGTTACATTCATTTTACAAATAGTGATAGCTCAGTTGCCTTATTTCATGTCTGGCCAGGCAGGAGGACCCCGGCCGTTTCAGTGCTCCTCTCGGGGAGGAGAAGGCACCACCTGTGGGGTGGGAGCAATTTCTGTCTCCTGTCTGGTATTTTCAGGCATCGCTCAGAGCCACGATGTACCAGAAGTGGAATTGTGGCACCAAATTAAAACTGGGTGAAGAAGACAAAAGCAATGAGCTGCACAGTGTCCCAGCTGAGAACTGACTGGTGGCCTGTGACCAGTGCTGTGGGGTTTGTGGGGTATTGTCGTGGAAATTAGTTAAAGAGTAGAATTCTGACTTAAATGACAAGATTACCTAAGCACTCCAGATCAATTCACTTAATGACCAGCTGCTTAACCTTTATATGAGCAGCGAAGTTTTATGTCGTGTCTGCTTCATGCTCTCTGTTTCATCCAAATCAAAATTAAATGACTCCATTACGATTATAGCTCGATCATTCCAGCATTTGAGAGTTCACTTTAGCAAAAGATCACCCTAATTTGAATTATGGTGTAAGGGGAGAAGTTTGTATTGTCTCTGATATTTTTAGGGCTTGCTTGGCTTTCATCAGCTCTATAGTACAGGCTTGATTTTGTAGCAGTCGTGCTGAAAGTTTGTATTGATAAAATGTAATATTTTTTTGCCCTGGTGGACAACAGGACGCCCATGAGCCAGCAATGGGCCCTTGTGATCAAGAAGGCCAGTGGCATCCTGGGGGCCATCAAGAAGAGTGTGAGCAGCAGGTGGATGGAGGTCATCCTGCCCCTCTGCTCTGCCCTGGGGAGGCCCCATCTGGAGCATTGGGTCCAGTTCTGGGCTCCCCAGTTCCAGAAGGACAGGGAACTGCTGGAGAGGGTACAGCAGAGGGCTACAAAGATGATGAGGGGACTAGAACATCCCTCTTATGAGGGGAGGCTGAGGGACTTCGGTCTTTTCAGTCTGGAGAAGAGAAGGCTGAGGGGGGATCTGATCAAGACCTATAAATACTTAAAGGGTGGGTGTCAGGAGGATGGGGCCAGGCTTTTTTCAGTGGTGCCCAGGGACAGGACAAGAGGAAATGGGCACAAACTTGAACAGAAGAAGTTCCATCTAAATGTGAGGAGGAACTTCTTTGCTTTGTGGGTTGCAGAGCCCAGGAACAGAAGGTGAGGAGTCTCTGTCTCTGGAGACACTCAAAACCCATCTGGACACATTCCTGTGCAACCTGCTCTGGGTGACCCTGCTCTGGCAGGGGGTTGGACTGGATGATCTCCAGAGGTCCCTTCCAACCCCATGTGATTCTGTGATTCTGTCCAGAGTGGTTAAAATTGAGATGCTTGTGATTTTGGACCATCAAAACGTTACACAGGGAGGTATTTCTCCTCTACTCTGGGTTTTGCGTTAAACTCACGCTCCCTTTCTCCTCCACCCTTTACTTTTGTCGCTTTGCAGGAGGTTTTTATGCACTTTATGTAATTTAGGGAGGAAGGGGAGAAGAGAAAGTGTAAAATATCATGACTTTGAGGAACTGTTCTTTATTGAGGAATTGGCTTAATGAGCTACCCCAGCCTCCGAGGAGCTGCACTGATTCCACCGTTTGCCCTGCTGTGCCTTTCTCGTCACTCTGAGAGCTGGGCAAATCCTGATGAGCTTGATCAAAATCACCAAAACTAGGCTAATTTGTATTCGTGAGTCTTGGGGAGTATGATTGTTTTGGGTTTTTTTCACCTGGGTGTACATCTGTGGTGGCTTTGCCAAAGTCAACAGATTTGTATCGGGTTGATTCTGAAGGAAGTGGGGCGATTCAGGTCCCCTGTCTTGGGCTCTTCTGAGAGGTTTTGGAGAGAAGCTGATGCTTTTGCTGCAGGGGAAAGCTTGTGAGGAGGCAGATGAGAGATGGACATGGCAAAGGTCTTCAGAATTCACTGCCCTGTGCTCTGCCACCTCTCCCTCCCTGCTGGGACATCCCATCCCATCCCCAGCCACCGCAGGCTCCCTGCTCACCTCGAGAGAGACGTTTTCATTCCTTCCCAACCAGCCTTTCCATCTCCTGCTCTGATAGTGTCAAGTGGGCATTTAAAAAGAATTAAAGGGCGATTAAAATTCTTCTTATGCTCTATTCATTTGAACTTTAATGATGGCAAACAAGGTGATCTCTTCTGAGACTGTAATATTTCATACAAGGTGGAAAAGGCTCCAGCTGCTTGTGCTCTGGTATTGCTGGAAGAGCGCTGAGAAATGACAGGAGAGACGTGCAGCCCGCAGCCTTGGGAGCGTATTTAGAGTGATTTTACCTTCCAGGCAGCTTACAAGAAAGCAAATCTCATTTCACTGTTTCTTGTGATGCCCAATTAATTGATTATCATTATCTAAGACTGCGTATTTGCTGTAGTCGGTCGTCACTGCTGTACTGTACAGGCTTTATAGCAGCCAGAGGGGATGAAAGCAGCTTGGTTCCTCTGGCTGGTTTTTAACCCTTCCCAGTACTTGGAGTTGTGGACCATCACACCCAGTCGTGGTCGAGATGAATGAGGAGTGAAAGCAATACATGGATCCCCTGATTCTGTGAAGATACCATCCTTGTTCCTTTAAATGCCTTCTTGCTTATCTCTGCGTCTCTGTATTTTTAGAAGTTGCCGACTGATCTGGAGGCAAGAAACCTCTCCCCTTCCTGAGGGATCTCGGGTAGCTGGAGCATGGAAAAGAAGGATGGGAATAGCACCTACCCCAATAGTTAGAGCAGTAACCTGTTCCTTGGTCTCCAGATCTGCTTAGAAACAATTAAAAAAAAACCAAAACTGGGCACAAAAAAGCACCTACAGCTAAAAATGCAGGTGCTGTGCAGTGCCACAGGCTCCTGCTCTGCTTTTCTGCCCTCCAAGCAGTTTCCATTTTAACTTCTGTCGCCAGCTGAGCTCAGAGGGAGAGGGTGGGAAGTGTAAAGCCACCAGGATCTCTCCCTAGGAAAAACGGGGAGGGAAAGAGGTCACTCTTGGACTTGGAGCCATCTGCATTTTAAATGAGTTTTAGTGTTCCTTAAAGGGAAGGGCTCGTGGCAGGGACAGATGTAGATCTGGCAAGTGATGTTCTTGGTGTCACAGTCTGATGACAACCAGGTTGGAGCACTGGACCTTGCCTGGTACTGAGGGCCACAAGCTCCCTTGTCTCTGTGAGTTAATTTGGGCTGATCAAATTAATATCACGTGTAATTTGGAACGGGGTGAACTTGCAGGTCCAGAGAGGTTGTGTGGGAATTGGGGTTTAGCCGCTGCCCTGGAGCAAGGAATAGGTTGTGTTTGCTGCTTTGCCACTGATTTCCCTCAGCGGGCAAGTTACTTAGTCATCTGTTTCCCTTCATTACACCAGCAAATCACAATCAGCCCTAATGAAATCAAATGACATTATACTGATGCGAAAGCTTAGAATGAGGTGCTTAATCTCTCCTCTTTTCATAATGCAAGGATGATGGTACTCGGCGTTGGTATTGGCTTGTTCATCAGAGTTAGTATTGTTAGGGCATCCTGGAGTTCTTGGAGCATAAATGTTATTTAGTGGGCTTCTTGTAAATAAACAGTTTTGCCTCGGCAGAGAAATTGATAGGATAACCCGCAGGATAAAAGCCTGTCTTTCCTCCCAGTGTCCATTAGAAGAAAACAAAAGTGTTCGTGTGCAGCATAGCTGGTGAGTTAAAATATCTTTTACTCGGTTCTTCTGGCCTCGGGGAAGGTGATGGATTTTTCTTGACACCTTCCTCAATGCCACGTCTGCTCGGAGAATTATTCGGCTCTAAATCCCCTCGTCTAAACTGACAATGCATCTGCTAAAATGATTTGGCTTAGTTTCTTTTGACTGGGTGCTCTGTGAATTCTCCCCGTCGTGGGCCACCAAGGGCTTAGTGCACGGAGGCAAAGCCGGGAGCTGGGCAGCCTGGAGGAACCCTGCTCCTCCCAGCTTCTCCTTGATGGACTCAGAAGCTGCATCCAAGCCTCGTGGGTGGGATGTGCTGGCAGGGCTGATGCTCCAGGTATCTTTGGGGTGTAGTCAAGTGTCTTGCTCCTTTCCCCCCCCTATTGCTTCTTTCAAAGTTAGCTTTTCTACCCTGAAACTTTTGGGGTGTAGTCAAGTGTCTTGCTCCTTTCCCTCCCATTGCTTCTTTCAAAGTTAGCTTTTCCACCCCGAAACGAACCATATCTAGAAAATAAGGGTTTGGTGGTGGTTCTCATGCTATTTTTCAGCACTGCTTGGTGAAAGAAGACAAGAGGAAGCAGGGGGAGAATGCTTTGATTTAGATTTCCCCCCAACCTCCCAGAAAGCATATAGGATTTTCATTGAAATAAATGTGGGGGTTTTCTGCTGTTTTTTAAAATGGTCCTGGACTTGCCTGAGGGATGCACTGGGCAGTGTCCGGTGTTGAGGGGGTGGGAGGTGACAGGGCAGTTGTCTTGGAGCGGGGATGGAGGTGACAGCCCTCAGGGTGTTAGGGATGGCCCTGGAGCTAAGCTTTCGTTTGACCTTTCCAGGTGAAAGGGACATGGGCTTCCTGATGCCTTGGGGCTAAATGTGTGCAATCACCATAATTATGCATCGATTTGCATTTATTAGCATAAGTGCCACTACTTGAAAGCCAAACTGCTGTCACCTTTGCCTTGGGAGTGGGAGGGGAGGTTGGACTGTGCCTCCTGCAATTCCCATTTCTCTTCCTGATGTCCCCTCCGCCGTGTCACCCGCTGCTTTCCTCCCCGATTCCTCTCTCCCAGAGCTCCATCTGGAGTGCTGCCGCTTCCCTCCATCCCTCCTTCTACCCATTTCTTCTACCCATTCTTCTACCCATTGCACCACCTTTTTCTTGTACCAGTTTTCTTTGCTCCTGCCTGTCCCCACCACACGTCCTCCCTGCGCTGGGACGAGCCGTTGGCGTAGGTGGGTCCAGATGAGGGTCCCCAGTTCCTCAGCACAAGAAGCAATTCTCTGGTCATCATCAGGCAAGGTGGGGAGGGGGATACACTTGATCCAAAGCATCTTATTTACAGCTACGGTCCAAGGATAACCTCTCCCTGCGAATTTACATGGCATTTGGCAAACTCAGCCTTAACCGAGGTGTGTAGTGGGAGCTGTAATAGTCTTCACTGAATTTTTAGAGTTGGAAGGGACCATAGAGATCATCTAGTCCAACTCCCCTGCTAAAGCAGGAC
The DNA here is from genome assembly GCF_001431845.1 of Calidris pugnax. NCBI lineage: Eukaryota > Metazoa > Chordata > Aves > Charadriiformes > Scolopacidae > Calidris > Calidris pugnax. Next base: position 2,001,402 of record NW_015090961.1, on the reverse strand, counting down.
CACCCAGAGCTTGTCAGAGCACGTTACTCAGGAGCATCCAGGTGGGTCTTGAAAATCTCCAAAGAAGGGGACTCCACACCCTCCCTGGGCAGCCTGTTCCAGGGCTCCATCACCCTCACCGTGAAAAAGTTCTTCCTCATATTCAAGTGGAAACCCTTATGTTTGTCCTGCCCACTGAGGATGCCTGGAGCAAGCCTTTGGGGGCAAGCAGTGCCTCTGTCTTCTGCTCTCTCCTTTCTGCTGGCAGAGGAATGCTTTAGCTGATATGGCTCGATCTCCCTGAAAAGGTCTCGCAGTCCTGCCCCTGCTCCCCTCCATGGACATGGGGATCCTCATCCTTCCCCCTGGGATAGCTGAGCCCATGGGCTTAAAACTCCCCGTATCCAGCAGGAACTGGGCAGAGTTTTCCCCAGAACAGGGCAGGAAGTAGTGGCTAGACAAACTTGTGCAAATTATTCCCTCCACGGCGCTGGACCACGCTGTAAAAGCTCCCTCTGCCTCCCTCCTGTGGTATTTCTGCATTTCTTTCCCTTTTGCAGCTTTTTAAAATTTTTTTTTTTCCCCAAGTTCGGTGCTTTAATTTTTTTAGGGACTTGGTGCAAAATTGCCTGGTACTTGAATGATGGCTAACCTCCACGCTGCCCTTTGCAGCTTGCAAATGGAGCGAGTGCTGGGATGCCCATTATCCGAGAAGCCAAACAGCTCTGGCGAGTCTATTATTGCTGGGGGAAAAAAAAAAAGAAAAAGAAAAAGCAGCTTGCGTCTGTAGCAAGGGGGAGGATGGCTCATAGTTAATGCTTCTTGTATCAAACTGTGATCTACCCACTAACGGAATGAATTGGAATAGATTGCTCATTTCATTAGTGGCGAAGGTAAGTGAGTGGGCTGTATCCATATGAGACGCATATTTTATTCAGGGCTGCCAGAAGAATCCCGGTGATTAATTGCCATTGATTTCTGACATCTGCGTTCCTACTTGATGGGGGGCCGGGGGGGGTGTGTGTGATTTTTTTTTTTTTTTTTTAATTTTTTTTTGAAGGCCTGGGAGATGCTTTTCCGCAGCCTTCAGAAACCTTTCGGCGCCCTCGAGGAGTGGAAAGAGCAAGGGGAAAATTCAGAAGGCAGGAGAGGAAAGGGTTGGGTAATGTGAGACGTGCTGGGCAAGAACGGCGCAGGCGGCTTTCGGGAAGGGTGGCAGCTGCCGGGCTTGATCCCAGCAAAGAACATTCTGTGTTGTGTTTTGCTTTGGGTTTTGGTTTGTTTTTTAAAGGTGATAACTGTGGGTACACGAGATGTGTGTTTCTTTTTTTTTTTGATGATTTCAAGCAATCTACTTCACTCTCAAAGGACTCGATAGATAATTAAATAGCGTGTTGTCAGGGGATCGGTGGCCTCATGGAATCAATCTGCCCTTCTCGCTGGCACTTGCTTCTTCTAATAATATTTCTAGGCAATTGGTGACTGTTTTCTTGCTAAATGTTTTGGCACCGATGCCCAGAGTCAACTAAATGACTTCCTTAAGCTTGTCTCCCAGCAGGTGTGCTTGCACGCTGGTGCCAGCGTTAAACCTTTCATACCCCCAGCTTCAAACGCGTTATAGATGGGGCGAAGCCAAATTTTAGCTGAGTCTGGAGCGAAGCGACACGGAGCGAGTCCCTGGAATGGCTTGAGAGAGGGAAAGGAGATGCAGCCTGCATTGCCCGACTCTGCAGAGGGGATTAAGGAGGTGGAATTATTTTATTTAATGGTCCACTGCAAATGGGTTAGGTTTAGTATGCCTGTCAAATAACACATTTTCCCAAAGAGCTTGCAGGATGAATGATGCTGTTGCTTCTGTGGCGGTATCTCTGCAGTCACTGGACACAAGACAACTTGTGTTTCAGGGAAGGAGAAGTTCTCCCTTGTAGTGTTCCCTCCAGAGCCTCCGTGGGCCCCACGCTTTTGATGTCAGATGAAAACTCTGGCCTGAAAACCTTTCCCTTTTGTCCCAGGGAGCTGGAGGTGACCTGTTTGATGGGGACGTGTGTTGTTTGTGTGGGCAGGTTGCTGTTGTTGCTTTGTAAGTAGGGCTGATGGCAAAATCTAGGTCGGTGGCCTCGTGCCAGCTTGTTGGCACGGTGGCACCTCGCTGGGACGGGGGAAAGGCAAAGTGCTAAATGTTCCAGCAGCATCCAGGCTGCCAGGCACGGGGACCAGCAGCCTGAATGGCTACAGCATGGAAGCCCCTTCCCACCAAGGTGTTTGGCCAAAAAGCCATGCTCAGGTGGGTGTTGGGACCCTCTGCAAACACATTCCAAGAGGCCAGGATGGATTAACAGTGGGGAAGAAGCCGATGTGTTAGGGCTGGAAAAGAGTTTCTGCTGATTGCTTGATGTTCAGGGAGATCAGCTGGAAAATGGGTCCTGCCCTCTGCTGTGGATACGGTCCCTGCTGGCCAAAGTGCCTGTGTGATGGCAGGGAGAGATGTTTCTGCTCTGTCAGTAATTAGCACCTCTAATTGTCAGCTAGTCCCTTCTCACCAGCTCTGAGAAATTGCATTAAAATGAAACAGAGGAGAGAATACTCCTGCTTGGGGGGACAGCTGGATGAAGATAAGGACTCTTAGGGCTGGGTCTAGTCCTTGGGTACTGGTCTGAATCTGCCCATCCAGGATGGGGGCTCCCAGCTGGCTTAGCAGGGCCACCACCAGCTCCTTCTTGTGGGAGGGGGAAGTGAAGCCCTTGGCAATGGTCCTGGGCTCCCAGCTGGCTTAGCAGGGCCACCACCAGCTCCCCATCATGGGAGGGGGAAATGAAGCCCATGGCAATGGTCCTGGGCTCCCAGCTGGCTTAGCAGGGCCACCACCAGCTCCTTCTCGTAGGAGGGGAAGTGAAGCCCATGGCAATGGTCCTGGGGTCCCAGCTGGCTTAGGAGGGCCACCACCAGCTCCCCATCACGGGAGAGGGAAGTGAAGCCCATGGCAATGGTGTTGGCAGTGCAGGGCTCCAGCCAGAAGCTGTATCTGGGCGATGTCCACCCACACAAAGGCTGCCCAGGCTGCTGGCTATTCCCAGGGGATGCCAGGACTCCTCTCCACGCCGTGTCCCCAGAGAAGAAGGCTTTCTGCTCTTGCTGAGGAGGGGGCTAAGGCGAGTGGAGCTGGCTCTGGTGAGCAGCGGTGGCTGTTGTGTTCTCCGATGCCCTGACGTTGACCACCTCCTCTCCAAGTGATGAACGGTTCCGTTGCTGCATCCTTGGCTTGAAACACCTTCCATCCTGCCCGAGCTGCTGAGTCGCCTGTTTGTAATGCAGATGTCATGGTCCCCTAGCGCGGACGTGTCCCCGAGGTCCTGCAGAGACACCCGTTGCCTCTCCAGTTCAGCCCATTACCCTTTGCTCTTGCCTCCTCAGATGGCTATTAATGATTTCCATTTTTACAGCACCTCGACACCTGAAGCACTCTCTTTTATTAGAGTGAAGACTTTTACCTCAATTCTCATTCTGAAGTGGTTTCCTTGGGTGCTCTAGCACCCGGCTCCGGACTGGACTCTGCACCCCTCTGGCTTACCCAGGCTCAGCCTTGCTCTGGATGAAAAGCGGGGGGTCAAATCCTGGACCAGTGGCATAACGAAGCAGGCATAAACAGCCCCATTAAATCTACTCTGTGCCATGGTGCTGTAGCAATAAAATAGTCAGGACCAGGATGGTATTAAGAAACTTATGGCAAACGCTCCACTTTGGTGGTCGTTGGATTCCTCACAGGAGCCAGTGGTGGGGTTAGAGCATCCTTTTGAGGGTGGCTTCTCCCAAAGCACTTCATAATGACCTGAAGAACAGCTGGCAGGGGAGAGTCATCATCGTGTGCTGCGAACTTTCCAGAGGTGCTGGATAATTGTGCTCAGCCGATGAGAAAATTACCTGCAGACTTCTCTGGGATGTCAAATCAACCTTGTTTCCTCCAAACTTTGAAAGCTGCCGAGAGCCTGATGGAAATGTGTATTAGCAGAGTTGAAGGGATGCAGCAGGGAGGTGCTGCTTGAGGGCTCCTGCCTCTCACGTGTTCCAAGCTTGGTGAGAAACCCTTCCTGGATCTGTCTTCTCTGCCTGGGTGGAAAATCCAGATGAACCAGCTTGGAGGGGACTCGCTGTTGAGGTTGCTTTCACGTTCTTTCCAAAAGAGGATGAGAAACCCTTCCTGGATCTGTCTTCTCTGCCTGGGTGGAAAATCCAGATGAACCAGCTTGGAGGGGACTTGCTGTTGGGGTTGCTTCCATGTTCTTTCCAAAAGAGGATGAATTGTCAGCCTGGATACAGGGAAACTGAGGCACTGAACAATGGAATGCTACTTACCATGGCAGGATCTGTAAGAGCTGAAGGTTTTTGGCTCCTCCTCTAAAGGATACCCCCTGTCAAAGCAGAGGGATGGTAAGTAGGAAAAGCCAGTGGAGGCTGTTGGCTGTGCTGGCATGGCAGATGTGCTGGAGATCCCAGCAGATGCCTGTAGGTTTCTGGGGGCTGGGTGGAGCTGGGTGAAGCCCCACAGGTCAGTGTGAGGTTGGTTTTGTGTGGCAGATGGGAACAGGCATCAAAGACTGCAACGCAGAGACAAGCCCTTTCCTTTGGCTGCTGACCCAGTGTGTCCCCACAGGACCACTGTGTCCAGGGAATGGCCTTCTCCCAACAGGTCCTGCTCCAGAGATCTCTTCTAATATCACTGGGACCATCTTTTTCCTCTCTTTCCCCCAAAAGTAACAGACTTCATCTCCCCACATGCCAGGAGGTGCACTCGTACAAACCAGAAGATGAACAGATGCTCCAGCCACAGTGAAGCCAGAAAAGAACCCCAGAGGGGGGATCTCAGCATTTCTTCCTGCGTAGGGAAATGGATTGTAGCTCTGCTCTCCCGGAGCTCCCCGAAGCAGCTGAGAGCCATTTCTGTCTCTGTTTGGATGTAGGGTGGAAGCTTCTCCCATTTGGCTCACCCGATGCCTCATTGCTTTGCGGCTCCTCATGCCAAGTGCTGTGTTAGAAGCCTGGTTCCGTGTGTGGATGTACAGAGGTTTTAGAGCCCGTGCCAGGGCTTGTGCCCATCCCTGCTGTGCTTCGTTATGGAGTGTGTGTGGTGCTGTTATCTGAGGGAAAGCAGGGCTTCTCTTCTCCTCTCGTGGCTGTCAGCTTTAGTTTGAATACCTGGTGACTGTCTAATGAACGAAGATATGCTTTGCGGCTCCTCATGCCAAGTGCTGTGTTAGAAGCCTGGTTCCGTGTGTGGATGTACAGAGGTTTTAGAGCCCGTGCCAGGGCTTGTGCCCATCCCTGCTGTGCTTCGTTATGGAGTGTGTGTGGTGCTGTTATCTGAGGGAAAGCAGGGCTTCTCTTCTCCTCTCGTGGCTGTCAGCTTTAGTTTGAATACCTGGTGACTGTCTAATGAACGAAGATAGCTTGAATATTTGAACAAAACTGGCTGCAGTGGTCACAGGGTTGGGAAAGTGGTTTGTGCTGACCATCCTGCGATTTTGATAAGACTGTGGTGGCCAGAGGCAGGAGACATGGGTAGTGTTGAGCAAGTTTTGTGCTCTTCAACTTCTGGTGCTCATGCTGGGCCTCTTCCTCAGGCAGGAGCTGTACTTTGGCTTGCTGGAGCAGACGTGCTTCTAGGGGAGGTTAAAATCAGGGATTCCTCAAGCTGTGGTTGAAGAAGGTTTTATCCTCTGAGCTAGTACAAACCTAGGCTTCTCCTAATATTAATGAAAATAAAGAATCTATTCAAATTCATGTGAGCTCACGAGTCAAAAATCTATTATTATAAATAGTTTACAATTGGGCTTTGCCAGCTGAGTTTCAGAGCTGTGCTTAAGCATGTTCTAGGCAGAGGCTTAAACACTTGCTCTTCTAAGTACATACCTGAAGGCCATGTTGAATCAGGGCTGTTGGAGACTCTACTGGGGGGGGAAGATCATCTGTTTAACTCTCTTAAATGGTCCCATAGTGTTGCTGTGTCCTGTTAAACAGCTGCTGCTTTTTACCTACACGCCTACCCGTGTGTGTGTCTCAGTGGTGCCTGCAATGGTGCGTTGCACATCTGTGCACAGCACATACATGTGTGGTCTGTGTGGTTTGGGGGTGCCCAATGGCCTGTAACTCTTCTGCCAGCTTGTAGTTGGGTGAAGGGTTTGCTGGGCTTGGGGGTTACAAAGCTGATGAAGAGGATGATGAGGGGAGGATGGAAGCTGGATGTGATGGTGAGGGCTGTCTGTGCAGGCTGTGAATGGGGCAGGAGCAGATGGGGGCTGAGGTGTAGCCTGACCTGTAAAAAGGAACATTGGAAAGCAGGTCAGAGCTGCAGTAGGAGGTGTGGAAAGTCACACAGGGGTGGTGTCATTGAGTAGATGTGACACAGTGCTGAGAGAGAGGCTCTCACCAGCTTTTTCGGGGGCTGGGGTTACCTTGGACCAGGGGTTTCCTGCCTTGCTTGTCCCTTTTCTGCTGGCTCTTTCTCACTTGCGTTCCTTGAGGTGAGCACCATCCCTTTGAGTGTAACCCAATACAGGTTGGGGGTAGATCTTCTGGGAAGCACCACTGAGGAGAAGGATCTGGGGGTCCTGGTGGCCAGTAAACTCTCCATGGGCCAGCAATGTGTCCTTGTGGCCAAGAGGCCAATGGGATCCTGGGCTGTGTAGGGAAGAGTGTGGCCAGGAGGTGGAGGGAGGTCATTGTCCCCCTCTGCTCTGCACTGGGGAGGCCACAACTGGAATCCTGCCTCCAGTTCTGGGCTCCCCAGTTCCAGAGAGACAGGGAACTGCTGGAGAGAGTCCAGCGTAGGGCACCAGAGATGATGGAGGGATTGGAGCATCTCCCTGCTGAGGAAAGGCTGAGAGAGCTGGGGCTCTTGAGCCTGGAGAAGAGAAGGCTGAGGGGAGACCTTCTTCATGCTTCCAAGTGTGTAAAGGGTGGGCTGAAGGAGGATGGAGCCGGACTCTTTCCAGTGGTTCCCAGTGACAGGATGAGGGGCAATGGGCACAAGCTGGAAGATGGGAAGTTCCACTGCAATGTGAGGAAGAACTTGTTTGGGGTGAGGGTGGCAGAGCCCTGGCAGAGGGTGCGCAGGGATGGTTTGGAGGCCCCTTCTCTGGAGATCTTCAAGCCCCTCCTGGATGCTCCTGAGTGCTGTGCTCTGGACAGCCCTGCTTTGGCAGGGGAGTTGGACTAGAGGTTCTCCAACTCTGACAATTCCATAATTCTTTGTTTAGCACTTGGCAGGGGAGTTGGACTGGATGATCTCCAACTCTGACAATTCCATGACTCTGTGTTTAGCATGTAGCACAAGGGCAGGGCACTGGAATCCCCAGCCACTGAGGTCGGTATCTATGGTTTACCATCACTGAGCTGCATGGATGGTCCCACTCTGCCTCACAGTGGTACTGTAAGTCCTTTGTGGGTGTCAGTGTCCTCCCTGTGATCATCTAAAAGGTCTCCAAAAGATGCAGGTGGCTTGGAGGCCAGCAGAGCTGTGTCGTGAAGGGCACATCAGTGTAGGGAACACCCCTGGTGTGGTACCACTACGGTCCTGCATCAGCTTTTCAGTGGGGATGTGTTGGGAGAGAAACACTGTGCTGGGCAGGAAACTGCTCCCTGAGTCCTCGAGGAGCCTCAATAAATACATAAAGGGCAGAGTGTCACCAGCCTGGCCACTGCAGGGACATGCTGTCACCAGCCACATCCTAATGGATGCTGCCAGCTTCTTTTCCCTCCCTCCTCTTGTCCCCTCTTGTCCCAATGCTGCCAGGGAGCCCTGGCCCAGCTGCTCCCCGAAGCCAGACGGCTGCTCTCCTCGCCTGCTGGCTCTCTGCTGTCACCTTCATGCATAAAACATCTCCCTGTTGACTGAGATCCCATCTCCTGGTGGCTTTGTCAAGGGAGCTGCAGGGGGGACATAAAAAGTCCCTTGTAAATCTCTGGTCTCTCATCCCTGAGAACTTTACTGTTCCTCAGAGAGCGGCTCTGCTGCTGTCCCTGCTCTTGCAGGGGATGACATTTAGCTGAGGCAGGACGGGATTAGCCAACGCTCTACCTGCTGCTAGCCCTCAGTGACCACCATCCTCAGGCTGTGCCCGGTGTGGATGGCACGATCACTTCTCCTGCCCCTGGTGTCTCCTCTGTAGTAGAAACCCCAGAGGGTTATCTTTGGTCCCTGCCAGGATGGATGCTCTGAGCAAGGGAGGCAAGAGCATCCCTGTGTCAGTCCCGAGGGGACCCGGGTGGCAGTGACTGCAGTGAGATGGGAGAGAACAGCTCATGGAGGGCCCTCTGTGTGCTCTCGACCCAGCCTCAGCTCAGAGGTTTTTTTTCTTTGCTCCTTTCTTAAATGACAGTGACACTCAGCAGCTGGCTTTGGGGCCTCGCATGAAGATACAGAGGTGAGGGACGCTCAGGGTCGGTGCGAAAGAGGCTGATCTTTCAACTGAAAGGGGAAAAAGGGTGGGAGTGCAAGCCTCAGTTAGGAAAACGTGCCATTTCTGTGGCAGAGGGAGGACTGTAACCCCCTGCAGTTGAACAGGTCGCTCATTATCCTCATCATTTGCCTGTGCTTGATGAGGAGTCACAGCCTCGTTCAGAGATGAGACTTTGTTCGCCGGTGCCGTTTGCTCTCTCGGTTCCTCGGTAGGTAAATGGGGTTATGCAGGTTTAAAAGAGAGATGGCTCTAGTTTGGATGAATGGAGGATGTTTCTGGGGGAAGCTGTGCCCCATCTCATGGGGTCACTCTGCACCGGTAGCTCTAGGGCAGGTGAGAAGTCTCCCTGCCACCCCCAACTCATTGCCATGGAGTTCAGATCATCGTTTCTGCCTGGCAGCTGATGAAGGGGCTTTGGGTCGGGAAGCTGAGCCCATCCCAAAGCAGGGATGGGTCCCTACGCCATGGTGGCCGTTTGAGAGTGGTACCTTGGGGTGGACAGCTGGCTCAGAAATAGCTCCATCATCCCAGTGGGACTTGGGCTGATGCCAGTGAAACCGGAGTGTGGTGTCTGCCGGCTGGACTGGGCTCCGTGTGTTCATGGGGAAAGAAGAGATGGTGCCAGGTGACGTGTTTTGGGGACCGAGGGAGAGAAGAGGACAGGGTTAGTGGGCAGCCCAGGATGTTGAAGCCCTCTGCGGTTGTTGTGATGGGGGCTGTTGGTTTCGCAGTCCTTGTTTAAGCTCTCCAGGCACGTGATGACCTTGGGAGCATGTGACAAATTTGCAGCCAAATAGCTCTATGTGATGGAGATGCTGAACTGGGAATTGGCGAGCTGGGTTCTCTCTGGCTCTGGCAGGGAGGGACAGGAGCGTTGCCAGGTCAGACCTGGGATCCAGCCAGCCCAGTATTACTGATTATATTACTCTTTACCAAAAAGCTGCCGGTATTAGTTCTTCTCGGTCACGAGCTTTGCTCGGCAGCTTCTGTGCTCAGTGGGGAGAGGAGACCTTGCAGGAGCAGCTCATCAAAAGGACGTATATATGGAAAAAACACCCCAAAGCACTTCCTTTCCGAGAGCAGACCCAGAACGTTGATGTTCCTGAGTCCTCAGAGGGGATCAGCTTGTCCTCAGGGAGAATTCCTATATGTTAATTTAAGTTTAGTATAAAGCCTATGACAGATTCTCACGGTGGAAGCTGGAGAAGCAGAGGAGCAATTGCAGATCATCTTATCTGGGTCCCAAGGTCATCTCTGTGCACACTGTTTTAAATATAAGTATATATTTAATAATTATTGTACTCATTAATTGACTGGGGAAGGCAGCTGGTAATGAGATGGCAAGAGAAGCTGAATTTCTGGGAGCGTTGTCAATGTCCCCTGAAGGCATCAGGAGCTTTGTGGCCAAGCTGTGGGGACCAGCAGCACTGCTCTCCACCAGCATTCATCCCTCTCCTGCTCTCACTCCTCTCCAAAGCTGCAGAAACTGCTCAGTCTCGTGTTCTGTCCATAGTGGGGTTCCTCCTGGCACGTCGCTACCCACCTTGTCCCCCGTATTCTCCTTCACTCTGCTCTTTCCCTGGCTGACGGGGAGAGCGTTTTCTCTGTTGGCAGCAGCAGCTCTGCCATAACACTGTTGCTGTTCGGGGGAAAAGAGAATAACTCCAGCTTTCATTAGCTTTTTACGTGGCTCAGTCATTCAGTTGGTGGTTGTAGAGTAGCTTGAGCTCTTTCAACACCAAGGAAGCGCAAAATCATGTCACCCCGGAGTCCTATGGCAGATTTTTGCCTATGGCAAAAAAGACATTGAGGGGCTAGAGCGGGTCCAGAGAAGGGCAATGGAGTTGGTGAGGGGTCTGGAGAGTAAGTCTGATGAGGAGAGGCTGAGGGAGCTGGGGGTGTTCAGTCTGAAGAAGAGGAGGCTGAGGGGAGACCTTATTGCGCTCTGTAACTACCTGAAGGGAGGGTGTAGAGAAGCGGGGGTGGGTCTCGTCTCCCAAGTCACAGGAGATAGGACAAGGGGAAATGGCCTCAAGTTGCACCAGGGGAGGTTTAGATTGGATCTTATGAAAAATTTCTTCACGGAAAGGGTTATCCAGCGTTGGAATGGGCTGCCCAGGGAAGGGGTTGAGGCACCATCCCTGGAGGTGTTCAAAAGACGGGTTGACATGGTCCTCAGGAATATGGTTTAGTGATTTTTTTAATTGCTTATTTCTTATTTTGTCAGAGCTAGGTTGATGGTTGGACTAAATGATCTTTAAGGTCCCTTCCAACCTAGACACTTGTATGATTGTCCTTCTCTCTCCATGGGCATTAACCCCCCTTCCAACCTAGACGATTCTATGATTGTCCTTCTCCCTCCATGGGCATTAACCCCTTCCTCTCCTCTCCTTGTCTTCCAGGTACTGAAAGGCTGCAAGAAGCTGAACCTGTCTGTGCATTCGGTGGGGCGCATCCCGGGGGGGTATGTCACCAACCACATCTACACCTGGGTGGACCCTCAGGGCCGCAGTGTGTCCCCTCCGACGGGCCTGCCACACCACCAGAACAGCTCCCTCCGCAAGGACAGCGAGAAGAGGAGCCACCTCCAGCTCCTGCAAGAGGGAGATGAGAAAAAGGTGAGCAAGGGGGGCAGCCACAGCCCCAGGGGGCCTGTCTTTGGTCACCCTCTTTGTTCCTTGTATGATCTTCATTTGTGTGATTCTGGCTTGTGTTGGGATGACCCATCTCTCCTATAGGATACACTAGATCCTGGTTTTCCTAGGTCTGTAGCTTTCCCTCTGTCGTTGGGAGGTTGAGGTAGGTGTTATGTGCAGGAGGGCTCGTGGATTTGGAGGGTCAGATCTCAAGAGTCTGTTACTGCCCTTCCTTCTGCCTTTCAGATCTTTCCTCGGTTGTTTTTGTGAGGTTTTCTTGGGTCTCTGAGCAGTTTTGTTTAAGTAAAAAATCGATTTTTCTTTCCCAAAACACTATAAAATAAAACGGATGGAGCAGGGAAAGGAGTAAAATAGTTTTTATAACGGTACCCAGGGGAGCTGGGGGTGGCCAGTGCTGGCCACTCCAGGAGGACCTGGATCTTGGGCCTTTAACAGAAAGGAAAGCATATCAGCACATCTAATTTAGTTCCTCCTTTCTTACTTTTTGCCTGCTTCTATTATTATAAGTGAAGCCAGCAGACGATATGTTCAAGCTGCAGTATCTGATCTCAGGAATTTACTGTTTCTTCTCCCTCATGCTTCCTGTGCCCAAACAGCCTGAGAGACTTGTAGATGGAGAGGAAGGGTGCTCAGACACCCTTGCATCTCAGCAGACTCTGCTCGCTCTCTCAGTGGTGATGGATCAGGAACCTCTTTGTCTTGTACAAGCAGGACATGGTGTTGCGTCACCAGCATCCATGGGCTGTCATGTGGGTGAGCGAGGTGCTTGCTTCCCAGAGGCACAAAATTGCTTGGAGCCTTGATGTATTTCCACCCTGTTACCCTGAGACCACTCTGGCTGTCCCCAGTGTTTTCATTATATGCCCCAAAATGTCCTCAGCTCTGCCTGGAAAGGCTGTGGAGGGATCTGTAAGCTCCAGCCTCCCACCTCAGCCAGAGAGGGGAAAAAAATCTAATAGAGGATGAGGCGGTTTGCTGATGAAATATTCATGTGGGCCACGAGGGAGAAGAGCCCATTATTTTTACTTTAAGGAGAAGAGAAAAGCAGCTGCTGCTGCCTTGCTGTTGTCCCCCACCCCCTACCACCCAGTGTCACCTTGATGGAGCAGGCAGCCACGCTTTGAAGCTGGAGGTAGGAGGTGTCTCTCTGCACGTCATTCCATTACTCCTTGCTGTGTGTCGACATGAAATGCTGAGAAGCCTGTGGCTGTACGTGTCCCTGCCCAGTGCCTGAGCCTCGCGTGGCCCCGGACAGCCCCTTCCCGTCTGTCCCTGGGGAGATGCAATTACAGGTGTCCTAGTTGTCTCTGAGCTCCTCAGCTGCTGCATGGAGCCATCATCACACCAAAGCACCTTTCTCTCTGCTGCTCCTGGTCCTGAGCTCGTCAGGGCTGGCTCCCTGACGGGGAAAATGAATCCAACTCAACTTTGCAAGTTAAAAAGAGCTTTAATTACCATGGCTTAATCTGCTTTGGAAGGGAATGAAGCCAAGTTGAATGAAGGCCGCGTTAAACTTCAAAGAGCATCCATCCGTGCTGGTCTTAGCTGCTGTTGGATACACTCACTGCCAAGGTGTGAGGGGTCCCAGCTCCAAGTCCCCCTCTGTGACACCGTTCCAGCTGAGCTGGGCTGCAGGACCTTGGCTCACAGCAGTGGCTACCTTTGTTCTGAGCCGTGCTTCTCTGCTGCTGTGGCTCTGATGGCACTGATGCCTCTTTGCATCAGTGCTGCACTTGCAGGGCACTGGGAAGATGTGCCAGCCTTGGGTGGGATGCCCAGTCTTCATGGTGCTACCAGCTTGTGGCTTGCTGGCTCCAGGACCTTTTAACCTGGTGTGATGAGTGGTGAAGAAGCTCTCACTCTGCCTGGCTCTTCCAAAATCTGAGCTTGTTCTTCCATTCCTTGGTGCTGCGTCACACCTTTGACTTCTTGTAGTGGAGGATCGTGCTTTGACCCTGGGGCCGGGGGGTGAAGACCCCTCTGTTAACCTGGGAAGAGTTAGTGACAGTTGCAGGAAAAATATTTGAAGCTCACAAAAATGGGCGTGTGAAGATGTGATGCAGAAGGCAGCGTTGGCATCAGGAGAACAGGCAATACTCAACCTTATCCTGGCACTACTCCTCTCTGACGTGTCAGTGGTGACATTGGTCACTCTGCTGGTCCCATCCTGCCACGCTGGCCCTGCACTGCATGTCTAGCAATCTGTCAGCTGTGTGTTGTCCCAGTGCTGGGATCCCCACACAGCTCTGCTCGTGGCCCTTGGCTTCCTCTGCTACCCCAGACTTCTTGTGTCATTCCTGTGTGCCTCCTGCCCTGCTCTAGCGCAGCTCTCAGTGCTGCCTGGAGACCTTCTCCTTGTCCTTTTAATGGTCCTCCATCCTTGCTGGCCACAAGGATGATACACCTTTCTCCCTAGCCTGCTGGCCCAGTGGCTCAGAAGGGTAGCCATTAGCACTGGTGGGACCTGAGGTTGCTCAGAAGAGCACCCCGACCCCTCCAGTCCTTGCAGTGCCCTGAGCCTGCCTCCAAACCCAACTCCTCCTCATTGGTGTTGATGTGCAAGGCATGGTGTGGATGCAATAACCTCCACTCCTGAATTCCCATCTGTAAGACCGAAAAAAGGAAAATCAGTGGATGTGACAACTTCTAAATGACCAAGGCCACCCAGATGCTTCTGTATCCGGAGGTGCCTTGCTTTTGCCAGGTGATGGTGAAAGAGGAGCCCCAGGGTGAGGAAGGGCTGGCTGGCAGTCAGGAGAGCCTGAGCTGGGCGGCAGCTTTGGGAGGGGTTATTTGGTGTTACTGCCCGTGTCATTTGTCTGAACACGTGCTTCGGGGCATGGATTAGCTGAGTGGCTGTGTCCTGACTTACCCGGCACCATCCAGAGATGAAAACACATCCCAGAACACAGGAACAGCCTGCCTCTAGTTTTTTTTCTTTTTTTTTTTTTTTTAATTTGTCTGCATAGATATATTTATATATTTAACTGTTGAAAGTGAGGTTATTCTCTTCACAAATATCATGCAAATAAATGCAACGTATCCCTGGTTAATTCAGCCCAGTCAACCGGAATTGACGGGTGCTCCCCAGGGCTATTTGATTTCTGGATGGTTTTACATTCCGAGGGAAGGGCTGGGGATTAGTTGGTTATTTCCCTCCCCCCCGCTGCCCCCAGCCCTCTCTCTCCTATTTCTAATCGATCTGGATGTCCTGGAATACATATGCAAAAGCTTTCAAACAGGCACTGCTTGGGAAAGAAGTTTGTTAATGCCTTGCTGCAGCTCATAAACCTACAAGGCTACTGGAGTTAAGGTGGTATTTCCAGCTTTTGCAAGGTTAAATTGAAGGTTGGTGGAGGCATCCTACATCCATCAGGCAACAGAGAGATCCCTCTCTGGCTCCGGGCACATCTCTTCTGATGCCTGAAAGGATGGGGTTTGTAGTTTAACAGGTTTGCTTATCTGTAGGCAGAAGCATTCGTTATCAAAAGGCTTGAAATGGAAACCGCCGCTCTTGGCGTGTGTGTGTGTGATAGTGTAAGCGATCCGTCTGGCGGAGGAGGGATCTGGCACGGGTGCTGTGGTGGTGGGATGGAGGTGTGGAGCAGACGGGTTGGACTGGGGTGCAGCCAGGGTGGTGGGGCTTTGGGCTGACGGGTCACTCTGGGCTCCTTGGGTGGCTTTGCTGCAGCAGGAGGCAGCTGGCGTTGCAGGCCTCGGGCTGGCCCATTCCTTGCCCTTGGCTTTCTGTCATGTTTTTGTGTGGACACTGGGATTCCTCTGCTGTCAGCTGTGGAAGAAGCCATTATGGGGCTTTGGGAAGTTACTGGTGGATTGTCAGCTGTCTGCTGGCTTTGCTTTGATTATTCTGTTCCAGTTAGTGGTTCTGGGCCAAAATCCAGCTTGCAGCACGCTTAGGCCAGAGGCTGTTCTGTGCGGATGAGCAGGAAGTGAAGGACAAGGTCTGGAGCAGTTATTCTGTGTAGACCTGACCTAACACGAATGTTATCTCACGAGAGGGGATGTGAGAATTAAAGGGAATGGAAGATGGAGGAGGTGCTGGCACGTACAGACCTGTGGTTGTGCAAATTATTGCAAATCTTTACACTTCCCATATCTGTGTTGTCTCTGGCAGGTTCAAGAGGTGGCCTTATTTCCCAAGTCTGCTATTATGAGTTTCCTGCAGTAAGGGCAGCCTTCCCTTTAGTTGTCATCAGTGAATCCAGTGTTTCTCCAGAGCCCTGTGCCTGTCTTCCCTGTAGGTGAAGTAGCCAGTGATGGTGGTCAGTAATAAGCGTGAAACGAAGGGCTTGCACTAGTGCAAAGCTCTGGTGAAACGTTCTTGGAGCCATCTGTCTCCAGGACAGACACAGCAGCAGGTCACAGTCCCCCAGCCCCATCCCAACAGAGGAGGTAGCCTTCTTGCTGGGCAGATGGGACCTGCTTCCAGCACTCACCTTCTGCTTCCCACCTGTTTGATTTTTATGGTCAGGCTTAAGTTCTGTAGACTTGTTTTCACCACATCAAGGACCATTTGTGGTGTGAGTTGTCGCTGATGTACTTCTGGGATTAACACCTTATTTCATTAAAAGTGTTTTGGAAACTGCCAGCCAGCAAAAACTGCCAGGTTCTCTTGAGCTGGGAAGAAGATGAATTGTGCAAAATGCTCTGCAAATGTCGGACTGGTAATTCCCCAAGAAACGCCATTTCATCAGCTGAATCCTTGCTCTGATGTGCTTATTGCCAGGGGAGCTGCTTATTCCTTTAAGCTTTTGGAAGAAAGAAAATATACGTCAAGAAGAGAGTGCTGACTTGCCTTCAGGCAGTTCTGTATTCAAAAGTAGTTAGAATTATTATAATAAAATACAAAAAGAAAAAAAAATACATCTGTGATAACATTGGCTTGAATGTTTGCAACGCTAATGGTGACTACTTGAGCATGAAGGATAAAAGATGCAGGAGAGATAAGGAAGGATTTCTTTCTATTAGATTATAATGACATTTTCAGTGAGAAGCGATACAGCTCCCCATGTCTCTCACCGGTTGCTTGCTCTGACCTTGCTGGGTTTTGCTTTTCTTTACAGCTAGAAGCTTCTCCAGGCCGCTCAGGGGTCTGTGCTCAGCTCCCCACTTGCCCGTAGGCTTTCTGTGGTGACTGGAGTATGTGACATGAGCCACTGGTCCCCCAGTTCCCTGGGGATAAAAGGCATCCTTCTACCTTGCGCTGTCTGTAGCACCATTCCTGCAGACTTATGATTCTACAGAATGGTTTGGGTTGGAAGGGACCTTAAATATCATTGAGTTCCACCCCCTGCCCTGGGCAGGGACACCTCCCACCAGACCAGGTTGCTCCAAGCCCCCTCCAACCTGGCCTTGAACCCCTCCAGGGATGGGGCAGCCACAGCTTCTCTGGGCAACCTGGGCCAGGCTCTCACCACCCTCACAGCAAAGATTTCTTTGCTGTATCTCATCTCAATCTCTTTCAGCTTAAAACCCTTCCCCCTCATCCTATGGCTCCCCTCCCTGATCCAGAGTCCCTCCCCAGCTTTCCTGGAGCCCCTTGAGGGACTGGAAGGGGCTCTAAGGTCTCCCTGGAGCCTTCTCTTCTCTAGGCTGAGCCCCCCTAACTCTCTCAGCCTGTCCCCACAGCAGAGGTTCTCCAGCCCTCCCAGCATCTCTGTGGCCTCCTCTGGACCCGCTCCAACAGGTCCATGTCCTCCTTGTGCTGAGGACTCCAGAGCTGGACACAGTGCTCCAGGTGGGATCTCCCCAGAGCAGAGCAGAGGGGCAGAATCCCTTGCCCTGCTTCATTTGATGCAGCCCAGGATGTGGGTGGCTTTCTGCGCACACATTGCCAGCTCACATTAAGCTTCTGGTCCACTGATTTCCCCCAAAACGCCTCCTGGGTCAAGCCTCAGCTCACCTTTTCTGTTGTTGGCTGCCTGTTCCTCTGCTCTGAGTGTCACCTTGGCAGTGGGAGATGCTCCCTTCCCTGACACACACCTTCAGCAGGGACCTGTCTGCAAATCAGTGCCCACACGTGCCTGTTGTGTACCAAGAGGCAGTGCTGGAGCTGCACTAATATTAAACACCCTTGGAGGTGGCTGTCAGTGCAGCAAAGTCCCCAGTGTGGCCTCAGAGAGCCTGCCCTGGAAGGTGGGTTGATGTTGAGGCAGCTGTGATGGATCCACCTCCCAGGACCTCAGTTAACGGGTTGTGAGCTTGCTCTGTGTCCCTCTGGGCTGTGCTTGTGTGATTGCAGGGTCTCTAGGCATAAGGCAGCGGGGCTTCCTCGGGAAGCAGGGGGAGGATGAGCCCTGTGAGCCTCCTGAAGTGATGTTTTTTTGTTGTATGGGAGCATGTAATGGCGTGGAAATAGCTGTCGGCACGGGTGAGACCTCAGCCGTTCACGCAGCCACGTGCTGAATCATTCTGATGCAGAGTAATTCTTGTCTGAAAGTGTTTTTTCTAATGGTAAAATTGAATCTGTCAACAGGTAATTTCATAAACGCAGAGAAAAGAAGTCCTCTGCAAGAATCAACTTGGAAAAAATGCCTTCCTGATGGTGGCTCTGCTTGGGGTTTTTTTTCCCTTTCATTTCCTGCTCCAGGAGGCGGCAGATGTTTCAGTGTCGAAATTGAAATTAAAATTGTGACTCTGGTCTTCCAAATGCTTCTGTGTTTTACGGGCAGGAGTAGCCTTGGTACAGCACAGGGAGGAGGTGGGGGCAGTGCAGCCTCTGTGCCACCCTGAGCCTGGCAATACGTGTCGGGGGGTCACCTTGCCTTGGATGGCTTTGGTTTTCCCCCCCCCCAGAATAACTGCACTCCTGCTCAGCCTGGCTTCCTGCCTCTGGTTTTGGATGGTGTTATTTAGCAGCTTGGAGTGATCCTGGCTTTCCCTGATATTAGCCCTGGAGGTATGTTACAGCTTCTCAGCTTCAGCCCTGACAGCAGAACCAGGGGAGAATTGAGGAGGGAGGAAACGTAAAGTGGAAATGTAACCAAAATGCCCTTTTCTGGGACAAAAAGGGGAGATCTGGAGGGGAGATTCAGACCACATAAAAGTGGAAATGTAACCAAAATGCCCTTTTCTAGGACAAAAAGGGGAGATTTAGACTAGATAAAGGGAAGAACTTGTTTGGTGTGAGGGTGGTGAGAGCCTGGCCCAGGTTGCCCAGAGAAGCTGTGGCTGCCCCATCCCTGGAGGGGTTCAAGGCCAGGTTGGAGGGGGCTTGGAGCAACCTGGTGTGGTGGGAGGTGTCCCTGCCCAGGGCAGGGGCTGGCACTGGGTCATCTTTAAGGTCCCTTCCAACCTAAACTCTTTAATGATTCTATGACAAGACTTGCAGAGAGGTGTTAATAATATATCTACAAACCTGCTTGCCTGAGTGGGAAAGCCCAAGCAGAAGGCTTGGTCCAAAAAATGGTGTGTTTGGAGGATTTGTTCCCAGTGGGGCCCAGAATCAGTTGTGATCGTAGTCACTTAGAAGTCACAGTGGTGGGAATCGCTGGAAATGACAGCCTGGCAGCAGTGGACATGTTGAGCTCCCTCTTTGGAAAGCACAGCTTGGGTTGTGCTTCCCTGTCACCCCACCAGCTCCCTCCCACCCTTATGGCACGGGAGAGGTGCCCTCACTGGGGTTGGCATCAGAAGCAGCCACCCAGTGCCATCTCCATGGTGTGCCCTGTCCCTGGAAGCAGCCTCTCACTCCCAGTGGGGCCCAGAATCAGCTGTGGTCATAGTCACTTAGAAGTCACAGTGATGGGAACCACTGGAAATGACAGCCTGGCAGCAGTGGACATGTTGAGCTCCCTCTTTGGAAAGCACAGCTTGGGTTATGCTTCCCTGTCACCCCACCATCTCCCTCCCACCCTATAAACCTGGGCTTGTGGCATGGGAGAGGTGCCCTCACTGGGGTTGGCATCAGGAGCAGCCACCCAGTGCCATCTCTGTGGTGTGCCCTGTCCCTGGAAGCAGCCTCTCACAGGCAGGAGACCCTTGGGGGAAAAAAATGTGCAAAAGTCTCCCCTCTTATCCCTAAGCCCTTAACAGGGAGTGACTCAGCCTTTGCTTCATCCTGGCAATCGGCTTATCCCCGGGTTTGGCTCCCGACCGCTTTCCCTCCGCTCCTCCTTCCTTCTTCCCTCCCTCCCTCATCGCTCCCCACTCCCGTCAGACCCAGCCCCCTGCCTGCCAGCGCTCGCCTTATTTCTCAGCTTTTCCCAAAATCTGGCAGTCTGGCAATAAGCCCAAGGCTCCGAGAGCAGTGATTTCTCTGGCCCCTGCTGCTGCCACGCTTTCCCCAGCAGCCTTTCTATTGTGATGTCTGCAGGCTTTATTCGGCGAGGCGTAGGTATTAGTTGATTAAGAAATGCAATTAAGCCCTTCAACAACCCAACTTTCTGGGATTGCCAGCAGCGATGTATTTTTTAAGTAGTGCTTAGTGGTGGTGTTTTTGTTGTTTTTTTATTTTTTTTAAAGCCACTTGGGTTTGTGGGAAGGTCTTTCAGACTTATTTCTTCTGTATTCGTTGCTCTTTGCTTCTCCGAGCCTGGGTTTGCCCGCTATGTGTGTAAACAAACCAGCAGGGTGGCGGGTTTATAGGGAGAAGGGAGTATCTCTTACTCCATCTGATGATATCGGGGTAGGGAGAGCAGCTTCTCAGCTTACCAGCCTGTTGGGATGGCGTTAAAGAGAAATGTAAATGTCTTTATACGGAGCCACCCCTCTCGTTGCTTGCTCCGGGGAAGCGCTGGTGCGTATGTTTGTTGCCCGGGGAGTCTCAGGGATGCAGTATTGCCATTACCGGTCTATTTTAACCTTGCTCAGTGATTGTGTGCACTTTGCTGTGTTTCTGCTATTTGTATTTATCCCGACGTTGGGGAATTTTTGGAAGGTATGGCCCACGGCGTGGTGAAGAAGCTACAGTAGGAGGGAAACACAGAATGTTAGAGAAATGGGGAGGAAATGGAAGGACATTGGAAAAGTTGAGTATTTTTCTGGCTTTTAAAAAAAAAAATGCAGTGAAATGGTCTGTAAATTAATCACTCTGTGTGCAGAATGATGGAAAGAGAAAGTTAAACTGCCCTTCATTTTGAGAGGCAAAGGCTCCTCTGGGTGGGTACAATGCCCAGCTCTCCTCTCCAGCCCGAGGTGGGAAGGTCTATTCATGTTTCCTTTCTAATTCTTCAATCCCAGAATTGTTTCCAGCACTTCGTGTGCTTTAAAGCAGGGATAGGACTAACAGTTCTGGCTCCACGGTTTTCCCGGTACAGCCATTTTCGGAGCGGGGGGAGCTGGGGTCCAGACTGCCTTGGTGGGGGCATCTGTTTCTGAGAATAGAATCATAGCATTGTCTGGGTTGGAAGGAACCTTTAAGATCATCCAGTCCAACCATCAACCTCACTCTGATAAAAATGAAAAACCCATCACTAAGCCATGTCTCGAAGTGCTATGTCAACCCATCTTTTGAATCCCTCCAGGGATGGGGCCTCAACCCCTTCCCTGGGCAGCCCATTCCAAGGCTTAAGAACCCTTTCCATGTAAACATTTTTCCCAATCTCCAATCTGAACCTCCCCTGGCACAACTTGAGGCCATTTCCTCTTGTCCCATCGCCTGTTCCTTGGGAGAAGAGACCGACCCCCCCCTGGCTACACCCTCCTTTCAGGGAGTTGGAGAGAGCCAGAAGGTCTCCCCTCAGCCTCCTTTTCTCCAGGCTGAACACCCCCAGCTCCCTCAGCCTCTCCTCACCAGACTTGTGCTCCAGACCCCTCCCCAGCTCAGTTGCCCTTCTCTGGACCCGCACCAGCCCCTCGATGTCTTTTTTGTGGTGAGGGGCCCAGAACTGGACCCAGCCCTTGAGGTGGGGCCTCCCCAGTGCCCAGTACGGGGGGACCATCACCTCCCGAGTCCTACTCCCCACACTGTTCCTCATCCAGGCCAGGATGCTGGTGTCCTCCTTGGCCACCTGGGCACACTGCTGGCTCATCTTCAGCCAACAGTTGACCAACACCCCCAGGTCCTTTTCTGCCGGGCAGCTCCAGCCACTCTGCCCCATCCTGTGGTGCTCCATGGGGTTGGTGTGACCCAAGGGCAGGACCCGGTGCTTGGCCTTGTTGAACCTCATCCCATTGGCCTCGGCCCATCCATCCAGCCTGTCCAGATCCCTTTCTTAAAGTATGAAATTTTGCAGTATATCATCCTTAGGTAGATTACTCTCCTGCTGCTGATTTCTGTCCTGCTGCTGCACCACCACCAAGACAGAAAATGGGTTTTCAATACCAGCCTCTCTGAATTCCCCGTGTGATGTTGCGTCCTCTAGAAAGGCAGGTTAATTAGTGACTCGAAGCTAGAAATGACTTTTCCACCCAGGTAAATGTGCAAGCTTTTGATTTGACTGCAACGAAGAGTTTTAACCATAAAGCCCTTCACAAAGAGTCTATCAGTGTGAAGCACATTTTGACTTTTCTCATTTGTTTTTATTCCTGCTGTCTGCTTTTCTCCGGAATTGACTTAAAACTTGGGACAAAAGCGCAAAAAAAAAAAAAGGACCCAACAAAACCCCAGAGTTATTCATTTAGAAAATGTCGTGCAGCGAGTGAACAAAGGGCAGTTTTAAATTGAGAGTCCTCAAGGGAGCTAAACACAGGCTGGCTCCTTTGCTCTAAATTCTCCCCTGAAATTCCATATATCGCCAGGCCCTCTGAATAGGAGAGGGTGGGAGAAGGCAGATGGGAAGCTGGCTGAGAGCTTTTTGTCCTCCCTTGCAAAAATCAGCCCTGGAGCCAGCATTTCGGGGGGAAAACCAGCTGCCCAGGGGCTGCTTCAGGTCCTTCAGCCCTTCAGGGGTTTGTGGAAAATATTAAGCATCTGTTGCGGTGTGTGTTCTGGGTAGAAGAGATGGCAAATCTGTCCTAGCATTATTAATTAGAAATAATAAGGCTGCGTGGAGGTGGCCTGGGTGCCTCCTGTGCCTTGGACAGGCAGGGTGCTGGGGTGGGGTGTCCTGCTATGGTGCCATCTGCATGGAGCAGTGGCTGCTGTGGGGACTGTGGCAGGGCTGGTGGGGGTCTGAGGGGTCTTTCCCCGCTCCAGCACATGCCTCTGTGTCGTTTGTCTCTGTTCCCTCTCCGGGGGTCCCTGGAGTGGCCCCTCCTGGTCACCGCTGGAGAGAAGAAGGGCAGAGACATGGAGTTGAGCTCCATGGGATGGAGCTCGTGTTCCCCACGGTCTCCCCCGTCCCACTGAGCTGCCCTCTCTGGCCAAGGGACACGGTGAGACAAACTCTCCTGTGGGCATTGTGTCCCTTTGCCCACACGGTTTGCAGAGACATGGAGTTGAGCTCCATGGGATGGAGCTCGTGTTCCCCACGGTCTCCCCCGTCCCACTGAGCTGCCCTCTCCAGCCAAGGGACACGGTGGGACAAACTCTCTTGTGGGCATTGTGTCCTACCTCTCTCTTTGCCCACATGGTTGGCTCCTCATCTTTCTGAGAGCTGCAGAACAGGGACAGAAGAAGGGTCCCTTTGGTGCTGCTTTGTCACCCTGTGTCACCTGAAGCTGGTGCCAGGGGAGGTGCAGTGGCCTTGAGCAGCCTGGCCTTCAGCTGTGGCTGGACCCTGAGGGGATTTGCCATAAACTGGAGCGAAACTCGTTGATTGCTTTATTAGTTCGATGGTTTTAATTGCTAATAGTGGAGGCTGGGTGTCTGTAGAACAGCCAGGAGAAGGGCAGGACCCAGCAGAGCTCTGGCAGTTCCTTCTCTGGCTGTCACTGTAGGTGAGCTCCAGCCTGCAGAATGATCTCTCAGCCCTTGGCTGAGCTGCCTCTCCTTTCTTGAGGCCCAGATCCCTCTTGAAATAACATTACTTGCTCCACTTGAGGC
>NW_015090961.1:1930617-1970426 GCF_001431845.1 Calidris pugnax | reverse complement strand
AGAAGGTCTCCCCTCAGCCTCCTTTTCTCCAGGCTGAACACCCCCAGCTCCCTCAGCCTCTCCTCACCAGACTTGTGCTCCAGACCCCTCCCCAGCTCAGTTGCCCTTCTCTGGACCCGCACCAGCCCCTCGATGTCTTTTTTGTGGTGAGGGGCCCAGAACTGGACCCAGCCCTTGAGGTGGGGCCTCCCCAGTGCCCAGTACGGGGGGACCATCACCTCCCGAGTCCTACTCCCCACACTGTTCCTCATCCAGGCCAGGATGCTGGTGTCCTCCTTGGCCACCTGGGCACACTGCTGGCTCATCTTCAGCCAACAGTTGACCAACACCCCCAGGTCCTTTTCTGCCGGGCAGCTCCAGCCACTCTGCCCCATCCTGTGGTGCTCCATGGGGTTGGTGTGACCCAAGGGCAGGACCCGGTGCTTGGCCTTGTTGAACCTCATCCCATTGGCCTCGGCCCATCCATCCAGCCTGTCCAGATCCCTTTCTTAAAGTATGAAATTTTGCAGTATATCATCCTTAGGTAGATTACTCTCCTGCTGCTGATTTCTGTCCTGCTGCTGCACCACCACCAAGACAGAAAATGGGTTTTCAATACCAGCCTCTCTGAATTCCCCGTGTGATGTTGCGTCCTCTAGAAAGGCAGGTTAATTAGTGACTCGAAGCTAGAAATGACTTTTCCACCCAGGTAAATGTGCAAGCTTTTGATTTGACTGCAACGAAGAGTTTTAACCATAAAGCCCTTCACAAAGAGTCTATCAGTGTGAAGCACATTTTGACTTTTCTCATTTGTTTTTATTCCTGCTGTCTGCTTTTCTCTGGAATTGACTTAAAACTTGGGACAAAAGCGCAAAAAAAAAAAAAAGGACCCAACAAAACCCCAGAGTTATTCATTTAGAAAATGTCGTGCAGCGAGTGAACAAAGGGCAGTTTTAAATTGAGAGTCCTCAAGGGAGCTAAACACAGGCTGGCTCCTTTGCTCTAAATTCTCCCCTGAAATTCCATATATCGCCAGGCCCTCTGAATAGGAGAGGGTGGGAGAAGGCAGATGGGAAGCTGGCTGAGAGCTTTTTGTCCTTCCTTGCAAAAATCAGCCCTGGAGCCAGCATTTCGGGGGGAAAACCAGCTGCCCAGGGGCTGCTTCAGGTCCTTCAGCCCTTCAGGGGTTTGTGGAAAATATTAAGCATCTGTTGCGGTGTGTGTTCTGGGTAGAAGAGATGGGAAATCTGTCCTAGCATTATTAATTAGAGATAATAAGGCTGTGTGGAGGTGGCCTGGGTGCCTCCTGTGCCTTGGACAGGCAGGGTGCTGGGGTGGGGTGTCCTGCTATGGTGCCATCTGCATGGAGCAGTGGCTGCTGTGGGGACTGTGGCAGGGCTGGTGGGGGTCTGAGGGGTCTTTCCCCGCTCCAGCACATGCCTCTGTGTCGTTTGTCTCTGTTCCCTCTCCGGGGGTCCCTGGAGTGGCCCCTCCTGGTCACCGCTGGAGAGAAGAAGGGCAGAGACATGGAGTTGAGCTCCATGGGATGGAGCTCGTGTTCCCCACGGTCTCCCCCGTCCCACTGAGCTGCCCTCTCCAGCCAAGGGACACGGTGGGACAAACTCTCTTGTGGGCATTGTGTCCTACCTCTCTCTTTGCCCACATGGTTGGCTCCTCATCTTTCTGAGAGCTGCAGAACAGGGACAGAAGAAGGGTCCCTTTGGTGCTGCTTTGTCACCCTGTGTCACCTGAAGCTGGTGCCAGGGGAGGTGCAGTGGCCTTGAGCAGCCTGGCCTTCAGCTGTGGCTGGACCCTGAGGGGATTTGCCATAAACTGGAGCGAAACTCGTTGATTGCTTTATTAGTTCGATGGTTTTAATTGCTAATAGTGGAGGCTGGGTGTCTGTAGAACAGCCAGGAGAAGGGCAGGACCCAGCAGAGCTCTGGCAGTTCCTTCTCTGGCTGTCACTGTAGGTGAGCTCCAGCCTGCAGAATGATCTCTCAGCCCTTGGCTGAGCTGCCTCTCCTTTCTTGAGGCCCAGATCCCTCTTGAAATAACATTACTTGCTCCACTTGAGGCATTTACCTTCTTCCGTGCCAGTGCTTTACTTCTGGATTTGTCACCTGGATCTCATTCCATCACCTTTCTTCTTCCAAGTTTTCCTTTGGAAGAGTCAGACTTCCACAACTTCTCAACGTGATCTGCCCTCTCACTCCACTTTGAGCCTCTAAATTACTGAAAAACAAGAAGAGACAAAAACATCCTTCAGTGCAGGAAGGACATGGACCTGTTGGAGCAGGCCCATGGAGATGCTGGGAGGGCTGGAGCCCCTCTGCTGTGGGGACAGGCTGAGAGAGTTGGGGGGGTTCAGCCTGGAGAAGAGAAGGCTCCGGGGAGACCTTAGAGCCCCTTCCAGTACCTGAAGGGGACCTACAGGAAAGCTGTGGAGGGACTTTTTACAAAGGCAGATTGTGATAGGATGAGGGATAATGGCTTCAAACTGGAAGAGGGGAGATTGAGCTGAGATGTGGGGAAGAAATTTTTCCCTGTGAGGGTGGTGAGAGCCTGGCCCAGGTTGCCCAGAGAAGCTGTGGCTGCCCCATCCCTGGAGGGGTTCAAGGCCAGGCTGGATGGGGCTTGGAGCAACCTGGTGTGGTGGGAGGTGTCCCTGCCCAGGGCAGGGGGGTAGCTCTGGTGGTTCTTTAAGGTCTCTTCCAACCCAAACCATTCTGCGATTCTTCGTCTGCAGGTAAATCTGGTCCTGAATGAAGGGAAGTCCCTGGGCCTCATGATCCGAGGAGGGGCAGAATATTCCCTGGGCATCTACATCACTGGTGTGGATAAAGGTTCTGAAGCAGAGAGCACTGGCTTGAAGGTAAGAGTTACCCCCGAGTGGGCTGGGGGGAGGTAGAGCTTCACGTGCTGTGGCTGCAGGACCATGTTGGCACGTTCCTGCCCTCAGCCCCCAGCCAAGCGGGGCTCAGTGGAGAGGTGAGCATTGCATTTCTGGGGATGGCTTCTCAGGGCAGGTTCTTTAGACATTTTGGATACTAAACCTAGAGGGAGCAAGGTTGTTGTGCAGAGAGAAACGCAGCCTTACAGCTTCTGGAGTAGGTTGTACTTGCCTTCTGCCTAATTTTCCCTCCTTGAGATAGCCTGGGGGACATTTTTGGTCTAGGTATCTGAGAGTGCAGCCTAGACCTGGCAGGTGAAGAAAGTCACTCTCACCTCCCTGAGCTGGCAGAGAAGAGTTTTCCATTAAAGCTCCTGGTCCTGTGCCCTCTTCCTGCATCTTGCATCCAAACTCATTATGTTGGGAGCTCGTCTTTCGCACAAGGTGCTTGTAGGCTGCCTGCAGGGAATGTGTTTAGCTGCGGCGGTGAGGGGAGGCCAGGCTTGCTGCGGTGGAAGCAGGTGTGTGCTGGTTTCCTCCTGCAGTGTTGGCACCGGTAAGGACCATGTCTTAACAATCAGAAGCAGCAGAATCACCCTCAGGGCTAGAGAAGATCTGATCCGTCAGCAGCCTAATTTGGTGTGACCTCCAGCTGCGTCAGGCTCCCTCCAAAGTCAAACGGGCTCCTGAAGGATGCTCTGTGGGTTGGCTGAGCCCTTCTGAGGATGGACTGGTCCAGAGTCCTACAGTTTTGCTGCAGACCTCTTGTAAAGCGGGATCTGTTTCATCCCACTGTGTACACATGCATGCACATCACCTCCAACTCCTCCATCCTTCCTGCTGCACCAGCTTTCAGAACAGGATGGGACAGCCTGGGACCTCAGCTGTTCCTGGAAGGGGGCATTTAGGGTGAAAATTGTATACTTTCTAGGACATACACCAGCAAAATAAGTTGAAAAGGGAGCTGTTGGACTTTGGGTGCAGCATCTCTGTGCTGCTGATGGATGGGGCATGTTTGAGACTCAAACTTCCCAGGTTGTAGTGTTTTACTTCATCACTCAGGGGTTCTTTCTTGGTGTTTTTTCTTTCTCTCCATTTTTTTTCTCCCTTCAATCACATCGTGCCCACTTTGCTTCCTTCTGTGCAATCTCGTGGGCTCTGAGAGACAGTGCTTTCCCTGCTCCTTGTGTCAGGCAAGAATCGATGGATGTTGAACTCCATAACGTTCTCTCAATCCCCTGAAATGATGCTGGGCTGCTGAGGATCGAGGGGTAATCTGCCCTGATCCCCTCTCTGTCTTGTGAAGTGATATGTTTCTCCCTTGATCAGCCCCAGAGAGGTCAGGGCTAAGCCTTCAGCTTTGCTCTGGTGGCCCCATAACATCACTTAAATCTGGAAAAGCTGGTAGCATGAAGTGAGTGGACAGTCTGGTGGGAAGGGCTGGGATTTGGGCTGGGACAAATGCAATCCTGTCCCCTCAACTTGCTCTGGCACAAAATGTTGCATCTAACCGGGCACTGAGGTCACCAGGGTTCCCTTTATGGATAAGGAGACCTTTGTAGGGGTAATGCAAGCCCTTCTGAACTTAATTGTCTGCTGCAGGCTCCTGTTTCTTTCTGCTGATTCTTTTTGACACGGAATGAAAAATGCTGAACTTGGAGATTTGGATCAGTCCGAGCCTTAATCTCTGTCTTTGTCCCCAGAAAATTGGGTTTTGGACCCTGCCGTGTGAGAGGGTCACTTAGGCACTAGGGATGAGGAGCTGTGGGAGCATCTCAGGGAGATGGCTTCAGGGCAGTCAGAAGTGAGAGCTGCTGGTGAGGACATCCTGCAGACCATCCTTCTCTCCCAGTGTGTACGTTACTGGGCTGGCCACCTCGCAGTCACTCTGCCTGCACACCCAGCCAGGGTACACAGCACAGGACAGTTTCTTTCTGCCTCATGGAGCTGGAAGGAGAGAGACTGGCTCGAGCTGCCCTGGGTGTCACACAAGTGAACCCATCTGAAGCCAGCCTGTTTGTCCCCAGTGCCTGCTGACCCTGTGCCGGAGTGTCAGAGTCCGTCCCAGAGTGTCATAGAGTCATCTGGATTGGAAAGGACCTATAAGATCACCAAGTCCAGCCATCAGCCCAACACTGCCCAAACCACCACTGACCCATGTCCCTCAGCACCACATCTACCCGCCTTTGAAATACCTCCAAGGATGGTGACTCACCACTGCCCTGGGCAGCCTATTCCAAGGCTTGACAACCCCTTTGATGAAGAAATATTTCCTAATATCCAGTCTAAACCTCCCCTGGTGCAACTTGAGGCCATTTCTTCTTGTCCCATGGCCTGTTCCTTGGGAGAAGAGACCGACCCCCCCTGGCTACACCCTCCTTTCAGGGAGTTGGAGAGAGCCAGAAGGTCTCCCCTCAGCCTCCTTTTCTCCAGGCTGAACACCCCCAGCTCCCTCAGCCTCTCCTCAGGAGACTTGTGCTCCAGACCCCTCCCCAGCTCCGTTGCCCTTCTCTGGACCCACTCCAGCCCCTCAATGTCTTTTTTGTGGTGAGGGCTCCAAAACTGGACCCAGCCCTCGAGGTGGGGTCTCACCAGTGCCCAGTACAGGGGGATGACCCCTTCCTTAGAGTTCTCATAAACACCAGAAGCCTGAAAAATTAAAGACAGGAAAAGAAAAAGAAGTTGCACTGTTTCCCTAAGGTTCTTTCTGTATTTTTCATATTTAGTGCTTCCGTCTTGCTCCAAATCCCTCTCTTCGCTGCACGGGGGAAAATTGCTGCTTTTCTTTGTTCCGTGCCCCCTCCGGGGAGCTCAGCGCAGCTAATGCCACGCTGCAAACTCCTACACGCAGGAGAAGTCACAGCAGCGTAACACAGGGCTTTAACCCTCCACCTCTCGTTTCGTGCCTGCCAGGAAGGCAAGAAATTAATGGCAGAATGATAGAATTGTAGGGTTTAGAAGGGAGACAGCAGCGTAACACAGGGCTTTATCCCTCCACCTCTCGTTTCGTGCCTGCCAGGAAGGCAAGAAATTAATCACAGAACCATGGAATTTTAGGGTTTGGAAGGGAGCTTCGAAGATCATCTCGTCCAACCTCCTGCCAGAGCGCTGTCATCCAGAGCAGGTTGGACAGAAACATGTCCAGGTGGGGTTTGAATGAATCCAGAGAAGGAGACTCCACCACCTCCCTGGGCAGCCTCTTCCAGGGCTCTGCCACCCTCAAAGGAAAGAAGTTCCTCCTCATGTTCAGATGGAATTTCCTGTGTTCCAGTTTGTGCCCGTTGCCCCTTGTCCTGTCACCAGGCACTGCTGAGAAGAGCTTGACCACATCCTCTTGACACCTGCCCTTCAGCTCCCTTGGGGGAGCTTGAGCCCATCCTCTTGACACCTTGCTCAGCACTGATGAGGTTCCCTCTCAGTCTGCTCTTCTCCAGGCTGAACAGCCCCAGGTCCCTCAGCCTTTCCTCAACAGAGATGCTCCAGTCCTTCATTGCCACGCTCTTCTTGATGCCCTCCAGGATGCCGTTGGCCTTCTTGACTCCCCAGGGCAGAGCAGAGGGGCAGGATGACCTCCCTCCACCTGCTGGCCACGCTCTTCTTGATGCCCCCCAGGATGCTGTTGGCCTTTGTGGCCACCAGGACACATTGCTGGCTCATGCTCATCCTATTGTCCGCCAGGACTCGCAGTGCTTTCTCCTCAGAGCTGCTCTCCAGCAGGTCAGCCCCCAACCTGTCCTGGTGCACGCTGTAGGTGATGCCTATGGAGTGGTGTGTGCTGCTCCTCTGTGTCCCTTCCAAGCAAGGTCCCAAGTCTTGGGACAATATTTACACACAGGAGCCTTTGCTTATAGATTCTTTACACCTCTCTCCTTGCTCTTGTGTTTTCTAGGAGCTGATTTGTGTGTGCCAACAGGCCGATGCTTTTCTGAATGTCAGGCTTTATGTGATTTCAGATACGCACAGACACTTCCCGCCCTGATTTGTGTACGCTGCAGGCCAGAAATTGAGAGCTTCTTGGAGGTTTGGAGATAAAGAAGGGCCTTTTACGTTCCGCTGTTAGACGCGGTCGGGTGTAGATTGCATCCCCTACACTGCTCCAGGTGCTGGTGGAAGGGATGTCATACCACCAGGAGGGAAGAACTGATGGGTAAATGTGATTTCCAGATAATTTGTTTCTCTCTAAAATAGAAAAATTGTGGGTTTGTTCCACGTGGGCTCAACCCAACCTTGGTCGATGGGAAGGTTCCCGCTGCCTTCCCAGGTGGTGGTTCCCTCTGGGGGTTTTGCTGCTTTCACTGAATTTGTTACCAGAGTTGTTCGAGTGGATTCTGCCCAGACATTTTTAAGGAAAACCTTCTTGCATCTGTGGCACCAAATGAGAATTTTTGAATGTTATAATAACATGTTTTCCATTTCCCTTGAATTTTGCTTAAAGGGCAAACACCACGATATTGAAAGCCAGCCAAAACCAAGGAAGTTTCTCTCCGGCCCAGAAGCTAAACTGGCTTTCTCTGGTTGCAGAAATGGAGGCTGTGGTCCCGAGAAGTGGGTCCCAGAGGGGACCTGGCCCTGCTGGTGCAGGGACTCTTGTGCTGCTCCCTCCAGCTTCCCAGCCACGAGGCAGAGCGCTCTGCAGGAACCAGCACAGAACAGGCTGGATGGCTGCAGCCAGTCCATAATGAATTATTCATACTCTTGGCCTTGGACTTGTTTATGTTTATTCATTCATGAAACTTCTGACGATACGTTCTTTGGGCCTGTTTTAAAATAAGCTGCCTTGATGGAAGCTCTTGGGCTGGAAAAGGGTTAGCAGAGGGCTGCAGAGGAGGAAGGTGAGGAGTCTTGTTTGCTCTCGGGTTCTGTCCTTCTTGCCTCCTTCATGACATTCGCAGCGATGCCATCCAGGAGCTGAGCTCCTTGTGCTGATGTTTGTGGCTCTCCTCATCCTGATTTCTTCCTCATTCGTTTTTTTCTGATGGTGTATTTTGTCAGGATATTTTTTTTAAGCCAACATTATATTTTTTTTTCCCCATCTCCTTGACCTTTACATCAGAAATAGCAAATTTCAGGTAGCTCTCTTTGAACAAACAACTCAATATTGAGTTCCCAGCGCAAAGGCTGGGGTAAAAAGAGGCTACAGGATCCATGTATATCCATATACAGACAAAAAGAGACTGTAAATAGGAAGAGGTGAATGATTTTACGTCATCAATGGCAGTATGAAGCTGCCTCTTGAAAAATGGCTTGTATTTTGAAGTCTGCACATAAACAAAGATGCTGAAAAAGGGGAAGATTAAAAAAAGAACCTTGTCGCTGCCTCAGAGTCTGGGGAATAGCTGTAAGGGAGAAATTCAACGAGGAGGTGCGTGGTTGTGTACGCAAGATGTACCCTTTCCACTGGAGGCAGTGTGGAGGGGTCACACAATCACAGAATGCTATGGGGTTGGAAGGGACCTCTGGAGATCATCTAGTCCAACCTTCTGTCAGAGCAGGGTCACCCAGAGCAGGTCCCACAGGAACGTGTCCAGGTGGGTTTGAATGTCTCCAGAGAAGCAGACTCCACCACCTCCCTGGGCAGCCTCTGCCAGGGCTCTGCCACCCTCACAGGAAAGAAGTTCCTCCTCATGTTTAGATGGAACTTCTTATCTTCAAGTTTGTGCCCATTTCCTCTTGTCCTGTCCCTGGGCACCACTGAGAAAAGACTGACCTCATCCTCTTGCCACCCACTCTTTGGATATTGCTCAGCACTGATGAGGTCCCCTCTCAGCCTTCTCTTCTCCAGCTGAACAGCCCCAGGGCTCTCAGCCTTTCCTCATCAGAGAGATGCTCCGTTCCCTTGAGCATCTTTGTAGCCCTGAAGTTGATCCTCCCAACAATGTCACGTTTATGGTACAGACGGTGCTTAAATTGCTTCTCTTCTGGGAGGCCACCAGAAACCTCCCCACAGCAGTGCCCAAACCACTGCCTACCCCAGGAGCCCATCTCCTCTCCTTGCATGCTTTCATTTCCAGCCTGGATTTGTTCCTCGTATTTGTAATGCAAGGTGGTTGGGGAAAAGAACATGTTTTCTGACAGCACTTGGAACCTCTGTTCCCTTGCCCGGCTCCCAGAGCTGTCTCTCATCCTTCCAACAGCCTGCGTTGGCCTTGTTGGACATGGATCATCTGCCCCGACCCGTTTCCCTCCTGGGGAGGCTGAGTACCTTCTTATTTTTCTCTGAGTCTTAATTTGACCCTTTCCAAATCGATTCATGCTTTTTCCTGCCCATATTTGTAATTTCCTAAGGTCTGCTTTTGGTAATTATTTGTGCTAGAGAGAGACTCCTTCTACTTTAGGGGTGTCCACGAGTGTAATTTAACCTCTCTTCTAGCACATTAGTGGCATTAAATAAGACTAGTGCTGCTGCCAAACCATTTGGCATCCTGTTAGCCCTCTTATTCCCAGCTCAATTTGGTGTCGTTTAACATTAATTCATGTTTAAAATCTCAAACCTATTTTTCTGTCTGTGTAACTAAATTTCTCCCGAAGTCAATTTTGATTATTTTTAAGAGACTTTAGGTGCTTAGAACCCTTGTCTTGAGCCCATTAAGTTTCTCTTGACTGCACCTCCCTTTCCCCATGTTATTCTCTCTGTCTCCAGAAACAGAAGGACTCCAAGCCCCTCCTGGAGGTGTGTTATTTCTGCTTCTTGCCTGCAATCTCTCCCCTTTTGCATGTTGTGTTCAGCCCCTGTGCTTCAGGGTTGATTTTTCCCTTAAAAATGAGAATAATCCCATTTTCGAAGTGGTCAGGCACTCAGCAGGTCCTCTTGTGTCCACCCACCATTAGCTGAGCCCAGCTGAAAACCTGTTCCTGAAATACAGGATAATAGTTTTCCTGTGTTTTATTATAATGTTTTTGTGTCTTCTTATTGCTTCTTTTATTCTGTGCTGGTTTGGAGCTCTGCATACAGCAAATAATGTGCCAGGGCCAACGTTTGTTTTAAGATATGGTTCTTCTGCAGTCTTTTGATACCTTCCCAGTTGTCCTTGACATTTTTGAGGGGAAAAAAAATAATTATTATCTATGTTAATTAGTAAAAAATTCTTTCTAGCTCTAATAGCAGCCTATCATCAAGATAGGCTGATCTACAGGCATTTGGGCTTTGCAACGATTCCCTTATCTGCCCTTCACCAGCAATTATTTTTGCAAGGTCTTTTTTTTCCCCCCCCTGCATGAGGTGCTCAAAATTATCTGAGTATTTTGTGGCTGGTTGTTCTCACCCGGTGTTAATATTCCAGCAGCACCAGATAGAGGTGGGCTTGTGCTGGGAACTCTACTGATGAAGCACAAGAGATCAGAAAGCCATAAAGGACTTTGAATAAATGTTGAGGCAGAGATGAAGGACAGATGTAGCTTGTCCAGGGCCCCCCTGGTCTCCCCGGGATTGCGAGGGCTTGCCAGGTTCATCTTGGTCCACCCCTGAAAGGAGAAACTAAAGGAAGGTTATTAAATCTGTATAGCTGTCTTGCACAAAAAAATCATGAAAGTTTAATCCCTGATATGGAAAACTATTAAAGATTCATAATTGCAATAAAACTATCTAATCAAATTTGGATTTTCATTGTTTCGGTGCTGCAGTGAGCCCGGTGCTCCTCATTTTAGCAGCTCAATCCACTGTGGGGGGAATTGCCCAGTGAATTGGAAAGACCTGAGAGATGATGCTCATTGCACCTGAATGTGTGTTTCTCTTGGCACTTGAGGCACTTGTGGAGTTCTCCTCCCCTGGTCCATTGGTGGTCAGCAATTTCTCAATTGTTGCTCGAAGCTGACAAAGCTCCAGGGGAACCTGAGATATTTGTGGAGTCTGAGGGTGGGGAATGTGGTCGTTTGTGTCGTTTTGCCTTCCCCTGGGCTCCCTCCCTCCTGGTTTCCTGGTCTCCATGGATGAGCTGAGGTGGAGCTGGCTGCCCCTGGCTCTCTCTGTGCAGAGCTGAGGTTGGCTCCAGGCTGATCTGCCTTTCAAACCAGGGAAGTCTCACATCCCTGGTACGTGGTTTTTGGCAACCCATCTGTGCTGCGCAGCCCGCTGGGCTTGGTGTGAGTGTCCCACCCTGACACAGCTCATCTCTGTGCTCCTCCCCTCCAACCAGCCCTGCAAAGGGCCACCATCCCCTGCTCCTGACCTGCCAAGTCTGCTGGCCTTCCATAGGGAAAGTCAGAGGAGCCAGAAGGAGTCAGAAAGCCAGCCAAGAGCAGAGGGCTCTGTTTGCAGGACCTTTGACCATCCTACTGGAGCCAAAGCAGAAGATAGTGCTGCAGGACCTGGCCTGGGCCAACACGGGCCTCGCGGTGGCCCTTGCAATGTGTCTGTCTTCTCCTCCCTCTTCCCTTCAAGCTGCAGGTTTGCATCAGCCCAGCTTGAAGGAATCGGCTCTCTTCTTGGCTTGCTGTAGGACTCTGGGTTTATCTCTTACCTACAGCATCTCTTTGCCTCATTAGCTGTGCCGCTGCCTCGTTAACAGCGGTTATGAAGGGCTTTTAAGGCGTAGGGCATTAAGGTGTAAGGCAGAGGGCATCAGCTGCCCCACGTGAGGACAAAACTCAGGTGCCCTGGCAGTGGTGTTGGTGGGGACTGGGCTCTCCGGTGCTGCCGCAGCCCTTGCTGTCCACCAGCCCCTCAGTTTGTCACAGGGGAAGGAACTGTCCCCAAAAGAATGAGGCAAATCTGCTGAAGGTCACTGGATGGAGCTGGATGCAGAGCTGAGCTCTGCTGCATCTGAGCTGCTTTTCCTCCAGGTCCTTTTCTCCTGTTGACGCCACTCAGAGAGTCCTTGCAGCCTCACTGAGCATCCTCTGTCCTTGCATCAGAGGGAAGGGTAAACAGGAGCCCTTCTCTGGCTTTATCATTATTGCCAGCATTGTTTTGTAGAGCTCCATCAAGCTCCCTACACATTATGTCCTCTCTAAATTTAACAGGCCTAATCTTTTCGATCTGTCCTTTCGCAGGCACCTTCATCTGCCACTAATCATTTCTCTTTCCCTTCTCTACAACTTTTCTCTCTGTGTCTCCTTGCTGGGCAGGCAGAGCCGTACCCAGGGACACGCGCTCACAGCAAGGTCACACGTTCGCTTGGATATTGCCATTAAACTAGTTTGAGCTATTCTTGATTTGTTTCTTAACCATGGTTTCCCATCATTTGGGAAAATGGGCATGTTTTCTGGGTCATTCTCCAATCACAGCTGCACCCTGAGCTGTTGTTGATAGTTTTTTACCTGTGTCCATATTCAAGAGGCGTCAGTTCCACCTCAGCCGGTTGCAAAGTCCTGCCTGGTTCTTCAAAGCACCTTTACCAGCCCCTCCTGACACCTCTACTCTGAACTAACCCAAATAGTTGAGTGTTGCTGGTACATCTGGACTCCCTCCTGGGCTTGCTCTCACCCTGCTGGTGAAGGCATCTTAGGATCTTCTTCCCCACCTTTTGGATGTTCAATAACAGGTTCTCCCTTTCCTTTTCATCTCTTTATTGCTTCTCAGGGAGATCCTGTGCCATCTCTCCCTCTGCATCTATTTTTGTGACTCCAGAGGAGCACAAAGGTCTCCATATATGACCCTCTATGGCCAGGGAGGGAAGCTGCCGTTCCTCTGGCACGTGGAAGCTCTGTCTCTGTAATCCCTTAAATATCCTGAGTGATACCGATTGTACAAGCTCCATGCAGTGGATTTGGGGGGTTTCTTCTGCCCTCCCCTGGAAAGCAGGCTGGAGGCACTCCAGAAGTGCTCCTGGAGCTTTGTGCTGCTCTGAGGCCATTCCACCTCTCAGCTGTCATGGTGGCCACCCACCAGTCCAGGACAGTCCTGGGGCTTCCTGCCACCCCACAGCGGCTGCCTGATCCTGTAGTCGTGTGGAGAGTGGGATGAGAGGCTGAACCAGCTGAAAGCCAACCCTGCAAGAAGCAGCTGTGAGTTTGTCACATCCATTAACTGAGCCAGATGGCTGCTGTGGGACAAGTGGAGGGAGGGGGGGGACATGTGAGAGCTGAGCTGGATGGGAAGAACCATCCTGGAAAGCCTTGTGTGGATCAGCTAACGCTTTGACAGTCTTCAGCTGCACGAAGGGGAGTCCCCAGTGCTTTGCAGCCTCTCTGTGTGGACCATGGGTCCAAGAGGTTCTCCAGGTTCCAAGAGTTTCATCCTGGCTTGGTTTTGCGGTTGGGAGGAGAATGGATCCAGGGATGGGGCAGCCACAGCTTCTCCGGGCAACCTGAGCCAGGCTCTCACCACCCTCACAGCAAAGAAGTTCTTCCCCACATCTCATCTCCATCTCCCCTCTTTTGGTGTCAAACCCTTCCCCTTCGTCCTATGCCTCCCCTCCCTGACCAAGAGTCCCTCCCCATCTCTCCTGGAGCCCCTTTAGGGACTGGAAGGGGCTCTAAGGTCTCCCCGGAGCCTTCTCTTCTCCAGGCTGAACCCCCCCAACTCTCTCAGCCTGTCCCCACAGCAGAGGTTCTCCAGCCCTCCCAGCATCTCCGTGGCCCCCTCTGGCCCCACTCCAACAGCTCCATGTCCTTCTGCTCTTGGTGGCCCCAGAGCTGGAGGCAGCACCTCAGGGGGGTCTCCCCAGAGCGGAGCAGAGGGGCAGAATCCCCCCCCCTCGCCCTGCTGGCCACGGGGATGGGGGTGAAGCCCAGGATGGGGTTGGCTTTCTGGGCTGCCAGAGCACGTTGCTGGCTCATGTTGAGCTTCTCATCCACCAACACCCCCAAGTCCTTCTCCTCCTGGCTGCTCTCAAGCCATTCTCCTCCCAAGCAGTATTGGTGCCTGGATTTGTCCATCAGTCCTACTGAAGCCCCCAGCCTTCCTCCGTCTCATCTGGCAGTGCTGTGCCTGGAGAGCAGCTGGTGCAAGCTGTGAGCCTCTGCTTTTGGAATCTTCAGCACGGCTGTAGCATAAAACAGCATAAAATGTCCAAGTGCAGGGACTGTGCTGTGATTTGTGGGTCACCTGCTATTTCCTCGGATCAGCAACTGCTTCCCTTCCTTGCTGGAGCAGCAGATGGATCTCTCGGGCTTTATGCTGAGCTCTGAGATTTTTCTGGTGGTCCTCCTGACGTCCACTTTCACCCCAGCAGGGTTCTGGGTAGCACTGGGGGAAACTTGGGTGACAGCAGAGTCCCAGCCCACCACTTGGCAGTGGTTAGTGGTGGCTTCTCACTGGAGTCAGAGTCTGGAGAATCAATCCCAAGCCCTCTGAGGCTTCCTTAACCCAGCAGAATGAGAGGGACTGGGCTGAAAGGATCACGTTGACTCCAAGTTGTTGTCTTAGACTTAGAAATTCCACCCCCTCCCTCTTCTCTCCTCTTCTTCCTCCGAGATGGAGGTGGGTTATTTAAAGGAGTGTCTCATTCTGCTTGCACTGCAGCGTGAAGAGATTAAGACTGTGTTTTGACAGAGCTGAAGAGAAACCCATGGTTAAGCAAAGATATGAAAGAGAAGTTTCAAAGAGGTGGTTTATCAGAAACAGGGTGAACTGGGATACGGGAGTGAGGAGGAGTAGCACCAAATGCCCTGGAAGCAAAGAGGAAGAGGACCTGGGATGAAAGGGGAAATGCCAGATGAATGCTGTGTCTTGAACATGGCCAGGCTGTCAGGGAAGCTCCTGATGACAGCAAAGGCCTGGCCATAAACTGAAAGCTTTCAGGAGCAGCTGGGGAGGAAATGGGAGGAGAAGGGAGATGAAGTCCAGCTGTCCCTGATCGCAGACTTTACAGAGAGCTGGAGGCGGTGGTGAGACACTCGAGTTGAACCCTCCCCGCTCCACACAGAGATCCAGAGGTTGGAGGCTTCCACAGATGGTTCCTGGCCTCCCAGATCAGCAGGAGGGACTGGGGCTGGAAACCTTGATATGCTCTGGGGCTCATTTCTAACCGAGTTGGTTGGAAAATCTGGTTAATGGAAGGGACTGGGCAGACTGGTCTGACTTGGGATCCTAAACAGGCTCCTCAGCCTGATCCTTTACTGGTTGTTGGCTTGAGTGCTTGAGCTCCAGCCACCAGTGCTTGGTCCCTCTCCCTTGTTATTCTTGGTCCCTCCAATTGCTGTGTCCCTGGTTTGGTGGTGGGTTAGACTGAGTAGCCTTTCCCTGGTGGGAGAAGGCAATATATTCCCAACAGGAAAGCCCCCAGCGCCTGCCAGCTCACCCCATCCTCACTCCGCAGGTCGGAGACCAGATCCTGGAGGTGAACGGCAGGAGCTTCCTCAGCATCCCCCATGACGAGGCGGTGAAGCTCCTCAAGTCTTCCCGCCACCTCATCATGACGGTGAAGGACATCGGGAGGCTGCCCCATGCCCGCACCACCGTGGATGAGACCAGGTGGATAGCGAGCTCCCAGATCGGAGACACCCTCGTCAACTCCCCAGGGTACGTGCTTGGTGGACCTCTTGTGAGCTCCTTGTGTCCATCTGTCAGCTCAGAGCTCCTGGCTGGTGGACGCAGTCACCCAGGGTGGGTGCAGAGCCCTGCTACATGACATGGTGGCAACCTGATGCTCTGAGATGCGCGTGGGCAACCTGTCAATGGGGGCACACTGCGTTCTTGGCCATGTGGCCTCCATATCTGGTGCTTAGAAGACAGCATCTCTGGTTTGTGAGGTGGGTCAGGTCTGGACAATGTGCTGCTGCCCTTTCCTTGTCCTCTCAGGCCAGAAGCTTTTAGCCTCCAGGCACAGAGAGGAGAGAACGTAAGAGATCTCGTGCTGGGCCTCCGGTGATGAGTGATGGGCACGTGCTGCTGGGTGCTAACTGATCTTCTCCCTTCTCGCAGGGCAGTGGGCAACCATGCTGCGGAGGCCACAGCCAGGGTAAGAGATACCAGACCTTCCTGATGCCTTGGGGGGGAAAAAAAAATCACCGTTATTGTCTCTTATTTTCCATGGGAGGGAGGGCTTTGTGCTCCTGATTATAAAAAGGATGTTAGTTTTATGAGGTTTTATCTGGCTCTAGCCCTTCCCCTCCCCATCTCACGTTGCCAGCTATGTTCCTACAACCAGTCACACACTGGGTGTCCCCTCTCCTGTGCCGCTGGTGGGTCAGCACATCTGGTTCCTCGCAGCCTGGAAATGATCACGTGGATGGCCAAGGGGCAATGATCACACACGGGCAAGGACCATGGGGGCTCCTTCCACCCTGCAGAGGTGACCGTGACACCTTCCACGTGGTGGCTGTCAGCCCTAATGGCTCCTGGGATCTTTCCCACCCCGGAGCAGAGCTGAGCCAGCCTTCTCCAGCACACCAGTGACAGGGACTTCACCCACTGCTGGGACTGTCTCTGTGCCAGCCTGTCTTCTCCTAACGCCTCTTGGCAAAGCCTGTTTCTTTTAAATGGAAATGAAGCAGGGAGGTTTCACAGGTGGCTCTGGCTGATAAAGGCTTTGAGCTGTTTGCTGGCAAAACATGCTCCCCAGCCTCAACTCCTCTGTCTCCGGGATAGTCAGGCTCTCTCCTGGCTCCATATCCCTGTGCCAGCACTGCCTGGGAGGGGAACAGCAAGGACCTCCTCTTAGAAATCCCTCTCAAAGAAAAAAGCCTTTCATCTGCAGCCAGACACGTCTCTCCATGGGAGTCCTCTGGTTGCCAGCAGCTCTTTCTTCACCAGGATCTGCTTCCAGTTTGCAGCGGGGGTGAAAGTGCCTTTTACACATCATGGGAAGCTTCTGTAAAGATGGGAAGCTTCTGGATGGCCCCAGTGCCCCCAGGGCTGCCAGGAGGCAACACAGGCTGCTGTTAAATCAATAACTGGTCAAGGGGCAGCATCCATGAAGGCTCAGCAGAGCTGGGAAGCTGCTTTATTTATTCAACTGGTGCCACGTAATCTCATGGCTCTGGAGTTACTCAGCCAAGTAGTGACACTGAGGGAGCAGCCGTGACGGTCAGTCCTTGGGGGTGACTGCCTCTGGTCCTTCTGGGCACCCCCCTTCCAGTCCCACTTCCCAGCTTGGCCACAGGTAGTTGGGTGAGAGCAGTGTGGGCTGGTGGGCAGAGCCAGGGGCAAGGGGACAATTCTTGATCCTGCCTGTGTTTCCCAGCTGTCTCAGCAGAGGGGTGGCTTCCCTCCTTTCAGCAGCTCATTCATAGAATCATAGAATTGTCTGGGTTGGAAGGGACCTTTAAGATCGTCCAGTCCAACCATCAACCTAATTCTGATAAAAACAAAATAACCCATCACTGACCCATGTCTCTAAGCACTATGTCAACCCATCTTTTGAATCCCTCCAGGGACGGTGCCTCAACCCCTTCCCTGGGCAGCCCAGTCCAAGGCTTCATAACCCTTTCCGTGTAGACATTTTTCCCAATCTCCAATCTGAACCTCCCCTGGCACAACTTGAGGCCATTCCCTCTTGTCCCATGGCCTGTTCCTTGGGAGAAGAGACCGACCCCCCCTGGCTACCCCCTCCTTTCAGGGAGTTGGAGAGAGCAAGAAGGTCTCCCCTCAGCCTCCTCTTCTCCAGGCTGAACACCCCCAGCTCCCTCAGCCTCTCCTCAGGAGACTTGTTCTCCAGACCCCTCACCAGCTCCGTTGCCCTTTTCTGGACCCGCTCCAGCCCCTCGATGTCTTTTTTGTGGTGAGGGGCCCAAAACTGGACCTAGCCCTTGAGGTGGGACCTCGCCAGTGCCCAGTACAGGGGGATGATCACCTCCCGAGTCCTACTCACCACGCTGTTCCTGATACAGGCCAGCATCCCAGGCCAAAACCTATCTCCTGTCTTCTTCTGCAGCCCGTGTTTTACCGGGGCCTGGCCGGCTCGCAGGTGACACTGAGCACCATGGTGAACCAGACCCGGGTCATGCTGGAGGAACAGGCACGGCACCTGCTGAACGAACAGGAGCGGGCGACCATGGGCTACTATCTTGATGAGTATAAGGAAGGCAACATCTCCGTGGACGCTCTGGTCATGGCGCTCTTCGAGCTTCTCAACACACATGCTAAGGTGAGGCTCCCACCAAGGTCAGGGACAGTTTCTGGTACCTGGTGGACTGAGCAGAGCCATTGTCACCATGTGGCTCGGTGCCTCCAAGGTTATCTGCTCAGCGTCAAGGGTGAGGGGGTGAAAGCAAAATGTAGATGTAGGACATGATGGGGGATACAGGCTGGTCTTCGGTGCCAGAGGAGCTTCTGGTAAAGTTTAGGACCCAACCTCCTCATGTGTTACCCACTGGTACATCTCGTTACCACTGAGGAACAGTGTGGGAGGATGGGTCTTCACCTACCCAGGAGTATGGTCGTGCTCCAACCTCTCTTTGGTTGTCTGTCTGCCTGGCCCAGTTCTCACTGCTTTCAGAGGTGCGGGGCGTCATCTCCCCGCAAGACCTCGACCGCTTCGACAACCTGGTGCTGAAGAGAGAGATCGAGTCCATGAAGGCCCGACAGCCCTCGGGGCCTGGCGTCGGCACCGACTCCTACTCTATGATGTCCTACAGCGACACCGTCTCCTCCTCCAGCAGTCACTTCACCGCCACCACCGTCAGCTCGGCCCGGGTGAGTCCCTCCTGGCTCTTCCTTTGTCTTTCAGCAGCAGCCCCAAGACAAACTCCTTTCCCTGGAGTGCTAGAAAAGCATTTCACCCCACAGGAAACCCTGCTCAGGCTGAGGGTTCCCTTAATCCATGCTTCCCCCATGGATTCCCTCTAAGCTTTTTACTTTTTCCTGCAGTAGCATGATTTGTAGGTGCAATGAGGTGATGCAGTGACTCCTGCTTGGTATCTCTGTGCCCCAAAATTGAGATGCTGCTCTCATCTGCATGGGGAAGGAGGACATCTGCCTCCCTTCCAGGGCCTCCACCGGGCCACAGGAGCTCCATCCATGCAAAAATCTCAGTGACTTGTGGCTGCTGTTCCCCAGCTCTGGTAGTTGCTTTTAAATCACATCCTTAAAGACTCCTGTTCCCTGTCCCACTGGGGACCACAGTGGCCAGACCAGCTCCATCCTGTCCCAGCGTTAAGCTGCAGCACTCCCTCCCACGTCTCTCTGCCCGGGCCTTCGTCGCACGCACCGCCTAATTAAGTTATCCTAATCACCTCGGAGTGTGCAGGCGCACAATCCCGAAATTAATTTCCCGGCCGTAAAATGCCTTTCATCGTAAATGCATTAGCAACCTTGGAAATTAAAAACCTTGATGAAAAGAAGGGATGACAATGGGCTTTTCTGCAAGTTTGACAGCAAGGAAAGGAGCCCCCGGCCAGGGCGAGTGGGGTTGTGCTGTGGAGGGTCCAGGCAACAGCCAACAGGGGGGTGTTCCTGGGGGCTGTTCCTCCCTGCACAGCGTGCTCCAGCCTTCCAAGAGGCCTCGGAGAGGTTCAGAGCATCAGAGCTGTGCTTTTGTCCCCATGACTTCACAAACAGCCCGTAGGAAAGCCATCTGCTCCCTTCAGGATGGATTACGGGGAGATCCTTTTTGGGTGAGGATAAACCCAGTGAGTTTTGCTCTACTCTCCGAAGGCCTGCCAAGAAAGCCTTGCTGAAGTTTCTGAGGACTAACAAAAGTCTGCCAGGGGTTGTGTGCTGAGCGTGGCACCCTCTTCCCATGCCATCCCCGTGCCTGGGGCTGTGCCTTTGCTTCGGGTCCCTCGTTTTCTCCCTCCTGCTCCGTGACACCACGTGCCAAGTGTTGCTGCTTGGCCTGGTGTGTGAGTGGTGGCCCAACCCCACCATGGCACACGAGCCCAGAGGTCAGGGTGCTGTTCTGGCGTAGAGGAGGGAGTGGACACCACTGTTTTAAGAGCTTTTTTCCTGAACACATATCCCTCAGTCGCACTACAGGTTGTCCTTGGCAGCGTGTCACCTCTCTCCATGGGCATGAGAACATGCCACCCCTCTGAGCTCTGCCGTGGGTGGTGGGAACACTAACACTTGAGATGGTTGTCACCACTGAAAGCAAAGAGCATCAGCTTATCTCAGCTGGCAGGAGAGAGAGGAGAGGGGCAGAGCTCCCAAACTGTTTGCCCCCACTGTTGTCACCCTCCCCAGCAGCAGGGGCTGGTTTCACCCTTCCCATCCAGCCCTGGGTGCTGGGTTCCTCAGGGTGGGTTGTGGGGGGGGAGGGATGCATTGTGGTGGGATTTGCTTCTCTTGCTGGTTTGTTCCGCAGCCTCCCTGACGTTACCTTTTCGCTTTTGTGCTTGTTTGAATCTGCTTTTCCCCTCGCACGTCCCCAGGAGCGACTCCTGTGGCTGATAGACCTGATGGAGGTAGGGGCGGGGTGGCCATGGGAGAGGGTTTGGGGGGGGCGTGTGGACAGGTGTGGGGTGGGAGGGAGGGAAGAAGTGGGGGGACAAACCACCCAGGGGCCAGCCTGCAACTCCACCACGTGAACAGCCACCTCTTTTCACCCATCCACCACTGTTTTAAGAGCTTTTTTCCTGAACACATATCCCTCAGTCGCACTACAGGTTGTCCTTGGCAGCGTGTCACCTCTCTCCATGGGCATGAGAACATGCCACCCCTCTGAGCTCTGCCGTGGGTGGTGGGAACACTAACACTTGAGATGGTTGTCACCACTGAAAGCAAAGAGCATCAGCTTATCTCAGCTGGCAGGAGAGAGAGGAGAGGGGCAGAGCTCCCAAACTGTTTGCCCCCACTGTTGTCACCCTCCCCAGCAGCAGGGGCTGGTTTCACCCTTCCCATCCAGCCCTGGGTGCTGGGTTCCTCAGGGTGGGTTGTGGGGGGGGAGGGATGCATTGTGGTGGGATTTGCTTCTCTTGCTGGTTTGTTCCGCAGCCTCCCTGACGTTACCTTTTCGCTTTTGTGCTTGTTTGAATCTGCTTTTCCCCTCGCACGTCCCCAGGAGCGACTCCTGTGGCTGATAGACCTGATGGAGGTAGGGGCTGTCAGCCGTCTCTGCCTTTTCTTCCCCTGGGGTTGGATCCGGAGTCCCTTTATCCTGCAGCGCAGGAAAAGACTCAGCCTGGAACCAAACCCAGTTGGTACCAGAGTCTCCTGTTTGCACTAAAGCCCTGGGTGCTGCTCATACTGGGTTTTTAGAAGGACCAGCAGCTTTGATGCCTCTCTGCCTTTTCTTCCCCTGGGGTTGGATCTGGAGTCCCTTTCCCTTGCAGCAGAAGGAAAAGACTCAGCCTGGAACCAAACCCAGTTGGTACCAGAGTCTCCTGTTTGCACTAAAGCCCTGGGTGCTGCTCATACTGGGTTTTTAGAAGGACCAGCAGCTTTGATGCCTGATGGACCCCAGACTGCCCTTCCTGCCTTGTTGCCTCTTCCTGCTGCTGTGCTGTCTTACGGGCACCCTGGCTAAATACCAGTAGGCTGGTCACATCCCATCAGGGATCCTCAGGGGATGGGGGAGAATTGTCCTTACAGTCTGCAAAAACCTGCAGGGCAGGAGGAGTCAGAGCACTCGTGTTACGTGTGTTCAGCCTTGGAGAAGTCCTCACACAGAGTTTAAGGAGCGTAGACATGGATGCAGGGAGAGCTGGAAAGCAGTTCTGAGGAGAAGGATCTGGGGGTTCTGGTGGCCAGTAAACTCTCCATGGGCCACCAATGTGTCCTTGTGGCCAAGAGGCCAATGGGATCCTGGGCTGCG
Source organism: Calidris pugnax (assembly GCF_001431845.1). Classification (NCBI taxonomy): domain Eukaryota; kingdom Metazoa; phylum Chordata; class Aves; order Charadriiformes; family Scolopacidae; genus Calidris; species Calidris pugnax. The sequence goes on along the minus strand of NW_015090961.1, from coordinate 1,948,982 downwards.
TAGGGCAGAGTGTGGCCAGGAGGTGGAGGGAGGTCATTCTCCCCCTCTGCTCTGCACTGGGGAGGCCACCACTGGAATCCTGCCTCCAGTGCTGGGCTCCCCAGTTCCAGAGAGACAGGGAACTGCTGGAGAGAGTCCAGCGTAGGGCACCAGAGATGATGGAGGGATTGGAGCATCTCCCTGCTGAGGAAAGGCTGAGAGAGCTGGGGCTCTTGAGCCTGGAGAAGAGAAGGCTGAGGGGAGACCTTCTTCATGCTTCCAAGTGTCTAAAGGGTGGGTTGAAGGAGGATGGAGCCGGACTCTTTCCAGTGGTTCCCAGTGACAGGACGAGGGGCAACGGGCACAAGCTGGACCATGGGAAGTTCCACTGCAATGTGAGGAAGAAGTTGTTTGGGGTGAGGGTGGCAGAGCCCTGGCAGAGGCTTCCCAGGGAGGGTGTGGAGTCCCCTTCTCTGGAGATCTTCAAGCCCCACCTGGCTGCTCCTGAGTGCTGTGCTCTGGGCAGCCCTGCTTTGGCAGGGGAGTTGGACTGGATGGGCTCTAGAGGTCCCTTCCAACTCTGACAGTTCTGTGATTCCATGATAACAGAGCTCTTGGTTGGGAGGAGGCTGAGGAGAGCTGCAGGTTTGTGCCCTGCAGAGCAGCTCCGTGGTGCGGAGAATGTTCCCTCCTCCTCCTCAGAGGGTTGATCACACACAGCAGTGGTGAAGCTGAGAGTTTCTAGCACTGCTTTGGTGGGGAGGAGCTCTGGTAGCTGGGAACCTGACCCAAAATCCACCTTCCTCTGGGAACGACACTTATCCAGAAGAGGAAAGCTGGAGTGTTCCCAGGGTGAGTCTATCTCAGCCACCCTGAACTGTGGGACACAGATTTCTTGGGCTTTTTGACCAAAGGCAGTGATACCAGACCAGGCCCCCTGTCCCTTCAGCTCTCCATGGGTTCTTGGGTGAACTTACACCAAAAATCACCCCTATGAGGCTGATCAGAACCTGCCATGTGAAAAATAACTCCATTGCGGGATGCTTGAAGGACACTCGGAGATGAGGTAAAGCTGTGTTTGATGGTGCTCCCCACAGATGATGTGTGTCTGCCCAAGTGTCACCATCACCTCTTGTAAATCTTGGATCTCAAGAGAAGTCCTGCAAAGCAGAGGTTAACTGTGAACTGCAATAATCAGATGCAACTTGTCTGGTCAGAGCAGTAGAAGTTTCTAATTGCTCCCAAGCAAGGCAGTCTAGCATTTCCTTCATCCCTGCCTCCTGCCCAGCCCTCATTGTTAGGATTAAGGAACTGAAATCCCTCTTGATTTTATTTTTCTTCTCCGCTGCCTCCTAGCAAAGACGCTGCCGTCCAAAGGTGCCTTCTCCTCCCAGGGCCTGATTCCACAGGCGCTGACTCACTCCTAGCTCCCTGAAGCTGCAGGATTGTTGCAGGACCTGTGTGGTCACCCAGCTGAGTTACTGACCCCTGACTGCCTTGGGTCTCTGTTTCACAAGGAATATAAGTCTGAAGAGGATGGCACTGAGCTGTTCCTTGCTCTGGAAAGTGAATCTCAGGCTCAAGAGCCTGCAGCCTCTTTGGCAGATGATCTCTGTGTCCCCAGAGGGAGAGCAGAGAAACAGGGTGACATCTTCCTCACCTGTGCCCCCCATTACAGAGCTGCTCCAGCTCCCAGATGTCCTCTGACCCCCCTCCAGGACAGGCATAGACATCCCATGGGTTCCCATGTTCTTGGCACGATCCTCTTGGGCCATGGGGACAGAGTGAAGCCACCCCATGGCCACCCATTGTGTCACCCTGATGTCAGAGAGGTCCATGATCAGGCTGGGGCAGGGCTGGGGGGCTCTGGGGCTCCTCCAGCCCTATGGATGCCTTGTGGGGTGGGAGAGGGACGGGGAGAGAGGAGGAAAGCTGGGCTTATTCTCAGACTGGAGCAGTCGTTCAAAATGTAAACCCTGCGGGAGGAGTCAGGCTGAGTAGCTCTGCAAAGCTCTCGTTAGCAGTAACTGGAAAATAAGGGACTCATTTGGAGCTGTGAGGTTAATTACTCCCCCTCTGCTCTGCACTGGGGAGGCCACAACTGGAATCCTGCCTCCAGTGCTGGGCTCCCCAGTTCCAGAGAGACAGGGAACTGCTGGAGAGAGTCCAGCGTAGGGCACCAGAGATGATGGAGGGATTGGAGCATCTCCCTGCTGAGGAAAGGCTGAGAGAACTGGGGCTCTTGAGCCTGGAGAAGAGAAGGCTGAGGGGAGACCTTCTTCATGCTTCCAAGTGTCTAAAGTGTGGGTTGAAGGAGGATGGAGCCGGGCTCTTTCCAGTGGTTCCCAGTGACAGGACGAGGGGCAACGGGCACAAGCTGGACCATGGGAAGTTCCACTGCAATGTGAGGAAGAAGTTGTTTGGGGTGAGGGTGGCAGAGCCCTGGCAGAGGCTTCCCAGGGAGGGTGTGGAGTCCCCTTCTCTGGAGATCTTCAAGCCCCACCTGGCTGCTCCTGAGTGCTGTGCTCTGGGCAGCCCTGCTTTGGCAGGGGAGTTGGACTGGATGGGCTCTAGAGGTCCCTTCCAACTCTGACAGTTCTGTGATTCCATGATAACAGAGCTCTTGGTTGGGAGGAGGCTGAGGAGAGCTGCAGGTTTGTGCCCTGCAGAGCAGCTCCGTGGTGCGGAGAATGTTCCCTCCTCCTCCTCAGAGGGTTGATCACACACAGCAGTGGTGAAGCTGAGAGTTTCTAGCACTGCTTTGGTGGGGAGGAGCTCTGGTAGCTGGGAACCTGACCCAAAATCCACCTTCCTCTGGGAACGACACTTATCCAGAAGAGGAAAGCTGGAGTGTTCCCAGGGTGAGTCTATCTCAGCCACCCTGAACTGTGGGACACAGATTTCTTGGGCTTTTTGACCAAAGGCAGTGATACCAGACCAGGCCCCCTGTCCCTTCAGCTCTCCATGGGTTCTTGGGTGAACTTACACCAAAAATCAGCCGTATGAGGCTGATCAGAACCTGCCATGTGAAAAATAACTCCATTGCGGGATGCTTGAAGGACACTCGGAGATGAGGTAAAGCTGTGTTTGATGGTGCTCCCCACAGATGATGTGTGTCTGCCCAAGTGTCACCATCACCTCTTGTAAATCTTGGATCTCAAGAGAAGTCCTGCAAAGCAGAGGTTAACTGTGAACTGCAATAATCAGATGCAACTTGTCTGGTCAGAGCAGTAGAAGTTTCTAATTGCTCCCAAGCAAGGCAGTCTAGCATTTCCTTCATCCCTGCCTCCTGCCCAGCCCTCATTGTTAGGATTAAGGAACTGAAATCCCTCTTGATTTTATTTTTCTTCTCCGCTGCCTCCTAGCAAAGACGCTGCCGTCCAAAGGTGCCTTCTCCTCCCAGGGCCTGATTCCACAGGCGCTGACTCACTCCTAGCTCCCTGAAGCTGCAGGATTGTTGCAGGACCTGTGTGGTCACCCAGCTGAGTTACTGACCCCTGACTGCCTTGGGTCTCTGTTTCACAAGGAATATAAGTCTGAAGAGGATGGCACTGAGCTGTTCCTTGCTCTGGAAAGTGAATCTCAGGCTCAAGAGCCTGCAGCCTCTTTGGCAGATGATTTCTATGTCCCCAGAGGGAGAGCAGAGAAACAGGGTGACATCTTCCTCACCTGTGCCCCCCATTACAGAGCTGCTCCAGCTCCCAGATGTCCTCTGACCCCCCTCCAGGACAGGCATAGACATCCCATGGGTTCCCATGTTCTTGGCACGATCCTCTTGGGCCATGGGGACAGAGTGAAGCCACCCCATGGCCACCATTGTGTCACCCTGATGTCAGAGATGTCCGTGCTCAGGCTGGGGCAGGGCTGTGGGGGCTGTGGGGCTCCTCCAGCCCTATGGATGCCTTGTGGGGTGGGAGAGGGACGGGGAGAGAGGAGGAAAGCTGGGCTTATTCTCAGACTGGAGCAGTCGTTCAAAATGTAAACCCTGCGGGAGGAGTCAGGCTGAGTAGCTCTGCAAAGCTCTCGTTAGCAGTAACTGGAAAATAAGGGACTCATTTGGAGCTGTGAGGTTAATTAAAGGTTGGGTTGTATTCCCCGGGGAGGAGGCAGTTTCTCCACCACTTAATCTGCGAATGGGAAGTGGCTGCCTGTCTGAGGGATGCTCTCCAGCTCCATGGCTCCGTGTTAAAGAGAAGAAGGACAGAAGTTTTCCAGCTGCACCCTGCGGAGGGGCTGGAAGGGCCTCGTCTGGCCCCCAATTTCTATAAGTAACTAGAAAATAGATGGGGTAAAGGAGCAGGGAGACAGCAGGAGGGAGCAGCCTCCTCAATAATTACTCATTTTTCAGAGCAGCGGCACGTGGGGTCTTTCAAGGGAAATCCAGGAAAGCAGAATCTTAAAATAGCCAATTCCTGAAAGCAAATGTGCTCAGCTTAAAAGCCATTACATTTTATAGCCCAGAGCAATTTCGATTTAATTGCTTTTGCCCCCAAAAGTCCTAAGCTTGGGGAAAGGCAAATCTCCTGCTTGCACAGTTCAGCAGAAAAAAGAAGTGCCCAGAAGAAGATGAGGCAGTGTCTGTCCCTGGCTGTTCGGGGGGGGGCATCTGGCTGGGCTGGCAGGGGGACACTGGGGACAGCTGCCTGTGCCCACCCTCCATTTGCCAGCAGGAGCCAAATCCCAGTGCAGACCAGTCCTAGCTACGAGGCCAGGACTGGGACACGGCACATGGTGTCCTCTAGGATGGGCTTGATGTCACGGTGATGGGCACAGAGTTCGGTGGCAGGACTGGGGGAGATGGCACTGGCAGATTTTAGGGGCATCTTCTCCATTTAGTAGCCATTTCACTATGACTATTTTACATATATGTTTTATATGACCCCTGCTCCCAGTCATAGAATCATAGAATCGTCTAGGTTGGAAGAGACCCTTGGGATCATGGAGTCCAACCATCTACCCTACTCTACAAAGTTCTCCCCTACACCATGTCCCCCAACCCCACATCTAAATGGCTCTTAAACACATCCAGGGATGGGGACTCAACCACTTCCTTGGGCAGCCCATTCCAATGCCCGACCACTCTTTCTGTGAAAAATTCTTTCCTAATGTCCAGTCTAAACCCACCCTGTTGGAGCTTGAAGCCATTCCCTCTCGTTCTGTCATTAATTACCTGGGAGAAGACACCAGGGCTCATATCTCAGGGCTCATATCTCAGTTACTCATATCTCATGGCTCTGCTCCTCAGGCATTTGCCAAGAGCTCAATGACTTCTTGGAGGTAGGATGAGGCTGTCAGAGGCAGGGCTGGAGAGGGAAGTGTTGGGGACACAGCTGAGACCCTGCCAAACGCCACCAGGCTGCTGCTGAAATGCCACCATCCCCACCTTGGCTCCTCGCCTTGTGCACGCAGCCATTTGGCTGGATGAAACGCTCTGGAGGTGGGCTGGTGTGTGTGTTGGGGGGGGGTGATGCTTGGGCAGGTTTCTGCAGAGCAGCTTTCTCGTTAACGAGAAAATGATGGCACAAGGAGGGAGCTCAGTGGCGAATCCTCTGGTGCAGTTCCATACGGTTTTGTCCGGCTGATCATCTCAGCTCCTTGGCATCACCCAGGGACAGGATGGCACAGAATTACAGAATCTTCTAGGTTGGAAGGGACCTTAAAGATCATCTTGTCCAACCGTCAACCTAACTGACAAAAATAGACACCCACACAACAAACAAGGAGCATCATCACTAAACCAGACCTCCCAGCACCACATCAACCCGTCTTTTGAACACCTCCAGGGATGGGGCCTCAACCACCTCCCTGGGCAGCCCATTCCAATGGCTGAGAACCCTTTCAGTGAAAAAATTTTTCCTAATATCCAGCCTGAACCTCCCCTGGCGCAACTTGAGGCCATTTCCCCTTGTCCTGTCGCCTGTGACTTGAGAAAAGAGACCGACCCCACCTCTCTACACCCTCCTTTCAGGGAGTTGTAGAGAGCAATAAGGTCTCCCCTCAGCCTCCTCTTCTCCAGGCTGAATAACCCCAGCTCCCTCAGCCTCTCCTCATAAGACTTGTGCTCCAGACCCCTCAACAGCTTTGTCGCCCTTCTCTGGACCCGCTCCAGCACCTCGATGTCTTTTTTATGGTAGGGGGCCCAAAACTGGACACAGTACTTGAGGTGAGGCCTCACCAGTGCCGAGTACAGGGGGACAATCACCTCACTACTCCCCACGCTGTTCCTGACACAGGCCAGGATGCTGGTGGCTTTCTTGGCCACCTGGGCACACTGCTGGCTCATCTTCAGCTGACAGTCGACCAACACCCTCAGGTCCTTTTCTGCCAGGCAGCTCCAGACACTCTGCCCCCGGCCTGTAGTGCTGCCTGGGCACTTGAGCTTTTTAAACTCCTCGGCACTTCAATTAAATCTCAACTCCTGTTGCTCCAGGTGTGCACAGCCCGGAGCAGTTCACAATCATTTTATTCTTTTGAAATATCCCTACCTGCCTCTTCTCCAGCCTCAGACATATGGTATCTCCCCGTCCTTCCTGCCAGTGCTTGGACCTTCTCAGTCCTGTGGCACATCAGGTCTGGCTGAACCCTAGGCTTTCTGTCCCTGCTGCCGTGTGTTTCAGCCAAATCTGTCTTCTGCCCTGGCTTGGACACACCAACCCAAGAAGGGACAGAGGATGTTTCCCTTTCCCATCCACCTGCCTGTACGTTGCATTAATTGATGATAAAATTAACCCTCCTCAGAGGACAGAGTGGTTCCCCAAGCTAATGCTTTCCCCATCACTCTCTCAACAAGCCATTTCTTTTAGTTCTCATTCTCCAGGGTTCCTTCTGAAGCCACAGAGATAAAAGCACTTTCCATCAATGTTTTTGCTGCTTCTCTAATGCTCTTAATTGTCTCCCGTGTCTATTTTGGGACGCTAACATCTTCCAGGCACAGCAGCAGCCTCCAGCAGATGGGGGAAATGCAGATGCACCAGCGTTTCAACTAATCAGTTGTTTACCCTGCAATAAATAACAGGCAGTTAAAACACAAACTGTACCCTGCCCATTCCGGCACAAACACACAAACATCCCGGGAACGTGATGGAAATGAAGTCCACCCTTCCTGAGCAGCAGGAGACACTTCTCCAGCTCAGGAGTTACTGTGGGAAGGGGGAGAAGCTGAGTCTGGGTTTGCTTTTGGGGGGGACCCAGGCGGAGCTGGAGCTGTGGAGAGCATCCCCCAGGACTGTACCTGGTGCCTGCCTGGGGCAAAGCAGGTCCAGTCCAAGGCTCAGGGCTGGACTGGGGACCAGCTGGGATCAGCCTATTCAAGGTTCACCCCTGGCAGTGTGCCCAGGTGGCCAAGAAAGCCAACGGCATCCTGGCTTGTATCAAAAATAGTGTGACCAGCAGAAGTAGGGAGGTGATTGTCCCCCTGGGCTCAGCACTGGTGAGGTCACACCTCGAGTGTTGTGTCCAGTTTTGGGCACCTCAATCCAAGAGAGATCTGGAGGTGCTGGAGCGAGTGCAGAGGAGGGCAACGAAACTGGTGAAGGGCCTAGAAGACAAATCATATGAAGAGCGGCTGAAGGAGCTGGGGCTGTTTCGTATGAGGAAGAGGAGGCTGAGGGGAGACCTCATCACTCTCTACAACTACTTGAAAGGACACTGTAGAGAGGTTGGTGCTGGTCTCTTCTCACAGGTAATTAGTGACAGAACAAGAGGGAATGGCTTCAAGCTCCAACGGGGGAGGTTTAGATTGAACATTAGGAAGGAATTTTTCCCAGAAAGAGTGGTCGGGCATTGGAACAGGCTGCCCAGGGAGGGGGTGGAGTCCCCATCCCTGGATGTGTTTAAGGGACGTTTAGATGGGGTACTGAGGGATATGGTGTAGGGGAGGACTTTGTAGAGTAGGGGAGATGGTTGGACTCGATGATCCCAAGGGTCTCTTCCAACCTCAATGATTCTATGATTCAGGGCAGAGCTCCAGACCCAGGCTCCACCGTAACCCCCCCAGTTCTGCCCAGTTCTGTTACTTAGCCAGGGGGCCTCTTCGTTTGACAGTATCCAGCGTCCTCTCCTTGGGTCCCTCCTGACTGACAGCTGCCCCCACACAGACAGATTCCCAAAGCCCTTATTGATCTCTGGAGCTGTGGTGTGTTCAGAGCCGTGTTGTGACATTTTGTAATGACAACATGACTCACGAATAGAAGGCAGTGGCTCTGTTTGCACCTGGGACCGACTGCTCTGCTTTGCGAGGGAGGGAACTTCTAGACTTTGTCATTGCCCTTTCTCCTGGGAAAGATCCAGGTATTCAACCTGCAGCCCCACCGAGTTCCTCCCCTCCGTCCAAATTACAGAGAGGAGCTGAGATTTGAGTTGAGGAGGATGCTCCTCTGCTAGAGAGGAAATGGCCCTGGTAGGTCAGGTTCACAGCATGCTTTGAGCACCCTTCTTGGCTTGGGAGAGTCATTTTCCCAACCAGGTTGCTTTGCTCGTGCATGTGAGTCTCCAGGGAACCTCCCAGGGAACCAAAACCTTTGGGTGAAAGGCTGGCCTTGCGCAGGGGGTTTGGGCAGTGCATGTTCCCTGTCATGCTGGTACTGCGCAGGTTGCTTTGCTCGTGCATGTGAGTCTCCAGGGAACCTCCCAGGGAACCAAAACCTTTGGGTGAAAGCTGGCCTTGCGCGGGGGGTTTGGGCAGTGCATGTTCCCCGTCATGCTGGCACCATGGTGGTTGCTCCTCGCTGCTGTGACCTGGGTTTCTCTTCCTTCTTTTGCCCTCTCAGAACACCTCAGAGTTGGAGGGAGGTGGAGATGGCCACCAAAGTAGCATCAACACCCTGCCGGACATCTCCCTGGTAAGGCACTGCGCCTTGGGTAGGAGCTGGAGGCAAATTTATCAGGGAGAGTAGTGATAGAACAAGGGGTAATGGTTTTAAACAGAAAGAGGGGAGATTTAGATAAGGTATTGGAAGAAATTCTTTGCTGTGAGGGTGGCGAGACCATGGCTGAGGTTGCCCAGAGAAGCTGTGGCTGCCCCATCCCTGGAGGGGTTCAAGGGCAGGTTGGAGGGGGCTTGGAGTGACCTGGTCTGGTGGGAGGTGTCCCTGCCCAGGGCAGGGGGTGGAACTGGATGGTCTTCAAGGTCCCTCCCAGCCCAAACCATACCATGATTCTCTGATTCTATTAAATTGATAATACCAAGTTTTGCCTCAGCTTCTGTAGCTCTTTGCTGCATCACCCGCCCCTGGATGTCACTGCAGTCACTGGAGTGAATTAATTAGACCAGTTAGGATGAAGGATGCTGGCTGCCTGAACAAGGGTAGCATCTGTGCAAACCAGAGCAAAAGATGGGTTAGTTTGTCCTCTAATTGTCCTCATTTGTGAGTCATATTCTGAGTGCCAGGAAGATCAGAAAGGTGTTTCTCTGAAAATCAGCTCGTTTTGCCACGGTCCCTGTGAGAATGCAGATGCAGGTGACCATGGGCCTGGGGAAGGTCTCACAGCTGAGCCTGGTGTCCTAAAGGCTTCTGTTTCTTGGTTTGGCAGGATGATCTCTCCTCCTTCCCGGATGAACCAAGCACTCGTGGTACCACGGCCCAGTGTCACGCAGTGCAGCAGAGTATCTGTTGAGCAGTCTCATCAATGGCAGCTTCCTGGTTCGTGAAAGCGAGAGCAGCCCGGGGCAGCTATCCATCTCGCTCAGGTACGAAGGACGTGTTTACCACTACAGGATCAATACCACCTCCGATGGAAAGGTAAGGATCTCTGGATAATGCTGTGGGGAGAGGAAATGAGGATATTCATTAAGAGGTGGTACAGAATCTCAAGTTGCAGATTGTTGAGAGAAAACAGGTACACTGGTTGATTAATAGAACAGAACGAGAGGGAATGGCTTCAAGCTCCAACGGGGGAGGTTTAGATTGAACATTAGGAAGGAATTTTTCCCAGAAAGAGTGGTCGGGCATTGGAACAGGCTGCCCAGGGAGGGGGTGGAGGCCCCATCCCTGGGTGTGTTTAAGGGACGTTTAGATGGGGTACTGAGGGATATGGTGTAGGGGAGGACTTTGTAGAGTAGGGGAGATGGTTGGACTCGATGATCCCAAGGGTCTCTTCCAACCTCAATGATTCTATGATTCAGGGCAGAGCTCCAGACCCAGGCTCCACCGTAACCCCCCCAGTTCTGCCCAGTTCTGTTACTTAGCCAGGGGGCCTCTTCGTTTGACAGTATCCAGCGTCCTCTCCTTGGGTCCCTCCTGACTGACAGCTGCCCCCACACAGACAGATTCCCAAAGCCCTTATTGATCTCTGGAGCTGTGGTGTGTTCAGAGCCGTGTTGTGACATTTTGTAATGACAACATGACTCACGAATAGAAGGCAGTGGCTCTGTTTGCACCTGGGACCGACTGCTCTGCTTTGCGAGGGAGGGAACTTCTAGACTTTGTCATTGCCCTTTCTCCTGGGAAAGATCCAGGTATTCAACCTGCAGCCCCACCGAGTTCCTCCCCTCCGTCCAAATTACAGAGAGGAGCTGAGATTTGAGTTGAGGAGGATGCTCCTCTGCTAGAGAGGAAATGGCCCTGGTAGGTCAGGTTCACAGCATGCTTTGAGCACCCTTCTTGGCTTGGGAGAGTCATTTTCCCAACCAGGTTGCTTTGCTCGTGCATGTGAGTCTCCAGGGAACCTCCCAGGGAACCAAAACCTTTGGGTGAAAGCTGGCCTTGCGCGGGGGGTTTGGGCAGTGCATGTTCCCCGTCATGCTGGCACCATGGTGGTTGCTCCTCGCTGCTGTGACCTGGGTTTCTCTTCCTTCTTTTGCCCTCTCAGAACACCTCAGAGTTGGAGGGAGGTGGAGATGGCCACCAAAGTAGCATCAACACCCTGCCGGACATCTCCCTGGTAAGGCACTGCGCCTTGGGTAGGAGCTGGAGGCAAATTTATCAGGGAGAGTAGTGATAGAACAAGGGGTAATGGTTTTAAACAGAAAGAGGGGAGATTTAGGTTAGGTATTGGAAGAAATTCTTTGCTGTGAGGGTGGCGAGACCATGGCTGAGGTTGCCCAGAGAAGCTGTGGCTACCTCATCCCTTAGAGCCTCTTACAGTCCCTCAAGGGGCTCCAGGAGAGATGGGGAGGGACTCTGGATGAGGGAGGGGAGTGATGGGATGCAGAAGAAGGGTTTTAAACTAAAAGAGGGGAGATGGAGCTGAGATGTGGGGAAGAACTTCTTTGGTGTGAGGGTGGTGAGAGCCTGGCCCAGGTTGGCCCGAGAAGCTGTGGCTGCCCCATCCCTGGAGGGGTTCAAGGGCAGGTTGGAGGGGGCTTGGAGTGACCTGGTCTGGTGGGAGGTGTCCCTGCCCAGGGCAGGGGGTGGAACTGGATGGTCTTCAAGGTCCCTCCCAGCCCAAACCATACCATGATTCTCTGATTCTATTAAATTGATAATACCAAGTTTTGCCTCAGCTTCTGTAGCTCTTTGCTGCATCACCCGCCCCTGGATGTCACTGCAGTCACTGGAGTGAATTAATTAGACCAGTTAGGATGAAGGATGCTGGCTGCCTGAACAAGGGTAGCATCTGTGCAAACCAGAGCAAAAGATGGGTTAGTTTGTCCTCTAATTGTCCTCATTTGTGAGTCATATTCTGAGTGCCAGGAAGATCAGAAAGGTGTTTCTCTGAAAATCAGCTCGTTTTGCCACGGTCCCTGTGAGAATGCAGATGCAGGTGACCATGGGCCTGGGGAAGGTCTCACAGCTGAGCCTGGTGTCCTAAAGGCTTCTGTTTCTTGGTTTGGCAGGATGATCTCTCCTCCTTCCCGGATGAACCACCCAACTTCAAGCCCCCACCTCCTCCTTCAGCCCCTCAGATGCTGGACCCCTCTGCTGCCCAGCACAGGAACCCAGGGAAAGACAAGCCCAAGCGCCCTTCCTCTGAGTCCTCTCAGTCAGGCCTCTTCTTTGTGGCCCCCCGAAACCCCACGCCCCCTCTTAGCCACCCCGAGAAGGACACGGTCAGCGTGACCTCCACGGCCTCCACATCCACCGAGGAGTCTGCCCCAAGTGCTATCTATGCTACCATTTCCCCAGCCCTGCACAGCTCCAGGAGGCAAATGGATGCTCAGCTCTCCTTGGTCAACCAACACCCCATCGGCCCCTTCCCCAGGGTCCAGTCCCCAACCAGGTTGAAGAGCCCATCCCCAGAAGGCCCTGCAGCTGGTGGGCTTCAGAGCCCTCCTTCCCCGTCCCCTCCTCCTCCCCCGTCCCATCCGGCACCCCCTCCACCGGACAAGGGCAGCCCCCAGGCCATGGCCAACCAGCATTTCATCATGGTGGAGGTGCACCAACCCAACAGCGAGCCCGACGTCAACGAAGTCAGGCCCTTGCCCCAGGCCAGAGGTGGGTGTCAACGTTACGGGTGAAAAAACCCCTTTCTGGGGTGTTTCTCAAGAGAGAAACAGAAGAGAGAGCTCTCGAGGGCAGGAACTGGTGGAGTTGGAAGAGGAAGAACCTGTGTGGAGCTGCAGGTCCCTGGTGGGCTTGGTGGCAGGGCTTCCCCCTTGCTGGGGGATGTGGGCTGGGAGGAGATGCAAGGGGGAAACATCTTGATTTTGGTTCAAACTCCAGGTCAGTAGGGTTGGGGTGAAAGCCACAGAGCCTGGGTTGGTGATGGTGTTTGGTACCTGTGCCTTGGTTGGCCTTTTTTTTTCTGTTGTTCTGAGAGGAATTTTCAATTGCAGAAAAGCAGCTTGAGAGCATCATGGCCAAAAAAAACCAACCACCAAGTGCAAATCTGGGGACCACATAAAGCCCCCTCGCAGCGTTAGCAGCAGTGGGGTTCTTCTCTGAGATAAAACCCTCAGAACTGGGCTTTTTGGCCACGCTGGAGAAGCTGTGAAGCCCAGGGCCTGGCAGCCAGGCATTCGGAGGGCTCTCCAAAGCCTCCCTGGGCCATTCAGGCTGACCTTCACTTAAAGACCAAGCCCCGTGAGGCAGCTGATTGCAATTAATTTGTGTGGGCTTTTTGTTGTGTTACACAATAAAATCTGCTTCTGGAAGAGTTTGGAAAGGAAAAACAAAACAACAAAAAAAAAGCAGCAATTCTGGGGTTTTCCCATTAAATCCAGATTTTACCCCCCAAAAATTTACCCCCCCAGATTTTACAACCAAAAAAAGGTTGTGCCCACACAGAGGTTGGGGATCAGATTTATCCCAGGAAAAGGGGTGGAAGTGAGGGATGAGCGTGTTGGGCTCCACTGGTCCCTCGGGGAATGGCTCTGGTCTAGCGGGATTGGGACCCCTGGAGCCCTGAGGGTGCCCGGGAGGGTGGGCTCTGCTTTCGGCTGAGACCCCTCGGTTCTGGGGGTGCCCAAAGCGCCCCCAAACCCGGGTCACCCCCCCGGGAAATGCCCGATGTGGGTCCGGGCTCCCTGGGACCCGATGCGAGGGGCTTTGTCGCCCTCCTGTGGCACCATCGTCACACTGCAACGGGGGCCCGGGGTGATGGCTGAGGGGCTGGAGTGCCCCCCTCTGCCCCTGCCCGGGGGGTGTTCACCAGTGTCACCCCAACTCTTCCAAGTCCCGCAGCGATTTGCCGGATCCTCAGCCCTTTCTTCAGGTTCCGGCCACTCATTTTCCAGAGTTTCCATCTGCACCCAGAGTCTTCATCCTCCAAAGGGAGGAAGGTCCTTCCTGGGGTCTCCTCTATGCTCGGGTCTGTCTCCATCACCTCCCAGACCCTGGTCTTGAGTATGGGCTGGCTCCAACTGGCCTCCAGCAGGATCCCTGAGCTCCTCACTCTCTTCCCCCCATCCCAGTTTGGGAGCTGGGATGGATCCTGGACATGGGTTTGAGGTCCAGGTGCACAGCTCTGCTCTTCAGGAGGGGTTCTCTGGGGGATCCCCCTTCTAAATCCAGATCTAAAATCCCAGGGAACCTGCCCAGCCCTGGGAGCGGGTGAGATGGTCCTCCCTCTTGATCGGTGGCCCTGTGGGTGCTCGGCTGGCCACGGAGCCGTGCTGCCCAGCTTCTAACGGCCCTCGTCTCTCCCCAGCCTCCACGCTCTCCCAGCTGTCGGACAGCGGGCAGACCCTCAGCGAGGACAGCGGGGTGGACATCGGGGAGGTGGAGACGAGCGGCAAGGACAAGAGCCGGCAGCCGGGCCCTGGGAAAGGCCGAAGCCTCAAGGAGGCCACGAGGAGCGAGGGGGTGGCAGAAGGGGCTTCCAAGCCGGTGAGGCTGGGTGCCCCGGGGCCTTGGGGGTGCTGCCGTGGGTGGGAGGTGGGCACCCAGGGCTGCCAAGGGGCAGTGCTGGGCCCCACTGCCTCCTCCAGCCATCTGCTGGTTCTGCTCATGGGCTCACCAACCCCTCTTTGATGGGTTATTTATCCTCTTGTTTAATGAGCTGAGTCAGCTCGTTTGTGGGCTGAGCTGTGGGGAAGGCAGCAGGGAGCAAAGAGGGGCTGGTTCACCCCATCCTGGTTGAGAGGGACACTGAGGGGCTGGTTCACCCCATCCTGGGTAAATCCAGTCCCTCCCAGCTCCAGAAAGCAGCTACATAGAAACATAGACTCGTCTGGGTTGGAAGAGACCTCTAAGATCATCAAGTCCAACCATCAACCCAACACTGCCAAAACCACTGACCCACCTCCCTCAGCTCCATGTCTGCCTGGTTTTTAAATACCTCCAGGGATGGTGGCTCCACCACTGCCCTGGGCAGCCTGTTCCAATGGTTGATAACCCTTTCAGTGAAGAAATTTTTCCAAATTTCACTGAATTTCACTGAATTTTTAGAGTTGGAAGGGACCACAGAGATCATCTAGTCCAACTCCCCTGCTAAAGCAGGACCACCCAGAGCTTGTCAGAGCATGTTACTCAGGAGCATCCAGGCGGGTCTTGAAAATCTCCAAAGAAGGGGACTCCACACCCTCCCTGGGCAGCCTGTTCCAGGGCTCTGTCACCCTCACCCCAAACAAGTTCTTCCTCATATTCAAGTGGAACCCTTTATGTTCCAACTTGTGCCCATTGCCCCTCGTCCTCTCACTGGGAACCACTGAAAAGAGTCTGGTTCCCTCCTCCTTCAACCCACCCTTTAGATACTTGTAGGCAATATCCATCCTAAACCTCCCCTGGTGCAACTTGAGGCCACTTCCTCTTGTCCCATGGCCTGTTCCTTGGGAGAAGAGACCGACCCCCCCTGGCTACCCCCTCCTTTCAGGGAGTTGGAGAGAGTGAGAAGGTCTCCCCTCAGCCTCCTTTTCTCCAGGCTGAACACCCCCAGCTCCCCCAGCACATGGCAGAGTTCCTGGCTCCAAGGGGACATCCGTGGGGCACAGTGTCCCATGGGTGAAGTCACCAATCGCCCAGAAGGGAAGGTGGCATCAGGAATCAGAAGTAAATTGGAGGCTTTCTGATGGTGGCAAGGTTGAGGTGTGTGGGCAAGCAGTGGGAGGGCTGCTCCACTCTTCCCCAAGCCCTTCCAGACCCCGACACCGTTGGGATCATGGATGTCAGGAGTCAGGAATTGCCAGCAGCGTGTCCATCCCTCTCCCGTGGGGCTCTGGGCTGAGGGACCATGGCAGGCCGAGGGTGCCCGGGCTCCCTTGGCATCGCTGCCCTCTCTCCCCACAGCCAGGGCTCCTGGAGCCCACCTCCTGCCTGATCCGAGTGTCCAAGAGCGCGCCCACCTTGGGGATCGCCATCGAGGGGGGAGCCAACACGCGGCAGCCGCTGCCCCGCATCGTCACCATCCAGGTAGGGCAGGCTGAGAACGGGCACAACTCAGCGCACATCCCCTCCTTCTCCTCCCTGGGCATCAGGAAAGTCCCTTCGGAGCCACGTGGGGATTTGGGAGGTGTTATTTCCCCCCTCTAGGGCCTTGTATTTCCCCAGACATCAGACCCATCACTCTGCTGGGGGTGGGGGGTTTGCATTTGTGTCCCGTGGATGATCCCATTCCATAAATCACATCGAAGGATTTACTGCAGACATTTCACAGGGGGGTTTGAGCAGCCCCCAGGAAGCTTGGCTGATGTCTCCAGATGTCTGGAAACTCCCTTATTTTATCTGCTCAGATAAAAGATTGGGGGGTGGGGAGGGGGGAGGATGATGAAGTGGGGAACTGAACCATGGGGATCTGTCTCCCCGCTGTTTACTTGGGGCAAAATTCAAGTTCTTCAGAGCAGGAGGGAAACCAAATTCATCCCTTCTTCCCCAAATATGAAATGTTTCATCTCCGTCGCGTTCAACCCTGACCCGGCGGACGCCGGGTCAGGGTTGAACGCGACGGAGATGAAACATTTCCCTCCAACCTCCCCATATTTCATCCCTGGCTTGACCTAGAGGGGTGGTGGGACCACGAGGTGACCATCTCTCTCCTGCAGCGTGGTGGTTCGGCCCACAACTGCGGGAAGCTGAAGGTGGGTCACGTCATTTTGGAGGGGAACGGGACGGGGCTGCGGGGGAAGGAGCATCGGGAGGCCGCCCGCATCATCGCCGAGGCCTTTAAGCTGAAGGAGAAGGACTACATCGATTTTTTGGTGACAGAATTCAACGTCGCCCTTTAGGGTGCCCCCTCCATCAGGGTGGGGTGGTGTTTTTTTGGGGAGAAACGTGGCTTGGAAGAGGGATGAAAGGCAGCGTTGAGGTGTGAAAGCGACGTCCCACCAGGCAGGACCCTCGCCCGCTGCACGTAAAGACACCCCCATCCATCCCCATCTCGTCCCCAAATGTCCCCTCGCCCACCCGCAGACTCTGGGCAGGCTGAGAACGGGCAGAACTCAGCACACGTCCCTTCAAAGTCTTCATCCCTCTCCTCTTTGGGGGTGGGAGCTGCTCTTTGGGGACACCCTCTCCCCCCTCGGCCTGGTTGGGGAGCGGGGAGGGAGGACAGCAGAGGTGTGGGTGTCCCCGCTGTCACTTTGAGTGCCACACGCAGAGCAAGGTGGCCCCGTGGCTCAGGTTTGGAGGGGTTTTTTTTTTTGGGTGGTTGCTGCCCCCCCCTCGGGTGCTGGTCCCCGTACCCAGGGGGGTGGCTGAGGGATCCACGGGTGGGGGATGCTGAGAGAGGAACTGGAGGCCTTGTAAATCGCTGGCAAAGTCGTCGTATTTATATATACAGAGCTTGTGCTTTTAATTTTTCAATAAATCTATCCGGTTAGAAAAAGGCCGGGTTTCTTGGGGTTTCTTGGGGGCCGGGACAAAGCTGAGTCAGCTCGTTTGTGGGCTGAGCTGTGGGGAAGGCAGCAGGGAGCAAAGAGGGGCTGGTTCACCCCATCCTGGTTGAGAGGGACACTGAGGGGCTGGTTCACCCCATCCTGGGTAAATCCAGTCCCTCCCAGCTCCAGAAAGCAGCTACATAGAAACATAGACTCGTCTGGGTTGGAAGAGACCTCTAAGATCATCAAGTCCAACCATCAACCCAACACTGCCAAAACCACTGACCCACCTCCCTCAGCTCCATGTCTGCCTGGTTTTTAAATACCTCCAGGGATGGTGGCTCCACCACTGCCCTGGGCAGCCTGTTCCAATGGTTGATAACCCTTTCAGTGAAGAAATTTTTCCAAATTTCACTGAATTTCACTGAATTTTTAGAGTTGGAAGGGACCACAGAGATCATCTAGTCCAACTCCCCTGCTAAAGCAGGACCACCCAGAGCTTGTCAGAGCATGTTACTCAGGAGCATCCAGGCGGGTCTTGAAAATCTCCAAAGAAGGGGACTCCACACCCTCCCTGGGCAGCCTGTTCCAGGGCTCTGTCACCCTCACCCCAAACAAGTTCTTCCTCATATTCAAGTGGAACCCTTTATGTTCCAACTTGTGCCCATTGCCCCTCGTCCTCTCACTGGGAACCACTGAAAAGAGTCTGGTTCCCTCCTCCTTCAACCCACCCTTTAGATACTTGTAGGCAATATCCATCCTAAACCTCCCCTGGTGCAACTTGAGGCCACTTCCTCTTGTCCCATGGCCTGTTCCTTGGGAGAAGAGACCGACCCCCCCTGGCTACCCCCTCCTTTCAGGGAGTTGGAGAGAGTGAGAAGGTCTCCCCTCAGCCTCCTTTTCTCCAGGCTGAACACCCCCAGCTCCCCCAGCACATGGCAGAGTTCCTGGCTCCAAGGGGACATCCGTGGGGCACAGTGTCCCATGGGTGAAGTCACCAATCGCCCAGAAGGGAAGGTGGCATCAGGAATCAGAAGTAAATTGGAGGCTTTCTGATGGTGGCAAGGTTGAGGTGTGTGGGCAAGCAGTGGGAGGGCTGCTCCACTCTTCCCCAAGCCCTTCCAGACCCCGACACCGTTGGGATCATGGATGTCAGGAGTCAGGAATTGCCAGCAGCGTGTCCATCCCTCTCCCGTGGGGCTCTGAGCTGAGGGACCATGACAGGGCGAGGGAGCCCGGGCGCCCTTGGCATCGC
>NW_015090961.1:1927648-1928754 GCF_001431845.1 Calidris pugnax | reverse complement strand
GTGGGGGGCAGGGGTGCTACAGATCTCCCATCTCCATCTCGATCCAGCCATCCCCATCCTTATCCCTTCCCCATCTCCATCCCCATCCATTTATCCCCATCCCTATCCCATCCCTATCTCCATCCCCATCCATCTTTTCCCATCCCATCCATTCCCATCCCATCCCCGTCTCCTCCCCAGCCTCTCCCATCACCATCCCCATTCCCATCCCATCCCATCCATCCCCATCCCAATCCATCCATCCCTATCCCATCCCTGTCTCCATCACCATCCATCTATTCCTGTCCCATCCATCCCTGTCCTATCCCCATCCCCTCCCCAGCCATCCCTATCCTATTCCCATCTCCATCCCATCCCCATCCATCCCTATCCCATCCCTATCCTATTCCCATCTCCATCCCATCCCCATCCATCCCTATCCCATCCCTATCCCCATCTCCATCCCAATCCATCCATCCCTATCCTATCCCTGTCTCCATCCCCATCCATTTATTCCTATCCCATCCACCTCTATCCCATCCCCATCCCTATCCTATTCCCATCCTCATCCATCCCATCTCCTCCCCATCTGTCTCCTCTATCCCATATCCATCCATCCCCATTTCCATCCCCATCCCTATTCTCATCCCATCCCATTTCCATCTATCCCTATCCCATGCCCATCCCAATCCCTCCATCCACATCCCTATTCCATCCCCATCTCCATCCCTATTCTCATCTCATCCCATTGCCATGGCCATTCCTATCCCCATCCCCATTCCCACACCATGCCCTCCTCATCCATCCCTATCCTATCCCCATCCTATTCCATGCCCATCCATCCCTATCCCATCCCCATCCATCCCTATCCCATGCCCATCCCAATCCATCCATCCCCATCCCTATTCCATCCCGATTTCCATCCCCACCCCTATTCTCATCCGTCCCCAGCCATCTATTCCTATCCCATCCATCCCCATCCATCCCTATCCCATCCCTGTCCCAGTCATCATCCCCATCTGTCTCCTTCCCCATCCCTATCCCATCCCCATCCCCTTCCTTTCCCTTCCCCAACCCATCCCATCCCCATCCCTTCCCTTCCTCATCCCATCCCTATCCCATCCCCA
>NW_015090961.1:1919096-1925988 GCF_001431845.1 Calidris pugnax | reverse complement strand
CCCCGCGCCGTCCCCACCCCACGTCGCCACCGCCTTCGCGGCGTGTTTTCCCCCCCTCCTCCTCCCCCCAAGAAACTTGTCATAAACTTTTCTTATTGCGGCGGTTCCTCCCCAGCCCGGGGACGGAGGATTTGGGGAGGGTTTTGTCCGGTTCTCAGCCTCCTTTTCTCCAGGCTGAACACCCCCAGCTCCCCCAGCACATGGCAGAGTTCCTGGCTCCAAGGGGACATCCGTGGGGCACAGTGTCCCATGGGTGAAGTCACCAATCGCCCAGAAGGGAAGGTGGCATCAGGAATCAGAAGTAAATTGGAGGCTTTCTGATGGTGGCAAGGTTGAGGTGTGTGGGCAAGCAGTGGGAGGGCTGCTCCACTCTTCCCCAAGCCCTTCCAGACCCCGACACCGTTGGGATCATGGATGTCAGGAGTCAGGAATTGCCAGCAGCGTGTCCATCCCTCTCCCGTGGGGCTCTGAGCTGAGGGACCATGACAGGGAGAGGGTGCCCGGGCTCCCTTGGCATCGCTGCCCTCTCTCCCCACAGCCAGGGCTCCTGGAGCCCACCTCCTGCCTGATCCGAGTGTCCAAGAGCGCGCCCACCTTGGGGATCGCCATCGAGGGGGGAGCCAACACGCGGCAGCCGCTGCCCCGCATCGTCACCATCCAGGTAGGGCAGGCTGAGAACGGGCACAACTCAGCGCACATCCCCTCCTTCTCCTCCCTGGGCATCAGGAAAGTCCCTTCGGAGCCACGTGGGGATTTGGGAGGTGTTATTTCCCCCCTCTAGGGCCTTGTATTTCCCCAGACATCAGACCCATCACTCTGCTGGGGGTGGGGGGTTTGCATTTGTGTCCCGTGGATGATCCCATTCCATAAATCACATCGAAGGATTTACTGCAGACATTTCACAGGAGGGTTTGAGCAGCCCCCAGGAAGCTTGGCTGATGTCTCCAGATGTCTGGAAACTCCCTTTTTTTATCTTCTCAGATAAAAGATTGGGGGGTGGGGAGGGGGGAGGATGATGAAGTGGGGAACTGAACCATGGGGATCTGTCTCCCCGCTGTTTACTTGGGGCAAAATTCAAGTTCTTCAGAGCAGGAGGGAAACCAAATTCATCCCTTCTTCCCCAAATATTCAGGGCAAAGAGGGTTAAAACATTTCCCACCCTCATTTTTGGCAGCCCAGTGCCCGGATATATTTTTTATTATATATATTTTTTTTTAAATCTTGCTCTTTGAAAGCTGGGATTTCGCAAAAAGGGCCATTTGAGGAAAAGGAAATCTAAAAACCTCAGCTAGAAAACACCTCAAACCCCTCAAACCCCCTCACCTGAGACCCAAAAACCTGCCTGAGATCCGTGGTGACACTGTGTCCCCTCCCCCAGGGCTTGTGCCCGGGAGGGGGGATAAAGCCCCCCCCCTGCATCCCAGACGGGCACGAACGTGCCCGTCTGGGATGCAGGGGGGGGGCTTTATCCCCCCTCCCGGGCACAAGCCCTGGGGGAGGGGACACAGTGTCACCACGGATCTCAGGCAGGTTTTTGGGTCTCAGGTGAGGGGGTTTGAGGGGTTTGAGGTGTTTTCTAGCTGAGGTTTTTAGATTTCCTTTTCCTCAAATGGCCCTTTTTGCGAAATCCCAGCTTTCAAAGAGCAAGATTTAAAAAAAAAAAAAAAAAATAAAAAATATATCCGGGCACTGGGCTGCCAAAAATGAGGGTGGGAAATGTTTTAACCCTCTTTGCCCTGAGACAAGAGGACCCACAAATTCATTTCACCCACCTGCTGGAACACACATCCCCCTCCCCAACCTTTTTGGGGCTCCTCATCTCTTCGGGGGGGTTCCAGGAGGATCTGGAGGCACTTTGTTGTGTTGCTTCTCCAGGCCAAGGCTCACCCCGCTTTGGGGAGGGGGCTAAAGCCCAAAATCTCTCTCCAGCCACGTTGAGAAGCAGCAGAGCCTTGAAGCATCCCCTTGGGCAACCCCATCCTCCCCATCACGGAGGTGGGAGAAGCTCTGGAGCATCTCCAGGTGCAGAAAGAGGAGCCACTTGGCCATTTTGACGGGGAAAATCCTCCTGCAAACTCCCCGGGAGGTTTCCAAAACCCTAAAGGATACTTTGGGGTTTGCTCCTTGGCCCATCAACCCCCCCCTCATCCCCCCAGGGCTGGGACTGAGGATGGTGGTGCAAGGATGATGCCCAAGGACCTTGATGCCAGCTTAACCCCCCAAAAAACCCACTTATAGCAAGATTTAAGGTGGGGAATTTTGCCAATTTGAGACTGGGACCACTTTTCCCGGAGAACCTGGGTACCACAGTTTTCCTGCTCATCCCCCAAGCACCCCAAAAATCACTGCAGCACCCCCCTCCCCACCCCCAGCTACGTACACCCATCCCACATGGGTTCGTTGGCAAGCTCTCCCCCTCCACGTGCTGCTAATTATGTGTTAACGAGCTGAGTTAATTGCCCGCCTGCAAACGTGCCAGGATGAGCCGTGACATCCCTAAGGGCATCTTGGGGTGGGCACCAGGCGGACCCCCCCCCACCTTGGAAATCTGGGATATGGGCAAAGCCCGCCGGGCTGAATTTTGGGGCTGTATGGCTGAATTTTGGGGCTGCAGCTCCTCCTGGAAGCCCCTTACCCCATATCTTTCGGAGGCAGCAGCTGTGGGTGGTCCCAGGGATCCCCATTTTGATGTCGTTTTGGTGTTTCCTCCCCAGATGGGATTAAAAAAGAAAGGTTTTGATGAAAAAAAACCAAAAACCCAGAGCGGGGAGTGTGGGCTTGATGGGGTTAAAAAGTTTGTGGCCGCCCTCAAACTTGCAGGAAGCACCCGAAAGCATCATCATCATCATCATCGGTTCCTACTTCTGCAAAAGCCCCAAAGGGAAGGAAGAGGAAGGTTTTGGGGCGCTCGGGGGAGGTGCCACCTCGGGGACCCCCATGGGGGTCACGGGGATGATGCTGGGGGGGGGTGAGTGCATCCCCTCCGTGGGGCTGGGGACGCTGGCCGTGGGATGGGGGATGCTGTGGGGTGATGCCACCACGGTGCTCTTGGTACCAGCTGTCAGTTTGGGGGCTTGGTGCCCCCTCTGGCACCTCGTGGCCAAAATTGGGGTTGGGGGAGGTGTGTGGGGGGGCTCAAATCCAGCCGAGGGGTCATTGCTGGGGGAAAACCCCCGTGGCTTATTGTGCTCCCCGCTCCACGTGGTTGGGTTTTTGGCATCCGGTGTCTCTCGAGCTGCTGCTGGGAGCGGGGTGAGGGCCAGCTCCTGCTTTGGGGGGTCATCAGTGCAGCGAGTGTGCCAGGTCTCTGCTGGGATCCCTCTCGCTGTCAGCCCCCCGGAGCTAGAGGAGCCTCTGGGGGGGTCCTGCCTCCCCCAGACCCTGGCTACCTGGCTGGGGTAACATCCAGAGGGTGCCAGCCTGCGCTGGGTGTCCCCAGTGCCCACCCCGGGGGGGAAAAAAGCCTTTTAGGGTGACACCAGGGTGGGGGCGGGGACACTCCTTTCCCTGAGGAGCCTCGGGGGGGGGTCCTGCCTCCCCCAGCAGTGTGCCATGATGGCACAGCTGATGGTCTCCAGACCCTGGCTACCTGGCTGGGGTGACATCCAGAAGGTGCCAGCGTGGGCTGGGTGTCCCCAGTGCCCACCCTGTGGGGGAAAAAAGCCTTTTAGGGTGGCACCGGGGGGGGACTCCTTTCCCTGGGGATCTCTGGGGGTTGTTGTGGCCGTGGGGGATGTGGCAGCTGTGGCTTTGTGGTGGGGGACGCAGGGTAGGGGGTGGCCCGAGGGTGTCCCCACCCCATCCTGGGTGGGTGAGGGGGGGGTTGCTTTTGTCCCCAGGGTCTGAGGGACATGGGGAGCCCTGGCAGTGGGGACAGAGAGGGGGACAGACAGAGACACCTTGAGCAGAATCCCCCAGCTGCGTCCCACTGAGCATCCCTCCCTCTCCCCCAGCCCCCCCGGGACACGGCGACGGCGACAATGATGATGATGATGATGATGTGACCTACATTTGTGACAAGGAGGTCCCCAACCCACTGCCGCCGCTGCTGCTGCCACCACCACCACCACCATCACTGCCACCACCGGGCCATGAAGCGGCGCAAGTGACAAGGCCGCGGTGGCCGCGGGCCATGGCCAGCCCGGCACCATGGCTGCACCGGACACAAACAGAGCTGACGCGCTGGGAGGGAGAGGAGGAGGAGGAGGAGGAGGAGGAAGAAGACGACTTCGAAAGGCGGATGGATGAGGATGGGGTCATCGGCCTGGGGGAGGACGCCGGGAGCCCACCCTGGGGTGAGTCTTCCCCTCCCTGCTGCCCTTGTTGGGGGGGTCCTGGGTGTCCCAGGAGGTGCTGGAGCTTGTTGGGGGGCACCATGTGGGTGGTGGCAGCCCCACAGCACTGGTGTTTTGCAGGGTACGGCGAGGAGCTGGAGGAGGGGTCCCCGGCAGAGGAGGGTGGCTGGCACCCACGGCAGGACCTGGAGGAGGAGGAGGAGGAGGAACGGGGCAGCTTCAGGGGGGATGAAGGGCCCTGGGGGGCAGAGAGCGATGGGGACCCCTACCCCGAGCTCTCCTACGAGGGACGGTGGGGCTCGGGGTCCAGCGGCAGCCCCGGGGTGTCACAGGACGGCCGGGCTCTCTGCAGCACGGATGGTGGGGACACCTCGGGGCTGTCAGATGCCAGCCCTGGCCCTGCCACCCCGTCCCACCGACACCGGGACTGGGACACGGCCGGGGACACCGGTGGGGGGCACGGGGAGAGCTGGACCCCGAGCCAGAGCCTCCTGCTGAACCTCTCCACCGATGACCTCCGTGATGCCACCACCACCAAGCCTGTCCCCGAGGGGTTGCCGGTCCCCAGCACCCCTGGCTCGGCACCCACTGGGGAGCCATGGGGTGCTGAGACCCCCCCTCCACCCCAGCAGGGGTCTCGGGTGCCCAAGAAAGCGGTGCCTACGGTGCTGCCCCCCAAGTCTGGCCATCGGTGGTGGTCCACCAGCCCCCGGCAGCGGCGTGGGGGTGGCAAGGACCCCTCGGGATGGGGCACCAGCGTGGGTGATGCCACCCAGTACGGCCGAGGGCGGCTCAACCACCCCCTGCCCGACCTCTCCAAGGTGGAGGCGCGGGTGAAGTTCGACCAGAGCTACCGGCCACCGCGGGGCCGAGCCCTGCCAGCCCCCCCCAGGACCACCGGTGGCCCCCTGGGCTTCAAGTCCCCCGCCGAAATCGTGCGGGAGGTGCTGCTGAGCAGCGGGGAGGGGGTCCCCCCACATCCTCCCCCCACCGCCTCCACCGGGCTGCCCAAGGAGTTCAGGTCCCCCAGGCAAGCCACCCAGCTGGTGCAGCAGCTCCAGGTAACTCCCAGTTCCTTCCCAGTTTAGCCAGAGAGGTCTTACTGGGAGGGTCGCCCGTGTAGATGGAGGTGGGGGGGGGTAAAAAGAGGGGGTGCAGGCAAAAAGGAGGTGTCACCAGCCCCGTGAGCCAGCCTGGTGTCACCGATGTAGGGTTTGGTGGTGGTCACCTCATTTTGGGGCTGGAGGGAAGGACCAGGCAGGGGTGTGGGTGGCACTTGGGGCTGGAGGCAGGGATGCTCTTGTCCCCTGTCCCCCCCCTGGGATGTTTGTTCACCCCCCTGATGCTCATTACCCCTGGGATGCTTGTCCCCTGGGATGCTTGTCCCCTGGGATGCCCTCCTGTCCCCTGGGAGGAATGGTGGGCTGTCCCCCTGCCCCACAGAGAAACAGAGGTCACCTCTCCACTAGATGGGCTGGGTGCTTTGAGTTGGGGGTGGGTTTCTGCACCCCAGGGTGTCATCCCCCCCTCTATGGGCCCCCCCCCCAGCCCTGGCATCCCCACACAGGGATGCTTCCCTCCTCTTGAGCATCCTCTGAGCCCCCATCCCCACTTTGGGTGCCATCATATGTTGTGTGTCCCCCCCCAGGATGACTACCACAAGCTGCTGACCAAGTACGCCGAGGCTGAGAACACCATCGACCAGCTGCGCCTGGGCGCCAGGGTGGGTGCTGGTGGGGGGGGGGACAACCCCACTCTGCTCCCCACTTTCCTCCCCCCTCCTATCCCCCCTCCCTGAGGTTATTCTCAGCATCTTCCTCCCCTGACCCTCCTCTTCCTCTTCCTGCGGTTGAGCAAGCCCAGCCTGGGGAGAGGGGAGGGTGAGGCTGCTGGGGGCCCCTCTGTGCCCCCCCCCCATCCCCGCCCCACGGGTTTCCCCACAATGTGCCGAAACAGCCCCAAAATGGCGGGGGCGGCTGCTGTGGGGACGTCACCAACGGCGGGCGGAAAGCGTGTCCCCGTGTCACCTCCCGCCCTGCACCGCTGCACGGGTGGGGAAACTGAGGCAGGGACGGTGGTGTGACCCCCCTTTCCTGCGCTGTGCTTCCCCCCCACCATCACCCCACCATCACAGGCGGTTCCCGTGGGGGTGGGTGGTCCAGGGTGGGCAGTTGGGGTGCAGGGTGGGCGCCCCCAACCCCCTTCTCTTCTCCCCCCACCCCCAGGTGAGCCTGTACGCCGACCCGCCGCAGCCCAGCCGCAGCCTCGCCGTGGGCACCCTGGGCACCGGCTGCCGGGTGATGGCCCTCAGCATCCCGCGGGCCAGGACGGCCACCTTCAGCGTGGCCCCGGAGCCACCATCGCCAGTGGGCACAGGTGGGCTTGAACTGTGTCCCCCCCCCCCATCCAGCTCAGCACCCTCCTGCTCTGGTTTTTTTGGGGGGTGGGGGGTTGTTCAGCCCAGACCCCATCCCCACGGCTTTTCTGTGGCCTTTCGTTTCTCGCCGTGGGGGTGGGTGGTCCAGGGTGGGCAGTTGGGGTGCAGGGTGGGCGCCCCCAACCCCCTTCTCTTCTCCCCCCACCCCCAGGTGAGCCTG
>NW_015090961.1:1917812-1918889 GCF_001431845.1 Calidris pugnax | reverse complement strand
ATGGGGGCAGAGGAGGCCACAGAGATGCTGGGAGGGCTGGAGCCCCTCTGCTGGGAGGGGAGGCTGAGAGAGTTGGGGGGTTCAACCTGGAGAAGAGAAGGCTCTTAGAGCCCCTTCCAGTCCCTCAAGGGGCTCCAGGAGAGATGGGGAGGGACTCTGGATCAGGGAGGGGAGCGATGGGATGCAGGAGAAGGGTTTTAAACTAAAAGAGGGGAGATGGAGCTGAGCTGTGGGGAAGAACTTCTTTGGTGTGAGGGTGCTGAGATCTTGGCCCAGGTTGCCCAGAGAAGCTGTGGCTGCCCCATCCCTGGAGGGGTTCAAGGGCAGGTTGGAGGGGGCTTGGAGCAACCTGGTCTGGTGGGAGGTGCCCCTGCCCAGGGCAGGGGGTGGCACTTGATCATCTTGAAGGTCCCTTCCAACCCAACCCATTCTGTGAATCAATGATTCTTGCAGCTCCAGCACCGGGACCACCAGAGCAGGGGGGATCACGCCGGCCTCTTTCCCCCCCTCCTCCAGAGCAGGGGGGATCACCCCGTCTTCCTTCCCCCCCTCCCCCCAGGTTGGAGGGGGCTTGGAGCAACCTGGGCTGGTGGGAGGTGTCCCTGCCCAGGGCAGGGGGTGGAATTTGATCATCTTTAAGGTCCCTTCCAACCCATTCTGTGAACCAATGATTCTTGCAGCTCCAGCACTGGGACCACCAGAGCAGGGGGGATCACGCTGGCCTCCTTCCCCCCCTCCTCCAGATCAGGGGGGATCACCCCGGCCTCCTCCCTCCCCTCCTCCTGTGGGGGGCTGCCCCACATGTCTGGGGCAGTGCTGCTGCCCGGGGACCCAGCTGACACGGACACTGGTGGGACAGACCCACAAGCTGCAGGCACAGGCAAGCCCTGGGGGTTGGGGGGAGGCTGTAGTGGTTGGTGGGGGGCTTCGGTGGTGGCGGGGGGGGTCTTAACCCTTTCTCTCCCATCCAGGTGGAATCCTTTGAAGGCTGGATCCGAGGGGGGAGCCCCACGCCCTGGGAGCAGCTCCAGGTGGGTCAGCCCCATCCCGGCCCCCCCAGCTTGGGGATGTGGGGTG
>NW_015090961.1:1915279-1917802 GCF_001431845.1 Calidris pugnax | reverse complement strand
CCCCCTGGGACTGCGCGTGGAGGAGCTGAAGGAGCGGCTGGAGGCTGGGGTTGGGGGGCAGCCCCCCCGGCAGCCCCCATCCCCACCGGCCACCCCCCCATCCCCACCACCAGCCCCCGGCTCCCCACACCCTGAGGTGAGCTGGGCAAGGCTGGAAGGGGGGGGTGGATGGGGCTGGGGAGTGTGAAGATGCTGGGTGGGGGCACCCTGCTGCAGCTGGGGTGGGGGTCAGCCTTCTCTGACCCCCCCACCCCCCCCATTTGCTGTGCCCTGCAGAGCCCCACAGTGATGGAGGGTCCCCAGGGGACAGCGGGGGACAGTGAGGTGGTGACGGGGGGGTTGCCCCGGCGCCTCTGGCACAAGCAGCTCCGAGTGGAGGAGGATTTCGAGGACCTTCTGGCCCAGTGAGTCACCTCACGGTGGGGTGTGGGGGGGACACAGGGAGGCACCCCCCAAAAATTATTAACTCTGGCTTGTGGGTGTCCTCCCCCCACCTCCAGGTACAAGCACTTCAAGTCCTTGCCAGAGTCGCTGAGCCTGGAGCAGCTGAGCCTGGTGGAGAGCAGGTCCCAGGAGGAGGTGGATGGACCTGCAGCAGGGGATGGTGGCCCCAGCAAGGTCCCCTGTAGGACACGGTCACTAGAAGAGGAGGCCGACCTCGTGTCCTCCCCCCTGTAAGTGTTGTGGGAGGACATGGGAGCTTCACGTGAGCTTCACAGGAGCTTCACATGAGCTTCACAAGAGCTTCACAGGAGCTTCATAGGAGCTTCAACAAGGCCAAGTGCCAGGTCCCGCACTTGGGCCACACCAACCCCATGCGTCACTATGGGCTTGGGGAAGGGTGGCTGGAGCTGCCTGGTGGAAAGGGACTTGGGGGTTCTAATTGACCAGAGGCTGAATATGAGCCAGCAGAGTGCCCAGGTGGCCAAGAAAGCCAACAGCATCCTGGCTTGGATTAGAAATAGTGTGACCAGCAGGAGTAGGAGGTGATTGTCCCCCTGGGCTCAGCACTGGGGAGGCCACACCTGGAGTGTTGTGTCCAGTTTTGGGCACCTCAATCCAAGAGAGATCTGGAGGTGGTGGAGCCGGGGCAGAGGAGGGCAACGAAGCTGGTGAAGGGCCTGGAGAGTAAATAGTACGAAGAACAATTGAAGGAGCTGGGACTGTTTAGTTTGAGGAAGAGGAGGCTGAGGGGAGACCTCATCACTCTCTACAACTACTTGAAAGGACACTGTAGAGAGGTTGGTGCTGGTCTCTTCTCCCAGGGAATTAGTGATAGAACGAGAGGGAACGGCTTCAGGCTGCAACAGGGTAGGTTTAGAGTTGACATTAGGAAACAATTCTTCACAGGAAGAGTGGTCAGAGACTGGAACAGGCTGCCCAGGGAGGTGGTTGAGTCACCATCCTTGGATGAGTTTAAGAGTCGTTTAGATGTGGTGTTGGGGGACATGGTGTAGGGGAGGACTTTGTAGAGTAGGGGAGATGGTTGGACTCAATGATCCCGAGGGTCTTTTCCAACTTGAATGATTCTATGATTCCATGTCCCCTTTAGGGTAGAACTTTGAAGAGTAGGGTTGATGGTTGGACTCAATGATCCCAAGGGTCTTTTCCAACCTGAATGATTCCATGTCCCCTGGGCAGGGCGAGTGGGAGGTTTTATATCAAGTCTCAAGTTCTATGTCTCTGGCACTGTTGATAGGCTTCAGAGTTAACAGCCTCCAGGGGAGAGCTGGTGGCACCAGGGCGTTTCCCCACCTTTGGGGCTGCTCTGCCCCATCACTCATGCTCCATCCTCCCCCCGCAGGCACCCCCCAGAGAAGACAACCGTGCCGCTGCCCCCCGAGAAGCTCCCATGGCCAAGGGGGCCACGGGGCCACCTTGTCACCGCTGAGAACCCACCAGCCATAGCCAAGCCCTCCCTGGGGCTCCCCGAGCCACCGCGGGCACCCCTGTCCCGCCGCAGCAGTGGGGTGGGCACCTCTGCCAGCCAGCCCCGTCCCCACAAGGTGGGTGTCCCCCCCACAACCAGCACCCCCAATCCCTGCTGGGGGAGGTGGGGGGGTGCTGGGCACCCACCCTGCTCTCCCCACTGCAGGACCACCGCATCGTGTCACCGGAGACCGACAGTGGCTTCGTGGGCTCGGAGGCCAGCAGGGTGTCACCCCCCGTGCACACCCCCGAGCACCGCCCCCCCGGCACCGGGTAAGGCCCTGGGGGGGGGCAGGATTTGGGGACATGGGCCACCAGCTCTGTCTGGGGGGACTGGGGGCATCGAAGGGGAGCAGGGATGGATGGGGGAAGAGGCGGCGAGGATGTGGGGAGCAGGGAGGGGGGGGAGATGTGTGGGGGGTCCATGGCTGGGGGAAGAGCCCTGGGGGCTGCCAACATGACCCCTCCCGTCCCCAGGACCCCCGGTTCACTGGGACCCTCCATCCCCGTCCCCGCGACCCTCCGTCCTCTGCGGAAGAGAGATGTGACCCCACTGCCCTCCAAGCCGGCGCCGATGGGCATCTTCCCGGCAGG
>NW_015090961.1:1881926-1914787 GCF_001431845.1 Calidris pugnax | reverse complement strand
GGTCATCTGTGGGGCTGTCCCTTGCTGCACCCCCCTGGGGACACCTATGGGGCTGCCACTCTCTGCACCCCCCTGGGGACATCCTACACCTTTGGGGACACCTATGGGGCTGCTACTCATTGCACCCCCCTGGGGACATCTGTCACCCCCAGGGACATCAGTGGGGCTGTCCCTTGCTGCACACCCCTGGGGACATCTATGGGGCTACCACTCTCTGCACCCCCCAGGGACATCTCTGCACCCCCCCTGGGGACATCTGTCACCCCTAGGGACATCTATGGGGCTGCCGCTCACTATGGGGACGTCAGTGGGGCTGTCCCTTGCTGCACCCCCCTGGGGACATCTATGGGACTACCACTCTTAGGTCCCCAAAGCCACCAGCATCTTCCCCCCCGGGACAGCGGCCGGTTTTCCTTTCTGGGAAAGTCAGGAACCCCACTGGGGCTGAGTCCTCCAAACTCATGACATGGGGGTCCCCAGGCTTGTGGGACAGGGGCAGCCCTGGGGTTGGGGACATGGGGTCAGGGACATGGGGGTCCCCACTGTCACCCCCAGGGACATCTATGGGGCTGCTACTCCCTGCACCCCCCTGGGGACATCTGTCACCCCCAGGGACATCTATGGGGCTGCCACTCTCTGTACCCCCTTGGGGACATCTGTCACCTCCCTGGGGACACCTATGGGGCTGCCATTCTCTGCACCCCTCTGGGGACATCTAACACCTTTGGGGACATCTATGGGGCTGCCACTCTCTGCACCCCCTTGGGGACATCTGTCACCCCCAGGGACATCTATGGGGCTGCCGCTCACTATGGGGACATCAGTGGGGCTGTCCCTTGCTGCACCCCCCTGGGGACCTCTATGGGGCTACCACTCTCTGCACCCCCCTGGGGACATCTAACACCTTTGGGGACAACTAACCCCCCCAGGGGACATCTAACCCCCTTCCTCCCCACAGCAGAGCGTGGCCCCAGTGGCACGTCCCCCCCGGTCTCCCACGTCGGTCCCCGCGCCGAGAAGCCACAGCACCCTGGACTTTGGTACCTGGCGGCCAGCCCCGGTGCCACCACCGCCATCGGCTGCCTTGCCCCCGTCCCCCTCGTGCCTTATGCCCCCTCCGTGCTGTAAGGATGCTCTGCGACGGGGTGGGGGGGACACCAAGGGGGAGGTCAGCATCTCCTGGGGAGGGGGGTGGTGGTGAATGCTGTGCCCACCCCAGAGACCTGCCACGGAGCCCAGGGACACTGGTGGCAGGAGGCTGGGAATGGGGTGAGGCAGCCCCCAGCTCCTTTTTGGGGGGGTCTGCCTGGGGGTGAGCACCCCCTGAGAATGTAAGAAGTTCCACCTAAACGTGAGGAGGAACTTCTTCACTTTGAGGGTGGCAGTGGCAGAGCCCTGGAAGAGGCTGCCCAGGGAGGTGGTGGAGTCTCCTTCTCTGGAGACATTCAAACCCCACCTGGAGATGTTCATGTGGGACCTGCTCTGGGTGGACCTGCTCTGGCAGGGGGTTGGAGATGATGATCTCCAGAGGTCCCTTCCAACCCCATAGCGTTCTGTGGGTTCTGAGAGTTGGAGATGGATGAAAACCAGGGCAGAGTTGGGGCACAGAGCCCTGTGGGGACACAGTCCACGGAGCAAAGTCCAAGCCAATGTGTCCCTTTCTTCTTCCCAACTACTCACCCTGATGGCAGGGGGCTGGGAGCGGGGTCACGCATATGGGGCTGCCACTCTCTGCACCCCCCTCGGGACATCTGTCACCCCCAGGGACATCTATGGGGCTGCCGCTCACTATGGGGACATCAGTGGGGCTGTCCCTTGCTGCACCCCCCTGGGGACCTCTATGGGGCTACCACTCTCTGCACCCCCCTGGGGACATCTAACACCTTTGGGGACAACTAACCCCCCCAGGGGACATCTAACCCCCTTCCTCCCCACAGCAGAGCGTGGCCCCAGTGGCACGTCCCCCCCGGTCTCCCACGTCGGTCCCCGCGCCGAGAAGCCACAGCACCCTGGACTTTGGTACCTGGCGGCCAGCCCCGGTGCCACCACCGCCATCGGCTGCCTTGCCCCCGTCCCCCTCGTGCCTTATGCCCCCTCCGTGCTGTAAGGATGCTCTGCGACGGGGTGGGGGGGACACCAAGGGGGAGGTCAGCATCTCCTGGGGAGGGGGGTGGTGGTGAACGCTGTGCCCACCACAGGGACCTACCACGGAGCCCAGGGACCCTGGTGGCAGGAGGCTGGGAATGGGGTGAGGCAGCCCCCAGCTCCTTTTTAGGGGGGGTCTGCGTGGGGGTGAGCACCCCCCGATGGGCACAAGCTTGAATGTAAGAAGTTCCACCTAAACGTGAGGAGGAACTTCTTCACTTTGAGGGTGGCAGTGGCAGAGCCCTGGAAGAGGCTGCCCAGGGAGGTGGTGGAGTCTCCTTCTCTGGAGACATTCAAACCCCACCTGGAGATGTTCATGTGGGACCTGCTCTGGGTGGACCTGCTCTGGCAGGGGGTTGGAGATGATGATCTCCAGAGGTCCCTTCCAACCCCATAGCGTTCTGTGGGTTCTGAGAGTTGGAGATGGATGAAAACCAGGGCAGAGTTGGGGCACAGAGCCCTGTGGGGACACAGTCCACAGAGCAAAGCCCAAACCAATGTGTCCCCTTCTTCTTCCCAGCTACTCACCCTGGTGGCAGGGGGCTGGGAGCGGGGTCACGTAGCCTCCAGCTCCTTTTTGGGGGGTGTGTGGGGTGAGGGTTTGCACCCCCTGATGGGTGCTGAGGGTTGGAGATGGATGAGATGGGGGGACATCTATGGGGCTGTCCCTTGCTGCACCCCCCTGGGGACATCTATGGGGCTGCCACTCTCTGCACTCCCTTGGGGACATCTGTCACCCTCCTGAGGGGGAGAGGGGTTGAAAAACAAGGCTGTGGGGACACGGTGCGTGGAGCAAAGCCAAGCCCGTGTCCCCTTCTTCTTCCCAGCTACTGCTCCCCAGCGGTACCTACCTCAGCCCCAGCCGTGCCTGGGGTCCCCCTTCAACACCCCGTGGGGCTCCAGCGGGTAGAGCATCCCCCCCGGCCACACGCCGCTGCCCCCCACCGCTGCCTGACCTTGGAGCTGGAGGAGCTGGAGGACCTCAACCAGTCGCTGAGCCGGGCCGTAGAGGTTGCCCAGAGCATGAGGGTCACCACCACCCGCATGAGCCGGGTGCTGGGCGCCGAGCTGAGCCGGGTGAGGGACCTGCGGGGCTCCTGCCTCTTCTGAGGGTCCTGTCAGCACCCCTAAAACCCTCCCCATCCCTCGTGGGGAGCAGGAGGAAGAGGATGGTCCACCCCATCAGCATCCCTGCACTGGATGCTCCCCGCCGGGTCTGGGGATGGCAGGGTTGGAGGCATCTCCATGGGGTTCTGCGCCAACTCCCACCCAGCTTGTCCTAGACCTCCTGTGTCACTTGTCCATCTGTCCATCCCTTCTCAAGGCCACCCAAGCTGGTGGGGTGAGGGGCAGAGGTCTTCTGAGACCTGCATCCCGGGGTGCCAGCACAGACCCGACAGGAGGCCACCATCCTGGGACCAAGGGGGTGCCCCAGGGCAGATGCCACCCCCAGCTTAGCACTTCTGGGGGTGCCCCAACTTTGTGTAGGTCCTACCCCAACGCAGGTAGACCCCCCTGCCTTGGCAGCTGCATTTACCTCCGTGGGCAGAAATACCCCCAATTCCCTATTCACCCCCTTTTTCCAGCCTTTAGGCATCTCTGGGGGCCCCCCCTCCACCCCTTGCTCTGCCCTTGACCTTGACCCCAGCCGGTCCTCCCTGGGAAAGCTCTTCCCAGCGGGAGGCCACCATCCCCTGGGACCAAGGGGGTGCCCCAGGGCAGATGCCACCCCCAGCTTAGCACTTCTGGGGGTGCCCCAACTTTGTGTAGGTCCTACCCCAACGCAGGTAGACCCCCCTGCCTTGGCAGCTGCATTTACCTCCGTGGGCAGAAATACCCCCAATTCCCTATTCACCCCCTTTTTCCAGCCTTTAGGCATCTCCGGGGGCCCCCCCTCCACCCCCTGCTCTGCCCTTGGACTTGACCCCACCCGGGTCCTCCCTGGGAAAGCTCTTTTTTTTGTGGTTTTACGTGAATTTTTCTTTCTCCAAGGTAGCTAGCGAGCAGCTAAATCACTCTTTAAGGGATGATCGATGATATATAATATGTGTGTGTACGTATATATATATATGTGTATCTATCTAGAGATACATATATATGTTTTGGTTTTAATTTCCAGCATAATCCTTAGGGCATTCGAGGGGTTTTTGGGGTTTTTTTTTTTTTTGGCCAGCTCTGGATGTGGCCACCCACAGTGTTATTCGGGCAGAAAAAAAAACAAAAAAAAGAAGGATTTGGGATTTTCCTTGGGATTCCCAGGGAATTGGGGCTGGTAGAGGACAAATCACTTGGTGAGACTGAGGCAGGGGCAGGGGGGGGGGCACTCTGCAGAGCCCCTCTCCCCCCAGGCTGGTTTTGGGATGAATTAATGTTTATTTTTTAGCGGGATGGATGTGGTTGGGGCAGCCCTTGGAGAGGGCAAGGTGGTGCCTCAGGTGCTCTGCACCCCACAAACCCTGTGGTGGGGGGGGACACCCACATGGGACCTGCACCCTGTGCCCCCCCCAGATGGGTCCAACCAAACCCCCCCTCTCCATCCCTCAGCATCTCAACCTGCCGTGCCCCTGGCCGTGTTTATGTGTAGGACCTACCTAAAGTGCCCGTCTCAAAGTTATTTATTTTTTAATAATTTCTGGGGGATTTTTTTGTACGACACCCCACATTTTTTTGGGGGGGGAAATGGCTAACACCCCCCCCGTGAATAACTCAGGTCTAGAACCTCCCCAATTGGTTGCAAAGCCACTGAGCCCAGATCCTGCAACCAGCCCTGGGGTTGGGGGGGGACAACACACAGGCTGCCCCTGCCCTTTTTGGGGAGAGGGGTGGGTTGGGGGGATGGATTTTAAAGAGGATTTATGTCTTTCTGGTGGCATCTGCCCCTACCTGTGTCCCAAGTGGGACAGGTCGGGGACAACACACAGGCTGCCCCTGCCCTTTTTGGGGAGAGGGGTGGGTTGGGGGGATGGATTTTAAAGAGGATTTATGTCTTTCTGGTGGCATCTGCCCCTACCTGTGTCCCAAGCGGGACAGGTCACGGCTGCGCTGGAAGCTGTGACCCCCCCCAGCCCAGCTGGGGCAGGTGGGGAGAGTATTTAATTACCCCCAAATGCAATTGCAAGGAACAAAGATGATGGTTTTTTTCCCCATCTCTCCTATTTTGTAACGACCAACAGAGCCATTGGGATGCTATTTTGTACTAAGATAATAGCTTATTTTTGAAGGAAATAAATGTGGTTGGTTTTTTGTGGATTTTTTTTCCATTTCTTGGGGGGGTTTGGCCTCAACCACACCAGGATCTCTTATCTTGGAGGCATCCAGGGCTTGGAAAGAAAGTGTCCCTCCCCTCTCCTCAAAGCTTTCCCAACAGCCAGGAGCAAAGATGATGTTTTTTTTTCTCATCTCTCCTGTTTTGTAACGACCAACAGAGCCATTGGGCTGGTATTTTGTACTGAGGTATCTCCTATTTTTGAAGGAAATAAATGTGGTTGGGTTTTGGGGTGATTTTCTTCCATTTCTTGGGGTGGTAGGGGTGTGTGTTGGGTTTGGCCTCAGCCACACCAGGATCTCTTCCCTTGGAAGCATCTGGGTGTTGGAAAGAACATCCTCCTCCCTCCCCAAGGCTTTCCCAACAACCAGGAACAAAGATGATGGGTTTTTTTCCCCATCTCTCCTATTTTGTAACGACCAACAGAGCCATTGGGATGCTATTTTGTACTAAGATAATAGCTTATTTTTGAAGGAAATAAATGTGGTTGGTTTTTTGTGGATTTTTTTTCCATTTCTTGGGGGGGTTTGGCCTCAACCACACCAGGATCTCTTATCTTGGAGGCATCCAGGGCTTGGAAAGAAAGTGTCCCTCCCCTCTCCTCAAAGCTTTCCCAACAGCCAGGAGCAAAGATGATGTTTTTTTTTCTCATCTCTCCTGTTTTGTAACGACCAACAGAGCCATTGGGCTGGTATTTTGTACTGAGGTATCTCCTATTTTTGAAGGAAATAAATGTGGTTGGGTTTTGGGGTGATTTTCTTCCATTTCTTGGGGTGGTAGGGGTGTGTGTTGGGTTTGGCCTCAGCCACACCAGGATCTCTTCCCTTGGAAGCATCTGGGTGTTGGAAAGAACATCCTCCTCCCTCCCCAAGGCTTTCCCAACAACCAGGAACAAAGATGATGGGTTTTTTTCCCCATCTCTCCTATTTTGTAACGACCAACAGAGCCATTGGGATGCTATTTTGTACTAAGATAATAGCTTATTTTTGAAGGAAATAAATGTGGTTGGTTTTTTGTGGATTTTTTTTCCATTTCTTGGGGGGGTTTGGCCTCAACCACACCAGGATCTCTTATCTTGGAGGCATCCAGGGCTTGGAAAGAAAGTGTCCCTCCCCTCTCCTCAAAGCTTTCCCAACAGCCAGGAGCAAAGATGATGTTTTTTTTTCTCATCTCTCCTGTTTTGTAACGACCAACAGAGCCATTGGGCTGGTATTTTGTACTGAGGTATCTCCTATTTTTGAAGGAAATAAATGTGGTTGGGTTTTGGGGTGATTTTCTTCCATTTCTTGGGGTGGTAGGGGTGTGTGTTGGGTTTGGCCTCAGCCACACCAGGATCTCTTCCCTTGGAAGCATCTGGGTGTTGGAAAGAACATCCTCCTCCCTCCCCAAGGCTTTCCCAACAACCAGGAACAAAGATGATGGGTTTTTTTCCCCATCTCTCCTATTTTGTAACGACCAACAGAGCCATTGGGATGCTATTTTGTACTAAGATAATAGCTTATTTTTGAAGGAAATAAATGTGGTTGGTTTTTTGTGGATTTTTTTTCCATTTCTTGGGGGGGTTTGGCCTCAACCACACCAGGATCTCTTATCTTGGAGGCATCCAGGGCTTGGAAAGAAAGTGTCCCTCCCCTCTCCTCAAAGCTTTCCCAACAGCCAGGAGCAAAGATGATGTTTTTTTTTCTCATCTCTCCTGTTTTGTAACGACCAACAGAGCCATTGGGCTGGTATTTTGTACTGAGGTATCTCCTATTTTTGAAGGAAATAAATGTGGTTGGGTTTTGGGGTGATTTTCTTCCATTTCTTGGGGTGGTAGGGGTGTGTGTTGGGTTTGGCCTCAGCCACACCAGGATCTCTTCCCTTGGAAGCATCTGGGTGTTGGAAAGAACATCCTCCTCCCTCCCCAAGGCTTTCCCAACAACCAGGAACAAAGATGATGGGTTTTTTTCCCCATCTCTCCTATTTTGTAACGACCAACAGAGCCATTGGGATGCTATTTTGTACTAAGATAATAGCTTATTTTTGAAGGAAATAAATGTGGTTGGTTTTTTGTGGATTTTTTTTCCATTTCTTGGGGGGGTTTGGCCTCAACCACACCAGGATCTCTTATCTTGGAGGCATCCAGGGCTTGGAAAGAAAGTGTCCCTCCCCTCTCCTCAAAGCTTTCCCAACAGCCAGGAGCAAAGATGATGTTTTTTTTTCTCATCTCTCCTGTTTTGTAACGACCAACAGAGCCATTGGGCTGGTATTTTGTACTGAGGTATCTCCTATTTTTGAAGGAAATAAATGTGGTTGGGTTTTGGGGTGATTTTCTTCCATTTCTTGGGGTGGTAGGGGTGTGTGTTGGGTTTGGCCTCAGCCACACCAGGATCTCTTCCCTTGGAAGCATCTGGGTGTTGGAAAGAACATCCTCCTCCCTCCCCAAGGCTTTCCCAACAACCAGGAACAAAGATGATGGGTTTTTTTCCCCATCTCTCCTATTTTGTAACGACCAACAGAGCCATTGGGATGCTATTTTGTACTAAGATAATAGCTTATTTTTGAAGGAAATAAATGTGGTTGGTTTTTTGTGGATTTTTTTTCCATTTCTTGGGGGGGTTTGGCCTCAACCACACCAGGATCTCTTATCTTGGAGGCATCCAGGGCTTGGAAAGAAAGTGTCCCTCCCCTCTCCTCAAAGCTTTCCCAACAGCCAGGAGCAAAGATGATGTTTTTTTTTCTCATCTCTCCTGTTTTGTAACGACCAACAGAGCCATTGGGCTGGTATTTTGTACTGAGGTATCTCCTATTTTTGAAGGAAATAAATGTGGTTGGGTTTTGGGGTGATTTTCTTCCATTTCTTGGGGTGGTAGGGGTGTGTGTTGGGTTTGGCCTCAGCCACACCAGGATCTCTTCCCTTGGAAGCATCTGGGTGTTGGAAAGAACATCCTCCTCCCTCCCCAAGGCTTTCCCAACAACCAGGAACAAAGATGATGGGTTTTTTTCCCCATCTCTCCTATTTTGTAACGACCAACAGAGCCATTGGGATGCTATTTTGTACTAAGATAATAGCTTATTTTTGAAGGAAATAAATGTGGTTGGTTTTTTGTGGATTTTTTTTCCATTTCTTGGGGGGGTTTGGCCTCAACCACACCAGGATCTCTTATCTTGGAGGCATCCAGGGCTTGGAAAGAAAGTGTCCCTCCCCTCTCCTCAAAGCTTTCCCAACAGCCAGGAGCAAAGATGATGTTTTTTTTTCTCATCTCTCCTGTTTTGTAACGACCAACAGAGCCATTGGGCTGGTATTTTGTACTGAGGTATCTCCTATTTTTGAAGGAAATAAATGTGGTTGGGTTTTGGGGTGATTTTCTTCCATTTCTTGGGGTGGTAGGGGTGTGTGTTGGGTTTGGCCTCAGCCACACCAGGATCTCTTCCCTTGGAAGCATCTGGGTGTTGGAAAGAACATCCTCCTCCCTCCCCAAGGCTTTCCCAACAACCAGGAACAAAGATGATGGGTTTTTTTCCCCATCTCTCCTATTTTGTAACGACCAACAGAGCCATTGGGATGCTATTTTGTACTAAGATAATAGCTTATTTTTGAAGGAAATAAATGTGGTTGGTTTTTTGTGGATTTTCTCGGGGGGGTTTGGCCTCAACCACACCAGGATCTCTTATCTTGGAGGCATCCAGGGCTTGGAAAGAAAGTGTCCCTCCCCTCTCCTCAAAGCTTTCCCAACAGCCAGGAGCAAAGATGATGTTTTTTTTTCTCATCTCTCCTGTTTTGTAACGACCAACAGAGCCATTGGGCTGGTATTTTGTACTGAGGTATCTCCTATTTTTGAAGGAAATAAATGTGGTTGGGTTTTGGGGTGATTTTCTTCCATTTCTTGGGGTGGTAGGGGTGTGTGTTGGGTTTGGCCTCAGCCACACCAGGATCTCTTCCCTTGGAAGCATCTGGGTGTTGGAAAGAACATCCTCCTCCCTCCCCAAGGCTTTCCCAACAACCAGGAACAAAGATGATGGGTTTTTTTCCCCATCTCTCCTATTTTGTAACGACCAACAGAGCCATTGGGATGCTATTTTGTACTAAGATAATAGCTTATTTTTGAAGGAAATAAATGTGGTTGGTTTTTTGTGGATTTTTTTTCCATTTCTTGGGGGGGTTTGGCCTCAACCACACCAGGATCTCTTATCTTGGAGGCATCCAGGGCTTGGAAAGAAAGTGTCCCTCCCCTCTCCTCAAAGCTTTCCCAACAGCCAGGAGCAAAGATGATGTTTTTTTTTCTCATCTCTCCTGTTTTGTAACGACCAACAGAGCCATTGGGCTGGTATTTTGTACTGAGGTATCTCCTATTTTTGAAGGAAATAAATGTGGTTGGGTTTTGGGGTGATTTTCTTCCATTTCTTGGGGTGGTAGGGGTGTGTGTTGGGTTTGGCCTCAGCCACACCAGGATCTCTTCCCTTGGAAGCATCTGGGTGTTGGAAAGAACATCCTCCTCCCTCCCCAAGGCTTTCCCAACAACCAGGAACAAAGATGATGGGTTTTTTTCCCCATCTCTCCTATTTTGTAACGACCAACAGAGCCATTGGGATGCTATTTTGTACTAAGATAATAGCTTATTTTTGAAGGAAATAAATGTGGTTGGTTTTTTGTGGATTTTTTTTCCATTTCTTGGGGGGGTTTGGCCTCAACCACACCAGGATCTCTTATCTTGGAGGCATCCAGGGCTTGGAAAGAAAGTGTCCCTCCCCTCTCCTCAAAGCTTTCCCAACAGCCAGGAGCAAAGATGATGTTTTTTTTTTCTCATCTCTCCTATTTTGTAACGACCAACAGAGCCATTGGGATGGTATTTTGTACTGAGATATCACCTATTTTTGAAGGAAATAAATGTGGTTGGGTTTTGGGGCGATTTTCTTCCATTTCTTGGGGTGGAGGGGTGTGTGTTGGGTTTGACCTCAGCCACACCAGGATCTCTTCCCTTGGAGGCATCTGGGGGTTGGGAAGAACGTCCTCCTGCCTCCCTGAGGCTTTCCCAACAACCAGGAACAAAGATGATGGGTTTTTTTCTCATCTCTCCTATTTTGTAACGACCAACAGAGCCATTGGGCTGGTATTTTGTACTGAGATATCTCCTATTTTTGAAGGAAATAAATGTGGTTGGGTTTGGGGGATTTTTTTTCCATTTCTCGGGGGGGTTTGGCCTCAACCACACCAGGATCTCTTGCCTTGGAGGCATCTGTGGGTTGGGAAGAACGTGCCCCCCCTCCCTCCCTGAGGCTTTCCCAACAGCCAGGAGCAAAGATGATGGGGTTTTTCTCATCTCTCCTACTTTGTAACAACCAACAGAGCCATTGGGCTGGCATTTTGTACTGAGATATCGCCTATTTTTGAAGGAAATAAATGTGGTTGGTTTTGGGGCGATTTTCTTCCATTTCTTGGGGTGGTGGGGAGGGGGTGTTGGGTTTGACCTCAGCCACAGCAAGATCTCTTCCCTTGGAGGCATCTGGGAGTTGGAAAGAACATCCTCCCCCCTCCCCAAGGCTTTCCCAACAGCCAGGAACAAAGATAACACCAGGATCTCTTCCCTTGGAGGCATCTGGGGGTTGGGAAGAACGTCCTCCTGCCTCCCTGAGGCTTTCCCAACAACCAGGAACAAAGATGATGGGTTTTTTTCTCATCTCTCCTACTTTGTAACAACCAACAGAGCCATTGGGCTGGCATTTTGTACTGAGATATCGCCTATTTTTGAAGGAAATAAATGCGGTTGGTTTTGGGGCGATTTTCTTCCATTTCTTGGGGTGGAGGGGTGTGTGTTGGGTTTGACCTCAGCCATAGCAAGATCTCTTCCCTTGGAGGCATCTGGGGGTTGGGAAGAACGTCCTCCTGCCTCCCTGAGGCTTTCCCAACAGCCAGGAGCAAAGATGATGGGGTTTTTCTCATCTCTCCTACTTTGTAACAACCAACAGAGCCATTGGGCTGGCATTTTGTACTGAGATATCGCCTATTTTTGAAGGAAATAAATGTGGTTGGTTTTGGGGCGATTTTCTTCCATTTCTTGGGGTGGTGGGGAGGGGGTGTTGGGTTTGACCTCAGCCATAGCAAGATCTCTTCCCTTGGAGGCATCTGGGAGTTGGAAAGAACATCCTCCCCCCTCCCCAAGGCTTTCCCAACAGCCAGGAACAAAGATAATGGGTTTTTTTCCCCATCTCTCCTATTTTGTAACAACCCTCAGAGCCATTGGGATGGTATTCTTCCATTTCTTGGGGTGGTAGGGGTGTGTGTTGGGTTTGGCCTCAGCCACACCAGGATCTCTTCCCTTGGAAGCATCTGGGTGTTGGAAAGAACATCCTCCTCCCTCCCCAAGGCTTTCCCAACAACCAGGAACAAAGATGATGGGTTTTTTTTTCCATCTCTCCTATTTTGTAATGTGGTTGGGTTTTGGGGTGATTTTCTTCCATTTCTTGGGGTGGTAGGGGTGTGTGTTGGGTTTGGCCTCAGCCACACCAGGATCTCTTCCCTTGGAAGCATCTGGGTGTTGGAAAGAACATCCTCCTCCCTCCCCAAGGCTTTCCCAACAACCAGGAACAAAGATGATGGGTTTTTTTCCCCATCTCTCCTATTTTGTAACGACCAACAGAGCCATTGGGATGCTATTTTGTACTAAGATAATAGCTTATTTTTGAAGGAAATAAATGTGGTTGGTTTTTTGTGGATTTTTTTTCCATTTCTTGGGGGGGTTTGGCCTCAACCACACCAGGATCTCTTATCTTGGAGGCATCCAGGGCTTGGAAAGAAAGTGTCCCTCCCCTCTCCTCAAAGCTTTCCCAACAGCCAGGAGCAAAGATGATGTTTTTTTTTCTCATCTCTCCTGTTTTGTAACGACCAACAGAGCCATTGGGCTGGTATTTTGTACTGAGGTATCTCCTATTTTTGAAGGAAATAAATGTGGTTGGGTTTTGGGGTGATTTTCTTCCATTTCTTGGGGTGGTAGGGGTGTGTGTTGGGTTTGGCCTCAGCCACACCAGGATCTCTTCCCTTGGAAGCATCTGGGTGTTGGAAAGAACATCCTCCTCCCTCCCCAAGGCTTTCCCAACAACCAGGAACAAAGATGATGGGTTTTTTTCCCCATCTCTCCTATTTTGTAACGACCAACAGAGCCATTGGGATGCTATTTTGTACTAAGATAATAGCTTATTTTTGAAGGAAATAAATGTGGTTGGTTTTTTGTGGATTTTTTTTCCATTTCTTGGGGGGGTTTGGCCTCAACCACACCAGGATCTCTTATCTTGGAGGCATCCAGGGCTTGGAAAGAAAGTGTCCCTCCCCTCTCCTCAAAGCTTTCCCAACAGCCAGGAGCAAAGATGATGTTTTTTTTTCTCATCTCTCCTGTTTTGTAACGACCAACAGAGCCATTGGGCTGGTATTTTGTACTGAGGTATCTCCTATTTTTGAAGGAAATAAATGTGGTTGGGTTTTGGGGTGATTTTCTTCCATTTCTTGGGGTGGTAGGGGTGTGTGTTGGGTTTGGCCTCAGCCACACCAGGATCTCTTCCCTTGGAAGCATCTGGGTGTTGGAAAGAACATCCTCCTCCCTCCCCAAGGCTTTCCCAACAACCAGGAACAAAGATGATGGGTTTTTTTCCCCATCTCTCCTATTTTGTAACGACCAACAGAGCCATTGGGATGCTATTTTGTACTAAGATAATAGCTTATTTTTGAAGGAAATAAATGTGGTTGGTTTTTTGTGGATTTTTTTTCCATTTCTTGGGGGGGTTTGGCCTCAACCACACCAGGATCTCTTATCTTGGAGGCATCCAGGGCTTGGAAAGAAAGTGTCCCTCCCCTCTCCTCAAAGCTTTCCCAACAGCCAGGAGCAAAGATGATGTTTTTTTTTCTCATCTCTCCTGTTTTGTAACGACCAACAGAGCCATTGGGCTGGTATTTTGTACTGAGGTATCTCCTATTTTTGAAGGAAATAAATGTGGTTGGGTTTTGGGGTGATTTTCTTCCATTTCTTGGGGTGGTAGGGGTGTGTGTTGGGTTTGGCCTCAGCCACACCAGGATCTCTTCCCTTGGAAGCATCTGGGTGTTGGAAAGAACATCCTCCTCCCTCCCCAAGGCTTTCCCAACAACCAGGAACAAAGATGATGGGTTTTTTTCCCCATCTCTCCTATTTTGTAACGACCAACAGAGCCATTGGGATGCTATTTTGTACTAAGATAATAGCTTATTTTTGAAGGAAATAAATGTGGTTGGTTTTTTGTGGATTTTTTTTCCATTTCTTGGGGGGGTTTGGCCTCAACCACACCAGGATCTCTTATCTTGGAGGCATCCAGGGCTTGGAAAGAAAGTGTCCCTCCCCTCTCCTCAAAGCTTTCCCAACAGCC
The DNA here is from genome assembly GCF_001431845.1 of Calidris pugnax. Taxonomy (NCBI): domain Eukaryota; kingdom Metazoa; phylum Chordata; class Aves; order Charadriiformes; family Scolopacidae; genus Calidris; species Calidris pugnax. The sequence continues at coordinate 1,901,010 of NW_015090961.1, read as the reverse complement.
AGGAGCAAAGATGATGTTTTTTTTTCTCATCTCTCCTGTTTTGTAACGACCAACAGAGCCATTGGGCTGGTATTTTGTACTGAGGTATCTCCTATTTTTGAAGGAAATAAATGTGGTTGGGTTTTGGGGTGATTTTCTTCCATTTCTTGGGGTGGTAGGGGTGTGTGTTGGGTTTGGCCTCAGCCACACCAGGATCTCTTCCCTTGGAAGCATCTGGGTGTTGGAAAGAACATCCTCCTCCCTCCCCAAGGCTTTCCCAACAACCAGGAACAAAGATGATGGGTTTTTTTCCCCATCTCTCCTATTTTGTAACGACCAACAGAGCCATTGGGATGCTATTTTGTACTAAGATAATAGCTTATTTTTGAAGGAAATAAATGTGGTTGGTTTTTTGTGGATTTTTTTTCCATTTCTTGGGGGGGTTTGGCCTCAACCACACCAGGATCTCTTATCTTGGAGGCATCCAGGGCTTGGAAAGAAAGTGTCCCTCCCCTCTCCTCAAAGCTTTCCCAACAGCCAGGAGCAAAGATGATGTTTTTTTTTCTCATCTCTCCTGTTTTGTAACGACCAACAGAGCCATTGGGCTGGTATTTTGTACTGAGGTATCTCCTATTTTTGAAGGAAATAAATGTGGTTGGGTTTTGGGGTGATTTTCTTCCATTTCTTGGGGTGGTAGGGGTGTGTGTTGGGTTTGGCCTCAGCCACACCAGGATCTCTTCCCTTGGAAGCATCTGGGTGTTGGAAAGAACATCCTCCTCCCTCCCCAAGGCTTTCCCAACAACCAGGAACAAAGATGATGGGTTTTTTTCCCCATCTCTCCTATTTTGTAACGACCAACAGAGCCATTGGGATGCTATTTTGTACTAAGATAATAGCTTATTTTTGAAGGAAATAAATGTGGTTGGTTTTTTGTGGATTTTTTTTCCATTTCTTGGGGGGGTTTGGCCTCAACCACACCAGGATCTCTTATCTTGGAGGCATCCAGGGCTTGGAAAGAAAGTGTCCCTCCCCTCTCCTCAAAGCTTTCCCAACAGCCAGGAGCAAAGATGATGTTTTTTTTTCTCATCTCTCCTGTTTTGTAACGACCAACAGAGCCATTGGGCTGGTATTTTGTACTGAGGTATCTCCTATTTTTGAAGGAAATAAATGTGGTTGGGTTTTGGGGTGATTTTCTTCCATTTCTTGGGGTGGTAGGGGTGTGTGTTGGGTTTGGCCTCAGCCACACCAGGATCTCTTCCCTTGGAAGCATCTGGGTGTTGGAAAGAACATCCTCCTCCCTCCCCAAGGCTTTCCCAACAACCAGGAACAAAGATGATGGGTTTTTTTCCCCATCTCTCCTATTTTGTAACGACCAACAGAGCCATTGGGATGCTATTTTGTACTAAGATAATAGCTTATTTTTGAAGGAAATAAATGTGGTTGGTTTTTTGTGGATTTTTTTTCCATTTCTTGGGGGGGTTTGGCCTCAACCACACCAGGATCTCTTATCTTGGAGGCATCCAGGGCTTGGAAAGAAAGTGTCCCTCCCCTCTCCTCAAAGCTTTCCCAACAGCCAGGAGCAAAGATGATGTTTTTTTTTCTCATCTCTCCTGTTTTGTAACGACCAACAGAGCCATTGGGCTGGTATTTTGTACTGAGGTATCTCCTATTTTTGAAGGAAATAAATGTGGTTGGGTTTTGGGGTGATTTTCTTCCATTTCTTGGGGTGGTAGGGGTGTGTGTTGGGTTTGGCCTCAGCCACACCAGGATCTCTTCCCTTGGAAGCATCTGGGTGTTGGAAAGAACATCCTCCTCCCTCCCCAAGGCTTTCCCAACAACCAGGAACAAAGATGATGGGTTTTTTTCCCCATCTCTCCTATTTTGTAACGACCAACAGAGCCATTGGGATGCTATTTTGTACTAAGATAATAGCTTATTTTTGAAGGAAATAAATGTGGTTGGTTTTTTGTGGATTTTTTTTCCATTTCTTGGGGGGGTTTGGCCTCAACCACACCAGGATCTCTTATCTTGGAGGCATCCAGGGCTTGGAAAGAAAGTGTCCCTCCCCTCTCCTCAAAGCTTTCCCAACAGCCAGGAGCAAAGATGATGTTTTTTTTTCTCATCTCTCCTGTTTTGTAACGACCAACAGAGCCATTGGGCTGGTATTTTGTACTGAGGTATCTCCTATTTTTGAAGGAAATAAATGTGGTTGGGTTTTGGGGTGATTTTCTTCCATTTCTTGGGGTGGTAGGGGTGTGTGTTGGGTTTGGCCTCAGCCACACCAGGATCTCTTCCCTTGGAAGCATCTGGGTGTTGGAAAGAACATCCTCCTCCCTCCCCAAGGCTTTCCCAACAACCAGGAACAAAGATGATGGGTTTTTTTCCCCATCTCTCCTATTTTGTAACGACCAACAGAGCCATTGGGATGCTATTTTGTACTAAGATAATAGCTTATTTTTGAAGGAAATAAATGTGGTTGGTTTTTTGTGGATTTTTTTTCCATTTCTTGGGGGGGTTTGGCCTCAACCACACCAGGATCTCTTATCTTGGAGGCATCCAGGGCTTGGAAAGAAAGTGTCCCTCCCCTCTCCTCAAAGCTTTCCCAACAGCCAGGAGCAAAGATGATGTTTTTTTTTCTCATCTCTCCTGTTTTGTAACGACCAACAGAGCCATTGGGCTGGTATTTTGTACTGAGGTATCTCCTATTTTTGAAGGAAATAAATGTGGTTGGGTTTTGGGGTGATTTTCTTCCATTTCTTGGGGTGGTAGGGGTGTGTGTTGGGTTTGGCCTCAGCCACACCAGGATCTCTTCCCTTGGAAGCATCTGGGTGTTGGAAAGAACATCCTCCTCCCTCCCCAAGGCTTTCCCAACAACCAGGAACAAAGATGATGGGTTTTTTTCCCCATCTCTCCTATTTTGTAACGACCAACAGAGCCATTGGGATGCTATTTTGTACTAAGATAATAGCTTATTTTTGAAGGAAATAAATGTGGTTGGTTTTTTGTGGATTTTTTTTCCATTTCTTGGGGGGGTTTGGCCTCAACCACACCAGGATCTCTTATCTTGGAGGCATCCAGGGCTTGGAAAGAAAGTGTCCCTCCCCTCTCCTCAAAGCTTTCCCAACAGCCAGGAGCAAAGATGATGTTTTTTTTTCTCATCTCTCCTGTTTTGTAACGACCAACAGAGCCATTGGGCTGGTATTTTGTACTGAGGTATCTCCTATTTTTGAAGGAAATAAATGTGGTTGGGTTTTGGGGTGATTTTCTTCCATTTCTTGGGGTGGTAGGGGTGTGTGTTGGGTTTGGCCTCAGCCACACCAGGATCTCTTCCCTTGGAAGCATCTGGGTGTTGGAAAGAACATCCTCCTCCCTCCCCAAGGCTTTCCCAACAACCAGGAACAAAGATGATGGGTTTTTTTCCCCATCTCTCCTATTTTGTAACGACCAACAGAGCCATTGGGATGCTATTTTGTACTAAGATAATAGCTTATTTTTGAAGGAAATAAATGTGGTTGGTTTTTTGTGGATTTTTTTTCCATTTCTTGGGGGGGTTTGGCCTCAACCACACCAGGATCTCTTATCTTGGAGGCATCCAGGGCTTGGAAAGAAAGTGTCCCTCCCCTCTCCTCAAAGCTTTCCCAACAGCCAGGAGCAAAGATGATGTTTTTTTTTCTCATCTCTCCTGTTTTGTAACGACCAACAGAGCCATTGGGCTGGTATTTTGTACTGAGGTATCTCCTATTTTTGAAGGAAATAAATGTGGTTGGGTTTTGGGGTGATTTTCTTCCATTTCTTGGGGTGGTAGGGGTGTGTGTTGGGTTTGGCCTCAGCCACACCAGGATCTCTTCCCTTGGAAGCATCTGGGTGTTGGAAAGAACATCCTCCTCCCTCCCCAAGGCTTTCCCAACAACCAGGAACAAAGATGATGGGTTTTTTTCCCCATCTCTCCTATTTTGTAACGACCAACAGAGCCATTGGGATGCTATTTTGTACTAAGATAATAGCTTATTTTTGAAGGAAATAAATGTGGTTGGTTTTTTGTGGATTTTTTTTCCATTTCTTGGGGGGGTTTGGCCTCAACCACACCAGGATCTCTTATCTTGGAGGCATCCAGGGCTTGGAAAGAAAGTGTCCCTCCCCTCTCCTCAAAGCTTTCCCAACAGCCAGGAGCAAAGATGATGTTTTTTTTTCTCATCTCTCCTGTTTTGTAACGACCAACAGAGCCATTGGGCTGGTATTTTGTACTGAGGTATCTCCTATTTTTGAAGGAAATAAATGTGGTTGGGTTTTGGGGTGATTTTCTTCCATTTCTTGGGGTGGTAGGGGTGTGTGTTGGGTTTGGCCTCAGCCACACCAGGATCTCTTCCCTTGGAAGCATCTGGGTGTTGGAAAGAACATCCTCCTCCCTCCCCAAGGCTTTCCCAACAACCAGGAACAAAGATGATGGGTTTTTTTCCCCATCTCTCCTATTTTGTAACGACCAACAGAGCCATTGGGATGCTATTTTGTACTAAGATAATAGCTTATTTTTGAAGGAAATAAATGTGGTTGGTTTTTTGTGGATTTTTTTTCCATTTCTTGGGGGGGTTTGGCCTCAACCACACCAGGATCTCTTATCTTGGAGGCATCCAGGGCTTGGAAAGAAAGTGTCCCTCCCCTCTCCTCAAAGCTTTCCCAACAGCCAGGAGCAAAGATGATGTTTTTTTTTCTCATCTCTCCTGTTTTGTAACGACCAACAGAGCCATTGGGCTGGTATTTTGTACTGAGGTATCTCCTATTTTTGAAGGAAATAAATGTGGTTGGGTTTTGGGGTGATTTTCTTCCATTTCTTGGGGTGGTAGGGGTGTGTGTTGGGTTTGGCCTCAGCCACACCAGGATCTCTTCCCTTGGAAGCATCTGGGTGTTGGAAAGAACATCCTCCTCCCTCCCCAAGGCTTTCCCAACAACCAGGAACAAAGATGATGGGTTTTTTTCCCCATCTCTCCTATTTTGTAACGACCAACAGAGCCATTGGGATGCTATTTTGTACTAAGATAATAGCTTATTTTTGAAGGAAATAAATGTGGTTGGTTTTTTGTGGATTTTTTTTCCATTTCTTGGGGGGGTTTGGCCTCAACCACACCAGGATCTCTTATCTTGGAGGCATCCAGGGCTTGGAAAGAAAGTGTCCCTCCCCTCTCCTCAAAGCTTTCCCAACAGCCAGGAGCAAAGATGATGTTTTTTTTTCTCATCTCTCCTGTTTTGTAACGACCAACAGAGCCATTGGGCTGGTATTTTGTACTGAGGTATCTCCTATTTTTGAAGGAAATAAATGTGGTTGGGTTTTGGGGTGATTTTCTTCCATTTCTTGGGGTGGTAGGGGTGTGTGTTGGGTTTGGCCTCAGCCACACCAGGATCTCTTCCCTTGGAAGCATCTGGGTGTTGGAAAGAACATCCTCCTCCCTCCCCAAGGCTTTCCCAACAACCAGGAACAAAGATGATGGGTTTTTTTCCCCATCTCTCCTATTTTGTAACGACCAACAGAGCCATTGGGATGCTATTTTGTACTAAGATAATAGCTTATTTTTGAAGGAAATAAATGTGGTTGGTTTTTTGTGGATTTTTTTTCCATTTCTTGGGGGGGTTTGGCCTCAACCACACCAGGATCTCTTATCTTGGAGGCATCCAGGGCTTGGAAAGAAAGTGTCCCTCCCCTCTCCTCAAAGCTTTCCCAACAGCCAGGAGCAAAGATGATGTTTTTTTTTCTCATCTCTCCTGTTTTGTAACGACCAACAGAGCCATTGGGCTGGTATTTTGTACTGAGGTATCTCCTATTTTTGAAGGAAATAAATGTGGTTGGGTTTTGGGGTGATTTTCTTCCATTTCTTGGGGTGGTAGGGGTGTGTGTTGGGTTTGGCCTCAGCCACACCAGGATCTCTTCCCTTGGAAGCATCTGGGTGTTGGAAAGAACATCCTCCTCCCTCCCCAAGGCTTTCCCAACAACCAGGAACAAAGATGATGGGTTTTTTTCCCCATCTCTCCTATTTTGTAACGACCAACAGAGCCATTGGGATGCTATTTTGTACTAAGATAATAGCTTATTTTTGAAGGAAATAAATGTGGTTGGTTTTTTGTGGATTTTTTTTCCATTTCTTGGGGGGGTTTGGCCTCAACCACACCAGGATCTCTTATCTTGGAGGCATCCAGGGCTTGGAAAGAAAGTGTCCCTCCCCTCTCCTCAAAGCTTTCCCAACAGCCAGGAGCAAAGATGATGTTTTTTTTTCTCATCTCTCCTGTTTTGTAACGACCAACAGAGCCATTGGGCTGGTATTTTGTACTGAGGTATCTCCTATTTTTGAAGGAAATAAATGTGGTTGGGTTTTGGGGTGATTTTCTTCCATTTCTTGGGGTGGTAGGGGTGTGTGTTGGGTTTGGCCTCAGCCACACCAGGATCTCTTCCCTTGGAAGCATCTGGGTGTTGGAAAGAACATCCTCCTCCCTCCCCAAGGCTTTCCCAACAACCAGGAACAAAGATGATGGGTTTTTTTCCCCATCTCTCCTATTTTGTAACGACCAACAGAGCCATTGGGATGCTATTTTGTACTAAGATAATAGCTTATTTTTGAAGGAAATAAATGTGGTTGGTTTTTTGTGGATTTTTTTTCCATTTCTTGGGGGGGTTTGGCCTCAACCACACCAGGATCTCTTATCTTGGAGGCATCCAGGGCTTGGAAAGAAAGTGTCCCTCCCCTCTCCTCAAAGCTTTCCCAACAGCCAGGAGCAAAGATGATGTTTTTTTTTCTCATCTCTCCTGTTTTGTAACGACCAACAGAGCCATTGGGCTGGTATTTTGTACTGAGGTATCTCCTATTTTTGAAGGAAATAAATGTGGTTGGGTTTTGGGGTGATTTTCTTCCATTTCTTGGGGTGGTAGGGGTGTGTGTTGGGTTTGGCCTCAGCCACACCAGGATCTCTTCCCTTGGAAGCATCTGGGTGTTGGAAAGAACATCCTCCTCCCTCCCCAAGGCTTTCCCAACAACCAGGAACAAAGATGATGGGTTTTTTTCCCCATCTCTCCTATTTTGTAACGACCAACAGAGCCATTGGGATGCTATTTTGTACTAAGATAATAGCTTATTTTTGAAGGAAATAAATGTGGTTGGTTTTTTGTGGATTTTTTTTCCATTTCTTGGGGGGGTTTGGCCTCAACCACACCAGGATCTCTTATCTTGGAGGCATCCAGGGCTTGGAAAGAAAGTGTCCCTCCCCTCTCCTCAAAGCTTTCCCAACAGCCAGGAGCAAAGATGATGTTTTTTTTTCTCATCTCTCCTGTTTTGTAACGACCAACAGAGCCATTGGGCTGGTATTTTGTACTGAGGTATCTCCTATTTTTGAAGGAAATAAATGTGGTTGGGTTTTGGGGTGATTTTCTTCCATTTCTTGGGGTGGTAGGGGTGTGTGTTGGGTTTGGCCTCAGCCACACCAGGATCTCTTCCCTTGGAAGCATCTGGGTGTTGGAAAGAACATCCTCCTCCCTCCCCAAGGCTTTCCCAACAACCAGGAACAAAGATGATGGGTTTTTTTCCCCATCTCTCCTATTTTGTAACGACCAACAGAGCCATTGGGATGCTATTTTGTACTAAGATAATAGCTTATTTTTGAAGGAAATAAATGTGGTTGGTTTTTTGTGGATTTTTTTTCCATTTCTTGGGGGGGTTTGGCCTCAACCACACCAGGATCTCTTATCTTGGAGGCATCCAGGGCTTGGAAAGAAAGTGTCCCTCCCCTCTCCTCAAAGCTTTCCCAACAGCCAGGAGCAAAGATGATGTTTTTTTTTCTCATCTCTCCTGTTTTGTAACGACCAACAGAGCCATTGGGCTGGTATTTTGTACTGAGGTATCTCCTATTTTTGAAGGAAATAAATGTGGTTGGGTTTTGGGGTGATTTTCTTCCATTTCTTGGGGTGGTAGGGGTGTGTGTTGGGTTTGGCCTCAGCCACACCAGGATCTCTTCCCTTGGAAGCATCTGGGTGTTGGAAAGAACATCCTCCTCCCTCCCCAAGGCTTTCCCAACAACCAGGAACAAAGATGATGGGTTTTTTTCCCCATCTCTCCTATTTTGTAACGACCAACAGAGCCATTGGGATGCTATTTTGTACTAAGATAATAGCTTATTTTTGAAGGAAATAAATGTGGTTGGTTTTTTGTGGATTTTTTTTCCATTTCTTGGGGGGGTTTGGCCTCAACCACACCAGGATCTCTTATCTTGGAGGCATCCAGGGCTTGGAAAGAAAGTGTCCCTCCCCTCTCCTCAAAGCTTTCCCAACAGCCAGGAGCAAAGATGATGTTTTTTTTTCTCATCTCTCCTGTTTTGTAACGACCAACAGAGCCATTGGGCTGGTATTTTGTACTGAGGTATCTCCTATTTTTGAAGGAAATAAATGTGGTTGGGTTTTGGGGTGATTTTCTTCCATTTCTTGGGGTGGTAGGGGTGTGTGTTGGGTTTGGCCTCAGCCACACCAGGATCTCTTCCCTTGGAAGCATCTGGGTGTTGGAAAGAACATCCTCCTCCCTCCCCAAGGCTTTCCCAACAACCAGGAACAAAGATGATGGGTTTTTTTCCCCATCTCTCCTATTTTGTAACGACCAACAGAGCCATTGGGATGCTATTTTGTACTAAGATAATAGCTTATTTTTGAAGGAAATAAATGTGGTTGGTTTTTTGTGGATTTTTTTTCCATTTCTTGGGGGGGTTTGGCCTCAACCACACCAGGATCTCTTATCTTGGAGGCATCCAGGGCTTGGAAAGAAAGTGTCCCTCCCCTCTCCTCAAAGCTTTCCCAACAGCCAGGAGCAAAGATGATGTTTTTTTTTCTCATCTCTCCTGTTTTGTAACGACCAACAGAGCCATTGGGCTGGTATTTTGTACTGAGGTATCTCCTATTTTTGAAGGAAATAAATGTGGTTGGGTTTTGGGGTGATTTTCTTCCATTTCTTGGGGTGGTAGGGGTGTGTGTTGGGTTTGGCCTCAGCCACACCAGGATCTCTTCCCTTGGAAGCATCTGGGTGTTGGAAAGAACATCCTCCTCCCTCCCCAAGGCTTTCCCAACAACCAGGAACAAAGATGATGGGTTTTTTTCCCCATCTCTCCTATTTTGTAACGACCAACAGAGCCATTGGGATGCTATTTTGTACTAAGATAATAGCTTATTTTTGAAGGAAATAAATGTGGTTGGTTTTTTGTGGATTTTTTTTCCATTTCTTGGGGGGGTTTGGCCTCAACCACACCAGGATCTCTTATCTTGGAGGCATCCAGGGCTTGGAAAGAAAGTGTCCCTCCCCTCTCCTCAAAGCTTTCCCAACAGCCAGGAGCAAAGATGATGTTTTTTTTTCTCATCTCTCCTGTTTTGTAACGACCAACAGAGCCATTGGGCTGGTATTTTGTACTGAGGTATCTCCTATTTTTGAAGGAAATAAATGTGGTTGGGTTTTGGGGTGATTTTCTTCCATTTCTTGGGGTGGTAGGGGTGTGTGTTGGGTTTGGCCTCAGCCACACCAGGATCTCTTCCCTTGGAAGCATCTGGGTGTTGGAAAGAACATCCTCCTCCCTCCCCAAGGCTTTCCCAACAACCAGGAACAAAGATGATGGGTTTTTTTCCCCATCTCTCCTATTTTGTAACGACCAACAGAGCCATTGGGATGCTATTTTGTACTAAGATAATAGCTTATTTTTGAAGGAAATAAATGTGGTTGGTTTTTTGTGGATTTTTTTTCCATTTCTTGGGGGGGTTTGGCCTCAACCACACCAGGATCTCTTATCTTGGAGGCATCCAGGGCTTGGAAAGAAAGTGTCCCTCCCCTCTCCTCAAAGCTTTCCCAACAGCCAGGAGCAAAGATGATGTTTTTTTTTCTCATCTCTCCTGTTTTGTAACGACCAACAGAGCCATTGGGCTGGTATTTTGTACTGAGGTATCTCCTATTTTTGAAGGAAATAAATGTGGTTGGGTTTTGGGGTGATTTTCTTCCATTTCTTGGGGTGGTAGGGGTGTGTGTTGGGTTTGGCCTCAGCCACACCAGGATCTCTTCCCTTGGAAGCATCTGGGTGTTGGAAAGAACATCCTCCTCCCTCCCCAAGGCTTTCCCAACAACCAGGAACAAAGATGATGGGTTTTTTTCCCCATCTCTCCTATTTTGTAACGACCAACAGAGCCATTGGGATGCTATTTTGTACTAAGATAATAGCTTATTTTTGAAGGAAATAAATGTGGTTGGTTTTTTGTGGATTTTTTTTCCATTTCTTGGGGGGGTTTGGCCTCAACCACACCAGGATCTCTTATCTTGGAGGCATCCAGGGCTTGGAAAGAAAGTGTCCCTCCCCTCTCCTCAAAGCTTTCCCAACAGCCAGGAGCAAAGATGATGTTTTTTTTTCTCATCTCTCCTGTTTTGTAACGACCAACAGAGCCATTGGGCTGGTATTTTGTACTGAGGTATCTCCTATTTTTGAAGGAAATAAATGTGGTTGGGTTTTGGGGTGATTTTCTTCCATTTCTTGGGGTGGTAGGGGTGTGTGTTGGGTTTGGCCTCAGCCACACCAGGATCTCTTCCCTTGGAAGCATCTGGGTGTTGGAAAGAACATCCTCCTCCCTCCCCAAGGCTTTCCCAACAACCAGGAACAAAGATGATGGGTTTTTTTCCCCATCTCTCCTATTTTGTAACGACCAACAGAGCCATTGGGATGCTATTTTGTACTAAGATAATAGCTTATTTTTGAAGGAAATAAATGTGGTTGGTTTTTTGTGGATTTTTTTTCCATTTCTTGGGGGGGTTTGGCCTCAACCACACCAGGATCTCTTATCTTGGAGGCATCCAGGGCTTGGAAAGAAAGTGTCCCTCCCCTCTCCTCAAAGCTTTCCCAACAGCCAGGAGCAAAGATGATGTTTTTTTTTCTCATCTCTCCTGTTTTGTAACGACCAACAGAGCCATTGGGCTGGTATTTTGTACTGAGGTATCTCCTATTTTTGAAGGAAATAAATGTGGTTGGGTTTTGGGGTGATTTTCTTCCATTTCTTGGGGTGGTAGGGGTGTGTGTTGGGTTTGGCCTCAGCCACACCAGGATCTCTTCCCTTGGAAGCATCTGGGTGTTGGAAAGAACATCCTCCTCCCTCCCCAAGGCTTTCCCAACAACCAGGAACAAAGATGATGGGTTTTTTTCCCCATCTCTCCTATTTTGTAACGACCAACAGAGCCATTGGGATGCTATTTTGTACTAAGATAATAGCTTATTTTTGAAGGAAATAAATGTGGTTGGTTTTTTGTGGATTTTTTTTCCATTTCTTGGGGGGGTTTGGCCTCAACCACACCAGGATCTCTTATCTTGGAGGCATCCAGGGCTTGGAAAGAAAGTGTCCCTCCCCTCTCCTCAAAGCTTTCCCAACAGCCAGGAGCAAAGATGATGTTTTTTTTTCTCATCTCTCCTGTTTTGTAACGACCAACAGAGCCATTGGGCTGGTATTTTGTACTGAGGTATCTCCTATTTTTGAAGGAAATAAATGTGGTTGGGTTTTGGGGTGATTTTCTTCCATTTCTTGGGGTGGTAGGGGTGTGTGTTGGGTTTGGCCTCAGCCACACCAGGATCTCTTCCCTTGGAAGCATCTGGGTGTTGGAAAGAACATCCTCCTCCCTCCCCAAGGCTTTCCCAACAACCAGGAACAAAGATGATGGGTTTTTTTCCCCATCTCTCCTATTTTGTAACGACCAACAGAGCCATTGGGATGCTATTTTGTACTAAGATAATAGCTTATTTTTGAAGGAAATAAATGTGGTTGGTTTTTTGTGGATTTTTTTTCCATTTCTTGGGGGGGTTTGGCCTCAACCACACCAGGATCTCTTATCTTGGAGGCATCCAGGGCTTGGAAAGAAAGTGTCCCTCCCCTCTCCTCAAAGCTTTCCCAACAGCCAGGAGCAAAGATGATGTTTTTTTTTCTCATCTCTCCTGTTTTGTAACGACCAACAGAGCCATTGGGCTGGTATTTTGTACTGAGGTATCTCCTATTTTTGAAGGAAATAAATGTGGTTGGGTTTTGGGGTGATTTTCTTCCATTTCTTGGGGTGGTAGGGGTGTGTGTTGGGTTTGGCCTCAGCCACACCAGGATCTCTTCCCTTGGAAGCATCTGGGTGTTGGAAAGAACATCCTCCTCCCTCCCCAAGGCTTTCCCAACAACCAGGAACAAAGATGATGGGTTTTTTTCCCCATCTCTCCTATTTTGTAACGACCAACAGAGCCATTGGGATGCTATTTTGTACTAAGATAATAGCTTATTTTTGAAGGAAATAAATGTGGTTGGTTTTTTGTGGATTTTTTTTCCATTTCTTGGGGGGGTTTGGCCTCAACCACACCAGGATCTCTTATCTTGGAGGCATCCAGGGCTTGGAAAGAAAGTGTCCCTCCCCTCTCCTCAAAGCTTTCCCAACAGCCAGGAGCAAAGATGATGTTTTTTTTTCTCATCTCTCCTGTTTTGTAACGACCAACAGAGCCATTGGGCTGGTATTTTGTACTGAGGTATCTCCTATTTTTGAAGGAAATAAATGTGGTTGGGTTTTGGGGTGATTTTCTTCCATTTCTTGGGGTGGTAGGGGTGTGTGTTGGGTTTGGCCTCAGCCACACCAGGATCTCTTCCCTTGGAAGCATCTGGGTGTTGGAAAGAACATCCTCCTCCCTCCCCAAGGCTTTCCCAACAACCAGGAACAAAGATGATGGGTTTTTTTCCCCATCTCTCCTATTTTGTAACGACCAACAGAGCCATTGGGATGCTATTTTGTACTAAGATAATAGCTTATTTTTGAAGGAAATAAATGTGGTTGGTTTTTTGTGGATTTTTTTTCCATTTCTTGGGGGGGTTTGGCCTCAACCACACCAGGATCTCTTATCTTGGAGGCATCCAGGGCTTGGAAAGAAAGTGTCCCTCCCCTCTCCTCAAAGCTTTCCCAACAGCCAGGAGCAAAGATGATGTTTTTTTTTCTCATCTCTCCTGTTTTGTAACGACCAACAGAGCCATTGGGCTGGTATTTTGTACTGAGGTATCTCCTATTTTTGAAGGAAATAAATGTGGTTGGGTTTTGGGGTGATTTTCTTCCATTTCTTGGGGTGGTAGGGGTGTGTGTTGGGTTTGGCCTCAGCCACACCAGGATCTCTTCCCTTGGAAGCATCTGGGTGTTGGAAAGAACATCCTCCTCCCTCCCCAAGGCTTTCCCAACAACCAGGAACAAAGATGATGGGTTTTTTTCCCCATCTCTCCTATTTTGTAACGACCAACAGAGCCATTGGGATGCTATTTTGTACTAAGATAATAGCTTATTTTTGAAGGAAATAAATGTGGTTGGTTTTTTGTGGATTTTTTTTCCATTTCTTGGGGGGGTTTGGCCTCAACCACACCAGGATCTCTTATCTTGGAGGCATCCAGGGCTTGGAAAGAAAGTGTCCCTCCCCTCTCCTCAAAGCTTTCCCAACAGCCAGGAGCAAAGATGATGTTTTTTTTTCTCATCTCTCCTGTTTTGTAACGACCAACAGAGCCATTGGGCTGGTATTTTGTACTGAGGTATCTCCTATTTTTGAAGGAAATAAATGTGGTTGGGTTTTGGGGTGATTTTCTTCCATTTCTTGGGGTGGTAGGGGTGTGTGTTGGGTTTGGCCTCAGCCACACCAGGATCTCTTCCCTTGGAAGCATCTGGGTGTTGGAAAGAACATCCTCCTCCCTCCCCAAGGCTTTCCCAACAACCAGGAACAAAGATGATGGGTTTTTTTCCCCATCTCTCCTATTTTGTAACGACCAACAGAGCCATTGGGATGCTATTTTGTACTAAGATAATAGCTTATTTTTGAAGGAAATAAATGTGGTTGGTTTTTTGTGGATTTTTTTTCCATTTCTTGGGGGGGTTTGGCCTCAACCACACCAGGATCTCTTATCTTGGAGGCATCCAGGGCTTGGAAAGAAAGTGTCCCTCCCCTCTCCTCAAAGCTTTCCCAACAGCCAGGAGCAAAGATGATGTTTTTTTTTCTCATCTCTCCTGTTTTGTAACGACCAACAGAGCCATTGGGCTGGTATTTTGTACTGAGGTATCTCCTATTTTTGAAGGAAATAAATGTGGTTGGGTTTTGGGGTGATTTTCTTCCATTTCTTGGGGTGGTAGGGGTGTGTGTTGGGTTTGGCCTCAGCCACACCAGGATCTCTTCCCTTGGAAGCATCTGGGTGTTGGAAAGAACATCCTCCTCCCTCCCCAAGGCTTTCCCAACAACCAGGAACAAAGATGATGGGTTTTTTTCCCCATCTCTCCTATTTTGTAACGACCAACAGAGCCATTGGGATGCTATTTTGTACTAAGATAATAGCTTATTTTTGAAGGAAATAAATGTGGTTGGTTTTTTGTGGATTTTTTTTCCATTTCTTGGGGGGGTTTGGCCTCAACCACACCAGGATCTCTTATCTTGGAGGCATCCAGGGCTTGGAAAGAAAGTGTCCCTCCCCTCTCCTCAAAGCTTTCCCAACAGCCAGGAGCAAAGATGATGTTTTTTTTTCTCATCTCTCCTGTTTTGTAACGACCAACAGAGCCATTGGGCTGGTATTTTGTACTGAGGTATCTCCTATTTTTGAAGGAAATAAATGTGGTTGGGTTTTGGGGTGATTTTCTTCCATTTCTTGGGGTGGTAGGGGTGTGTGTTGGGTTTGGCCTCAGCCACACCAGGATCTCTTCCCTTGGAAGCATCTGGGTGTTGGAAAGAACATCCTCCTCCCTCCCCAAGGCTTTCCCAACAACCAGGAACAAAGATGATGGGTTTTTTTCCCCATCTCTCCTATTTTGTAACGACCAACAGAGCCATTGGGATGCTATTTTGTACTAAGATAATAGCTTATTTTTGAAGGAAATAAATGTGGTTGGTTTTTTGTGGATTTTTTTTCCATTTCTTGGGGGGGTTTGGCCTCAACCACACCAGGATCTCTTATCTTGGAGGCATCCAGGGCTTGGAAAGAAAGTGTCCCTCCCCTCTCCTCAAAGCTTTCCCAACAGCCAGGAGCAAAGATGATGTTTTTTTTTCTCATCTCTCCTGTTTTGTAACGACCAACAGAGCCATTGGGCTGGTATTTTGTACTGAGGTATCTCCTATTTTTGAAGGAAATAAATGTGGTTGGGTTTTGGGGTGATTTTCTTCCATTTCTTGGGGTGGTAGGGGTGTGTGTTGGGTTTGGCCTCAGCCACACCAGGATCTCTTCCCTTGGAAGCATCTGGGTGTTGGAAAGAACATCCTCCTCCCTCCCCAAGGCTTTCCCAACAACCAGGAACAAAGATGATGGGTTTTTTTCCCCATCTCTCCTATTTTGTAACGACCAACAGAGCCATTGGGATGCTATTTTGTACTAAGATAATAGCTTATTTTTGAAGGAAATAAATGTGGTTGGTTTTTTGTGGATTTTTTTTCCATTTCTTGGGGGGGTTTGGCCTCAACCACACCAGGATCTCTTATCTTGGAGGCATCCAGGGCTTGGAAAGAAAGTGTCCCTCCCCTCTCCTCAAAGCTTTCCCAACAGCCAGGAGCAAAGATGATGTTTTTTTTTCTCATCTCTCCTGTTTTGTAACGACCAACAGAGCCATTGGGCTGGTATTTTGTACTGAGGTATCTCCTATTTTTGAAGGAAATAAATGTGGTTGGGTTTTGGGGTGATTTTCTTCCATTTCTTGGGGTGGTAGGGGTGTGTGTTGGGTTTGGCCTCAGCCACACCAGGATCTCTTCCCTTGGAAGCATCTGGGTGTTGGAAAGAACATCCTCCTCCCTCCCCAAGGCTTTCCCAACAACCAGGAACAAAGATGATGGGTTTTTTTCCCCATCTCTCCTATTTTGTAACGACCAACAGAGCCATTGGGATGCTATTTTGTACTAAGATAATAGCTTATTTTTGAAGGAAATAAATGTGGTTGGTTTTTTGTGGATTTTTTTTCCATTTCTTGGGGGGGTTTGGCCTCAACCACACCAGGATCTCTTATCTTGGAGGCATCCAGGGCTTGGAAAGAAAGTGTCCCTCCCCTCTCCTCAAAGCTTTCCCAACAGCCAGGAGCAAAGATGATGTTTTTTTTTCTCATCTCTCCTGTTTTGTAACGACCAACAGAGCCATTGGGCTGGTATTTTGTACTGAGGTATCTCCTATTTTTGAAGGAAATAAATGTGGTTGGGTTTTGGGGTGATTTTCTTCCATTTCTTGGGGTGGTAGGGGTGTGTGTTGGGTTTGGCCTCAGCCACACCAGGATCTCTTCCCTTGGAAGCATCTGGGTGTTGGAAAGAACATCCTCCTCCCTCCCCAAGGCTTTCCCAACAACCAGGAACAAAGATGATGGGTTTTTTTCCCCATCTCTCCTATTTTGTAACGACCAACAGAGCCATTGGGATGCTATTTTGTACTAAGATAATAGCTTATTTTTGAAGGAAATAAATGTGGTTGGTTTTTTGTGGATTTTTTTTCCATTTCTTGGGGGGGTTTGGCCTCAACCACACCAGGATCTCTTATCTTGGAGGCATCCAGGGCTTGGAAAGAAAGTGTCCCTCCCCTCTCCTCAAAGCTTTCCCAACAGCCAGGAGCAAAGATGATGTTTTTTTTTCTCATCTCTCCTGTTTTGTAACGACCAACAGAGCCATTGGGCTGGTATTTTGTACTGAGGTATCTCCTATTTTTGAAGGAAATAAATGTGGTTGGGTTTTGGGGTGATTTTCTTCCATTTCTTGGGGTGGTAGGGGTGTGTGTTGGGTTTGGCCTCAGCCACACCAGGATCTCTTCCCTTGGAAGCATCTGGGTGTTGGAAAGAACATCCTCCTCCCTCCCCAAGGCTTTCCCAACAACCAGGAACAAAGATGATGGGTTTTTTTCCCCATCTCTCCTATTTTGTAACGACCAACAGAGCCATTGGGATGCTATTTTGTACTAAGATAATAGCTTATTTTTGAAGGAAATAAATGTGGTTGGTTTTTTGTGGATTTTTTTTCCATTTCTTGGGGGGGTTTGGCCTCAACCACACCAGGATCTCTTATCTTGGAGGCATCCAGGGCTTGGAAAGAAAGTGTCCCTCCCCTCTCCTCAAAGCTTTCCCAACAGCCAGGAGCAAAGATGATGTTTTTTTTTTCTCATCTCTCCTATTTTGTAACGACCAACAGAGCCATTGGGATGGTATTTTGTACTGAGATATCACCTATTTTTGAAGGAAATAAATGTGGTTGGGTTTTGGGGCGATTTTCTTCCATTTCTTGGGGTGGAGGGGTGTGTGTTGGGTTTGACCTCAGCCACACCAGGATCTCTTCCCTTGGAGGCATCTGGGGGTTGGGAAGAACGTCCTCCTGCCTCCCTGAGGCTTTCCCAACAACCAGGAACAAAGATGATGGGTTTTTTTCTCATCTCTCCTATTTTGTAACGACCAACAGAGCCATTGGGCTGGTATTTTGTACTGAGATATCTCCTATTTTTGAAGGAAATAAATGTGGTTGGGTTTGGGGGATTTTTTTTCCATTTCTCGGGGGGGTTTGGCCTCAACCACACCAGGATCTCTTGCCTTGGAGGCATCTGTGGGTTGGGAAGAACGTGCCCCCCCTCCCTCCCTGAGGCTTTCCCAACAGCCAGGAGCAAAGATGATGGGGTTTTTCTCATCTCTCCTACTTTGTAACAACCAACAGAGCCATTGGGCTGGCATTTTGTACTGAGATATCGCCTATTTTTGAAGGAAATAAATGTGGTTGGTTTTGGGGCGATTTTCTTCCATTTCTTGGGGTGGTGGGGAGGGGGTGTTGGGTTTGACCTCAGCCATAGCAAGATCTCTTCCCTTGGAGGCATCTGGGAGTTGGAAAGAACATCCTCCCCCCTCCCCAAGGCTTTCCCAACAGCCAGGAACAAAGATAATGGGTTTTTTTCCCCATCTCTCCTATTTTGTAACAACCCTCAGAGCCATTGGGATGGTATTTTGCCTATTTTTGAAGGAAATAAATGTGGTTGGGTTTTGGGGATTTTTTTTTTCTCCATTTCTCAGGGGGGGTTGACCTCAACCACACCAGGATCTCTTACGTTGGAGGCATCCGGGGTTTGGGAAGAATGTGTCCCCCACCTCCTTCCCAAGGCTTTCCCAACAACCAGGAACAAAGATGATGGGTTTTTTTTTCCATCTCTCCTATTTTGTAATGACCAACAGAGCCATTGGGCTGGTATTTTGTACTGAGATATTGCCTATTTTTGAAGGAAATAAATGTGGTTGGTTTTGGGGTGATTTTCTTCCATTTCTTGGGGTGGTGGTGGGGAGGGGGTGTTGGGTTTGACCTCAGCTACAGCAAGATCTCTTCCCTTGGAGGCATCTGTGGGTTGGGAAGAATGTCCTCCTGCCTCCCTGGGGCTTTCCCAACAACCAGGAGCAAAGATGATGGGTTTTTTTTTCCCATCTCTCCTATTTTGTAACGACCAAAAAAGCCATTGGGATGGTATTTTGTACTGAGATATCGCCTATTTTTGAAGGAAATAAATGTGGTTGGGTTTGGGGGGGATTTTCTTCCATTTCTTGGGGTGGAGGGGGAGGTTTGGCCTCAAGATCTCGTCCCTTGGAGGCATCTGGGGGTGGGGGGAGAATTTCTTCCCCCCCGAGGAAGCAGCACGGCACAGCCCCGGTTGCACTAGGGATGGAGATCGCTTTTATTTAGTCACTCGAGTGCTTTAGTACAGAAGAACAGATATACAGAGATGATACATGTTTGTGCTTCAACACTTTCAAACATTTAGATTCCAGTAATTTCAAGGTAAACAAGTTCCAAGACAGACTAGATTAATTTTTTTTTTTTTTTTGAAGTTTTCCTTTTTGATAAATTATTTTTTATATAAATAACTGTAACAGAAAAAAAAAAATAATAATAATGTCCAACATACAAGATCCTGAAGCATTTGCATTGCTAAACCCAGAAGGAACTCAAACAGGGCGGGAGGACCAAGGGGGAACCAACAAATATCAGTGCAATGATACAGCCTTTGCCCTAAAAATATATATTTAACTTTATGGGCAAGGAACAGACGGGGAAGGAAAAGAAGGCGGGGGGGGGGGACGACTAACCACCAACG